>NC_139317.1:21352796-21952796 GCF_056507025.1 Lutjanus erythropterus
CCTCTGTGCGCTGCTGGTGCATGGGATAGGACAGGACACCCCTGCTTAACTGCTTTCTGAGTGTTAGACTAGTTGACTAGTCTAAATTAAATTTTGTGTTTAATTGACAAGGAAATTAGTCGTCAGGAACATTCCTAGTTTGGACACACCTTGAATAAATTAAATGCATTCCACCTCACACTTTCCACTTGCGCTTTAGATCAACATGAGATAAGGCCCTAAAAGTGGTTCACGAGAACCTACGGTAACCACTAAACACGCAAAACTCATATCTAGACTCAGGACCAATTCCAGGTCAGGCCTTACACCCTCCCCCTACCCACTCCCACTACTTTGCATGTCTGCGTCGAGAGTCACACATCCATCCATCAAGAACTATCTACATATTATTTCTCTGCAAAGTGGCTTGTTTATCACAATAAACAATAAAACTATTAGAGAACACTACAAAGATCTACATCTGTTTTTTACCCTCAGCAGAGTGTCATCCACAACCTCGTAATTTACCCCAACACACACGCACGCATGTACACATGCACACACACACACGCACTCACATGAAATCTGCAATGTAGTCAGCAAGGGGAAAACACCCTTAAACATTATGCCAGTGAAAATGTGTAAATTAGACTTGGCCTTGTGCAGCTTTGGAGCTCAGTGTGCAGGCTGAGGAGACATTAACGAGAGAGGGGAGACTCAGTGATTTAGAAGAGAAGCAGCCCCACACCACAGAAGGAAAATAAACTGAAATAATAGATCTCAAGGATGTAATTACGAGAATTGTGATTCAACAATGAGGTAACTATCAAGTCGTTCAGCCGCTACAGTCAGCTAAAAGTCACATTTAGATGTGTGGTGACATCATTTATGTTAAACTGGATTTTCCCTCTTTGGCTCAAGTCTTACAGCTCTAAAGAAAGCTGCTATCAACTGAAACAGCCCAGAGTGAGTCTGTGCCCGTCCACCTGGTGCAGGTGGTTCAAAGTTATTATACTGCTTATGTTTGGGTGGATGAAGAGAAGAGTGGGAGTAATATTTGAAGGTGACATAAAGCAGCACCATAAATGAAATAAAGCCTGACTGATATATTGGTCTGCTGATTTATCGGTTCGATACTCATACTGGTGCCGAAGTACCAATATGCATACCAGTGTGAACCCCCCACCCCCCACCCCTTTTTTTTCAGAACATATAATCGAAAAAACTACACTTGGGATTATTCAGATTTAGCACAATTGGGAACATTTATGAGGACAAGGGGAGCTCCCTAGCAGGTGCCAATACTGAGAAACTACTGAGATAGTATTTAAATATTCAGCAATTGACTGATACTGAGCAGTACTGATTTTTTATTCTTTATTTTTTCAGTGTTCCTTTTCACAATTGTTTGGCATATGCATGTGTTAAATTATATAATATTCTTTAATAAAGTTGTTTTCTTAAGAAAAAGGCATTCTGAATGCCTTTTTAGAGTCATATCAGTACAAAATCTGTGCACAATTCATATGGAAAAGGTGTATTTTTATTCAAGCTCATAAACTCATCTTAATCAGCCACCATAGTGGTAATTACAAAGGTATAAAAATTTTATTTATTTACTAAATTAATTCTCATTTTGTCTTGCTATTACTTTAACATGTACATTTTTTTCTCCAATACATTGTGTTACTCATAAACAAAATCCGTTGTGATGAAAACTAGTGCCACAATATAGACTTTAATATTTTTTGACACTAACCTGGTCTGAGTGACAGTTCAGCTAATATGTGAGGCACTTCACTGGGGACATTACATGTCCAAGTCTGACATGCATCTGTTCATAAATCACAAAAGAGCAGACCACTCACTTACATCTCCCTGTGCTGCTTGATTAACTGCAAATCATAACATTGTCCCTAAGCGAGCCATGGGTAAATAAGGGGAGCGACAAGCAACAAACATTTATTTTCTTGTGCGTCTGCTTCAGAATTTAATTAGCCTTTTTTTTTTAACCTGTGAACCCGAAGCCTCACCCCTGCTGTAAGACGCAGAATTCATTAAGCTGTTTTCTGCCCTCAGATTTTCACACCACGGCTTTGAACATCTGCACCCTGTCATGTATCATCCCATTCATTTCTACTTAATTTGATCCTAATAAGCGCCTACATGAGGAGCCAGATGTTGCTGCTTCGACTGTGGCACTGAAAGTTTTGTTTGAGGGGAGTTGTGCTCTGTGCCTGGTGGGCAGGGAGGTGCATCCAGTGCAGGCATAGACTGTTTGAAATCACTCATTAATATGTAGAATAGTTTTGTGATTTCTTATTTTCTAGATATTAGTTTTTACTTGTCAGTGCACACAGAAATCCATCAACATTTGACAAGGTCCCTCAGGGTAAGCCTGAGAACTTGCTTTTCATTTTCATTAATTCCAAAAGACCTGTTTATGAGAAAATCATCAAACACACACTTGTATCAGCCAAGTAAGACCCAGATTCAAAGACACAACTTCAGTATTTCCTCTTGGTGCAAAAGTTTAAAATAATGGAATATAATTTCTTTTTCAGAGAAGGATCGTGGGGGAATCGGTGTGTGTGTGTGTGCAATGATGTTCAGTGGGCAGGATGCTGGGAGTAGGTCTGATTATGTTCGGTGGATAGAGAACCCCTGTAAACTTGACTGCTAATCAGCACCATATGCCAGCCCCTGGCCCTCATTCTCATCTTGTCATTTCAAGTGGCTCCTAGACATGGCTCCTGACATGCCCTGGATTCAGCCACAGCAACTAGCAGCCTGGCATGTGCTAATGAGAGAAGTGGTGGATGCCGAAGAGTCTCATGTACCCCAGAGATGCACAGGAGGACGGGCAGAAAAGCCAAAGGCTGAGTCATATGACCCCTTTGAGTGGGCCTCTTTACCTGAAGAGGGAGCGGCGGTGGTGCTGCCTGTGCACCCACGGGACAGTGTGTGTGTGTCTGTGTGTGTATGTGGGACAATTGAGCATGGCTCTTGGAAAATATACTTGATTCCTCGAACTGTATAAAAACTAGGGGTGCCAAATCCATGATTCAATATGACGTTCAATTTTAAGGTCACGATTTGATTCAATTTTTCGATTTCAACATTTTTTTTAATCTTGCACTGACTATTGTTAGACTATTGAGTTTTGATTTGTAAAGATCAACAGATCACTGGTTTTACGCCCCGACAACTCTCATTTACATTTTCAAATTCTTGCATGCATCAAAATTTTAAGCTTTTACACCAGAGGGTGCTGGTCAGATTGCATCCATCTGCAGTTGCTCATGCAGTTCAGAACATAAAAAGAACGCACATATATAGTAAAGTAACATTTTACCATCCAATCGGTTCAGCTGTAAGGAACATACAGAAAATTATAAAATTGCTACAGGTGATCATACAGTCAGGAACTGGGTTTTAAATTTCTGATTATTCACTCATTCATTGTCCATAACTGCTTATCTTTGATGGGTCGTGGGGGGCTGCAACCTAAGTCGCCAGTTCATCACAGAGCTGACACATAGAGACAGACAACCATTCACACTTATGGACATTTTAGAGTCACCAGTTAACCTATTTAATGCATGTCTTTGAACTGTGGGAAAAAGCCGGAGTACCCTGAGAGAACCCGGGCGAACACTAGGAGAACATGCAAGCTCCGCACAGAAAGGCCCTGCCCCAGCCGCAAACTCCCCTGCCCCCCAGCCAGCTGGGGGACTTGAACTCAGGACCTTCTTGCTGCGAGGCAGCAGTGCTAACCACTGTGCTGGTGGCACAGTGGTGCAGTCAACTTCTGATTATTGATCCTTTATTTGCATCAATTCATAATCTCTAAGAATCTATTAGGGCCATTTCCCCCAGCCCTCCTGTCAAATGTGATATAATGGCCAATAAGCTACGCTGTGTCATCTTAAGTGTTGTTTTTTTTCCTTTCGACATGCGCCAGATGCTGAAATACTCATTTCACTCAAATCTCATCAAATCGATCGATCAGTTTTCAATTTAATGTTAAAACTGTGACATCCCTTGAAAAAGCTGACTGTCTTTTGGGATGACGATCAATCTGTATCCTTGAGCAAGTTTCTTTTTGCAGGTTTGTTGTAACAAATTCTTCACAATTCTTAGCACAGGGTGGCCTTCAATCACACTCAGTCATTTCTTTGGCAGTAACCTGATTCCAAAGCTGGCAGTAAACAGGAAAGGGTCAACCTGGAACTGACACAGAGCAGTGGAGTCTTTCCATCAGCTAAGCATCAAATCAGGTCAATCTAAATAACTCCCTTGATTATAATTTCTATACCCTTTGGGGTCACAGGGGGTCAAATGTGTCATCTTGCAATGGATCATTATTACATGGGAGGAAAACTGAACTGGGATGCTTGAGAGGGGTCTAGAGCTGAGGAGGATTGTCCACCCTTCTGTGTAAAGAGGCATCTGCTCCTATTTAACCCAGGGCCACAGCAGCACTCTGGGTAATCAGAATGAAAGCTGAAGATTCGAATGATCAGTCAGAGACCCCTAAATCGACTGAGTTTCTTCAAATTGAGCGATTGCTTTTGTTTTTTTTGTTTTTGTCAGCCACTGTTTTACAATAGGATAAAACAGAAGTTTACAAAAGTACACAGGGATAATATTCAAAAAAATGATTTATTAAAATCATAAAATCACAAATAGTTTTTTATATTAGCTGGGACACATGAAAAAATCCTTGTGAAACGTGCTGGTGCTTAGCTGAAGAGAGAATGTGAAACCTAGTTGGTAAACAAGTTTCAGTTAGGGTCGCATGATAGGGTAAAAAATTCATACTCTGATTTGTTTGACTGAAATTGCGATCATGATATGCGATAGGCTGATCATTGTCACTTTTAGTGGAAAAAAAAAGGAAAAGTGTCTCAGGAGAACAATGTTTTAAGACAATGGTATCTATGCAGCACTACAGTACCTCATTATTATACTGTTTTCTTGCATATTTTTCCTTTTTTTTTAAAAAAAACAAAAAACTGCGATTTGGCTCTGGCTCTGTGTTTCTGATTATCGCACTTTGCTATACTGCGATTTTGATAATATTGCTAAATCACCACAAACCACAAAACCAACTATGATGAAAATGAAGAAAGGTGATAGGAATGGCACACAGGTGACACACTGCAGTGGCTGAGAGGGCTGTCAACAGCCCAGAAGGGATGCTCCACAGTGTGCTGCGATTTTATACCTGGAGGACACACACTTTTATTTTCTCTGAATGAGTAGAAATCTAATGCTTTCACATCACAGATGACAAAGAAAAGCATTAAAACAAAGGTTGTACTAGTTAAACATACTCATGTAGGCTGAAATGGAAGTTCAGTGTGGTGCTTAAATGGAAAAAAAGGAATGAATTGTCAAATTGTTGTACTAAACAGACAAATCTGATCCGACTGACAAAATTCTGAGTCGGATACAACCCTAGTAATCAGAGTGACCACTGTGCATACTTGCTGCCTTTGCAATGACAGAGAATACATCACAGTTACATATGCAGGCAGCTATTCTATCCACAGGGCTGTTGTGGTTTATGACAAAACATTGTCACTAAACAATGTGACTACAGTACTCCAATAAACTACACCAGTGTGATCTAAGGAGCTCCAACTGATAGCTCTAATAAAGCCTTCTGTCTACTCACAGAGCTGTTTGTACTGAGTCCCAGACCGGGGCTGACAGTGCTCCTCTCATGCGCTGTTGTCATTCAAAGTGACTGCAGCTTAGTGTATCTGTCAGCTGACTGGTTCCTCATTGTTTTACATGCTCGCAGACTATGCCTGTGAGAGAGTGAGTGCAGACCCCTCAGGCAAACATCATGTCAGCCAGCTTTGTTCTACAGGATGCTGGGGCTCCCTCAGCTGCTGCTTGGCTCCTCTGCTAACTGGGGAAGTCAAGGAGATTAAATGAAACATCCTGAATCTCATACTTCCTAATGCTTTGTGACACTCAGCAGAGACTGTGGGCGTGCCGACACAAAGGAACAGCGACAAAACAAATACTGCCTCTTTGAAAGGTATTCCACGCCACAAGACATGTGTACATCATTTACACTGATGTAGGCTGACAGAAAAGGGAATCTTCACAATGTTACCTTCAATAAATTATGGAAAATGTTTTGAGTGGCATTCTGAGCACTATCCTAGCAAAAGCATTGCGTTACAACAACTCGCAAGTACTTGTAAAGAATAAAATATGTTTGTAGAGCAGGATTATGATGAATGTTTTCAAATAGACAAAAAAAATCAAATGAAAAAAATGCATTTATATGATACATGGTCTTGTTTTTTTTACACAGTATGTAATAGTATATTAATGAAGCACTTGATACTGTTATATGAATTATTGAGGACAAGACTGTAGTCCCATGTCAGTGAGTCAGTCCAGTCAACCCAGGATCCCTGACATCAGGGAGCATGTCCCAAGAGACAGAGGTCCATAGCCCAGCTTTGTTAGAGGCTGCAGTCGTAGATTTTAGTTAACATGGCATAATAAATCACAAGAATGCTGAGAATTGAGGTGCTCAGGATCATTTCCCCCAATGACACCACGTGTGCCAAAATGAACAAAAACATGAAAAACTAAAAGCAACTTTGACAAAAAAGACAACCAATAAAATTATGATGGAGCTGTGTGTGAGAGGTTTGGGATATTGTGGTGGACAGAGAGAGAGAAAGAAAAGGAAAGATGACAGTCAGATGCGGAAAATATAAATGTCTGAAATGGTCATTATTATTTCATACAAATGCCTTTTCTTTGCTTGAAAAATTTAAGCTGCAATGGCAGCACCAACGCTGCACATGTCAAAAGAAAGCCCAGGGACCGCAGATGATTTAAGTGGGAGAGGAGAGCATATGCAAAAACCACATGTGTAACAGCCATCAGTAAACAGTGAATATGTGGTAAACTTGGCAGAACACTGACATTTTTTAGAGCACAGCCAGCGTGTTAAATAAAGAGAGGGCCCAGCTAGCTCCTTTTCTTATGTCAGGTTGAGGACGGCCAGAGTGTGTGTACTGCTCTGAGTATTATGAACCATAACAAGATGTCACAGCAGCAACTTCATAATGCTGGTTTGGGTCCTTTGCGGGGTCAGTTATGACTTATTTTATTTACATGTCAGTTAAGGCAGCAAAATTAATCAAAATATTATTAAAATCACATTATGACAAAGTGCCATATCCAAACTACAGAAGATACAATTTTTTGATGAAAGAAAATGTGTGACAAAACAGCATTATAATAAGGTACTGTAGTGCTGCAGAGATGCCCTGACCTACAAGTCTTGTTTCCCAGATGCAAGATAGAAAATGTTTAGTAATGACCCAAACAAATGTCAGATTGTCATTTTACTGAATGCAAAGAAAAATATGTGTTCTAATAAACTATGAGACCCAATAAACAATTACCACAGCTACTCAATGGAAATATAACCCCATTGTCTCTTCTTTATGTCTGAAATGTAAAAATAGCTGTACAGTCATTGTCTGTGGTTGTGCCCCAACTATTTTTTTTTTTTCTTGGTTGTCAATCAAATAAGAAAGTATTTAGACTATGGGTCTAATTATGAATTAAGGTACAGGTACATTCTTATGATCTATGCTGCACACCTCATAATATTACGAAAACCGCTAGACGAAGCACCCCCTGATATTTCAGTGTGGCTGGTGCCTTTTGTTATGGGACTGGTCCCCAGTACCAACACACAGGAAAGGGGAATGATCATGAGAAATAAGTATGGAGGTTACAAATATAACAAAATAAGTACATAAACTATAAATTGTAACCTTATCTGTTTGCTTACTTTTCTCACTTTTTTGTTTGTTTTCTGGTTCTAACTGGGGGTCTCTGTTTTGTACTGACTATTGCAAAATACGAATATTGGAAAGAACAGAAAAGTTTTTTGAGTGAAAATGAAAATTGTGATGCAAAAACTAATCACGAATCATAACCCAGTCGCAATATCAATCTAAATAATGGCTATATTACTTTTGTTTGCCATATTGTGCAGCCCTACTGTCAGTGTACTAAATGTTAAATTGATAAACACAAAAAATACAACTGTAAGGAAAGCAATCACAAAATAAATGAAACCAGAAAAAAAGCATGGACCATGATGACGCAGGCCAAACAAAATCATTGTGTGCACGTACCAAGACTTAAAAAAAAAAATTGATTTCCTCATCGATGTATTCAGTCTCTCACAGGAATAAGTTTTTTTTTTATTTCATTTACAGAGCAGGCAACTGTTAATTGTCCTCTTTACTGATCTTTTCATTTCATATTTCCTTGCCAACACCAGCCTTACTGCTGTAGGCCAGACCAAACAATCGATGGAAACCTTCCCTGAGTGTGAACCATTAAAAAAAAAAAAAAATTTTTAAATGCAGATCTTTCTAGTTAACACATTGATCAGATTCCAATTTCCATATTGATCACAAGCAGCTGAACTACAAATAGCAGCTTAATTCAAAGCACACACTTTAAATCACACATTATGCTAATGACAAAATCATGTTTTTCCAAACAAGGAATTTCAAGAAGCCTTAAAATTTCAGTCTCAACTTTTGAAACCACACTGCCAATTAGACGTGATTATTGGTGGACCGACGATGTAACATCATTCGGCCGACAACCAATAAACAAATTTGCGTATATTGCTGTATTCTTTAGTCATTAGTTCACAGGCCATCTGTACATAAAAATAAACAAGAAACCTTCTTCTTGCCTGTGTAGGATTCTAACAGTGGTGCTGCCTTTGATCTGTGGTCCTTGATCTATTGGGCTCATGGTGTCATATCCCCCTGTGATGTGCTGGATTAATTAGGTGGAACTGGTATTTATCCCTTAAAATCATAATACTAATTTACCCAATGCAATGTGCTGGCTCTGTGGGAGGCAGCAGTGGGTCCAACTTCTATTAAAAATGCTTAGCCTTCACATCGTCTGATGAGCTCCGGCGCTGAATGGATCACAAATCAGCGGAGACATTCAGCACGCACAAAATGCCAATTATTAACTAGTAACAATTATATCAATACCAGCAACAATGTTCCATGGCACAAATGTTTAGTTGTAATATTTGATAAGAGGATATAAAAAGCCTGAAAATTGCAACGGAAATGCCTTTTATATCCCCTCGTCATTTTAACAGAAACATTAGGAGGATTTCACTTTGTGCCAGATTTTCACAAATTCAGTGCTAGATATTGAACTGAATACATGGATGGTGGAAAAGTGTGTCAGTAAAAAGTGAGAATATCAAGGAAAAAAGTGTGTATGAGGCGAAAAAGAGGGTGAAAGGGAAAGAGAGACTGTAGTAGCTACCAGTCTATCAGTCATTAGTAAACTAGTCATAAAACATACAAAAATGAAATAAATAAAATAAAAAATAAGTCATGAAATAGCTGCAAAGAGAGGGCAACAAGTAAATAGAGAGACCGAGGGAGCAAGAAAGGTAGAAAAAGAGAGACTCTGCAAACAAGACCTGCCAAACCTTACAATAAAATCTTTCCTTGCTTCTTTGTGTCCACACCAAAGATAGTGTACATTGTCCATCCCTGTGTACAATTCTGCAGCGTAGGGCCCCTGGTTCCCCATGCTGAATGCAGCCTGTTCTTGTGCTCTGGTCTGTGAATGCTATCTCAGAGCAGCAGTGCCCAGAATGCTGCCTATTCCCACACCCTGCAAACGCCACCAGGGGATAAGGAAAACACAATTGATAGAAAGTGTATTCTTTTCCATAGGTTCCCACCAGCATGTCGCTAACTGTTTCCGGTACCTTATCAAAGAACAAATGCCTTTGAAAACGGGGAAACAAAGCACCGGGCCGCATTGTTGCCTGCTTTTTTGACAGGAATAATCTGGCTTTTCCATCACCCACCAAAGTAACCTCCACCAAACATTCTTGCTGACGGGGCCATGAAAGCAGCCAGCCACGTGCCATCTGCTGTTGTCGGTTACACACAACGCTGGACAAGGCATGAGGCGATACACCCACGATTACCTCCACATAAACCGGCTCTCAACTTAAATTTGTGTAGTCACTTTTTGCAAAGCTTTTCATTGCCCACACGATACACATATTCTTTAACAATCACAAATATGCGCTGTGGAGAGTCGCAGCATTTCTTTAAGAATCCTCTTAAACATGTTTTATCTAATGACTTTGTGATAGTTAATACAATTCAGACTCTCCTATCCTCCTTTTTTCACACCAACAGTGTACACTACCATCTTCCTGCTTAGCCCCACAGTAGAGTACCATCTACTGGCTGTCTGTGGTACTGAATACTCAGCCAACAAGCTCATCTCATCCACTTACGTACAATCAGATCTCATCTGCTTCTCAAGGTCTTCAGAGAGAAGCCTCTTAAGACAAACATAAGGAGATAAAACACAAAATCTGTGAACTTTGAACATCATTTTCTCAAGAAATGTCTTTTAATTCTAAGACTTTGATTTAACTACAGCAAAAATTCTGTGTACCTTGGTAAATCAAAGGTACACTGCCTTAAAATAAAACATTTATTTGCAACAAATAACATTTTTTAGTTTGTCTTTGAGTTTAGGAACTGCAGTTCAATTCATGTATATGTCCTTCTGTGAAGTTACTGTACAAAGAACAAATTGTGTGCTCACAAAAAGTGCTGTATTGTAAGTTAGATCAGTAATTTATGTGTTGGGTGAAATAAAAAAGCTCACTTTGAATATTCCTTCACTTGTGCATGAGTGTCAAGGGTCCAAGGATGCTTGGAAATGCATTGTAAATTTTCACTAAACAAAAGTTTTTGTTGAAGTCAAAGAAAAAAATATTTGCCAGCAGCTAAAGACACTGCAATACGATATTAAAACATAATTTCAATTAGTATTCTATTTTCTTATTATATTTAAATGCAATCATATACAAGTTATTTACATTTTATCCCCGAAATATTATTAAAGTGCTGTTTATTATCAACAAGACTGTCTTTATCATAATTATTGCCATCAAGAGGTGTCTTTGCCACATAAAGCAGTAAAGCCTATTTTCATTTTCACCTATTTTGCTGAATATGGAACACATACTAATAACACTTGTGTTGTCTGTCTGTTGGATTGAGGAGGTGACAACCTGTTTCTGAAGCCGGGAGGGAGATGTCATCGGCACTAAGAGATGAATAGATCAGTAGAAGTGTTACTATCCTTCTTGGCTTATGACACACAGACCAATGATAATTACTCACTAGATGACAGCCACTGTGAAAAAAAAGAGAAAAGCAAAAACCTTGTCTGGTGATCTCTGAAAACTAAATGGATTGCAAATCAGATGAGAAATGAAGCATTACTACCACTAATCAATTATATTATCACTCATACTTCACTTTATTTCACCCCCTTGCATTTAAAAAAAAACATGCTACACAAATTTGCTAATTTCTAAAAATTAATGAAGCAAATGAAAAACAAAATCAACGCTCAAAAACTCGTAGAAATGTCCCTAATTTCCACATCTCACACCCTGAAACTGATGTGACACAGGCTTCACAACATGTAAGATTTTAGCAAATCTTGTGAAAGAGATCGGCTTGGTGAGTAAGATGGCAATACATGGAGAGAGAGAGAGAGAGAGACAGAGGAATATTTTGTAAAGACAAAAGGACAAAACAAATTAAACACTGCTCACAAAATAAAATTATACACAAAATCAGTAACCTCTCTAATAGACGAATTTGCTAGATTTTAAAGTGTCAAAATCTTTACTTTTTGCAGTTATTAAATTCCACCACAGACCAGACAGCATTCATCAATTATGCCTTTAAAGCAATAAAATCTTACTTGCCCATGGTCACAGAAATGTCTTTCTTTTTGTGCACTATTCATGAATTCTGTTCAGATTAGTTTATTTGCAAAAGAAGGGCCCTGAAAAACAGACCGACAGTGCCATTGTGCCGCTGTACTGTTGTCAGTATCCACTGAGCCTCGGTGTGGGCTGCTCTGCATCCTCACTGCCCGAAGGCTGTTTTCCTAATCATATTAATGAGGGAGCGATGCTCCAACCTGTGCTGCAGAGCCGCCGCCTATGCTCAAGGAGCAGTCCTATTTACACTGTACCTATACTAATCTGACAGCCTTGATCAAGGAACAGAAAATAAAACCCCTAAGGCCTCTATTGATCAACCTTGAGTCTTACTCTAACACCGTTGTGAGGGGCTGGTTAGCTATTACAAATGTTAGTGTGTTCAATGAATTATTTCATCAGAAAAAGCACGCTGCATTAAGTATTTATTTTGAAGTATACTATTTCAAAGAGGTGTCCATACTATATCATCCCTGTTGAGATCAAGGTTCAACAGTGCAGCCTATTCTTTGTGTGTATCTACAGTTTGGGGCTGAAAGAGTGGAATCACAGTTAAGGAGGACGTCAATAGCAGGAAGCGTCCACCAGTCTTTTAGGGCTTGGAGGTGGGCTCCTCAATAGAGCAGTCTCAATCCTCTGACTGCACGATCATACAATTGCAATCTCTGGAAAATCAACACACTTTCATTATTCATGTCATTCAAAAAAGTGAAGGCGAGAATTCTGTGTTTCGGTTCAAATTGTCTGTTGGCTCAGGGGCTCATGCACCATCAGTCTCAATCTCAGAGGCAACAAACTTTTATTTATGACCTCCCGGCTCATTAATGTGAACCTGCAAATGGTGGAAGAACAAAGTTGGATGCAGCATCATGAAAAAGATAAAGGAACAAAATACAATAAACCACAGGGTGTATTTGTTGTAAATAATCAGTAATATAATTACCCGTGGAGACCTGCCTTCTCACTGATTTCCTAAATGTTTACTAATGGACTCTCTCTCTTAGCCATTCTATTACAGAGAATTGTTGAGTGTTGCCCTGGAGGCTTATATCTCTCCCAGGGCCATGGGCCTGGTTAATGGATGACCCACTTGTTAGCTAATTGCCGTGGTGTCCCTGAACACAAAGGAAATGTTAAATTATGTTATGTGGCTGTTAGATAATGAGCTGGAGCAGGCATAGCACTTTGCTCAATGCTCCAAGTACAGTCCATACATATAATACTACTAATGTTAACACCTTAGAAAGAAAGGAGACTTTTTCCTTTGATTTTTGCACCCAGGAGAGTGTTTAAAAAGATTGCTGTTCTATTTCTAATATAATATTTTTGTCCTTGTGTTTGTGTATATCAGTTTCTTTTGTCAATTGTAGATTATTTTTCTCATTTATTACAAGTTGAATATGAGCTGAAGCAGGCATCACACTTTGCTCCATGCTCTAAGAACAGTCCATACATACAGTAGTACTGTTGTATGTTTCTTTAGTCAATTGTGCATTATTTTATTCATTCAATAAATGAAACCATAGTGGCATTTTCAACAGAAAAAAGTCTAAACTAACTGAAAAGATGTCTGTAGTCCACTTTTTATCTTCTGCACAAAATCCAGGCCATGTGTCGTGCTGAGAGTCATCAAAACATGGAAGCTGACTTCACAAAGTTATTAGATCCACGCTCCGACAGCGCACACATGTAAACAGTGACCTCATAAAGAAGCAGGGTCACACAAATCTTAAACAAGGACCTATCGCCCTGTCTCTAATGTCTCTACTCTCTAGTAAAAACCCAGCAGATGATCACAGACAGGGAGGAGGAGGAGCTCATGAGTTTGAGGCAGCACACTGATGCAAACCAAATGGACAGCCTACTTCTTCTAAGTCCTCCTGTAAGAAAAAGAGTTTGCAAAAAATATCTAAAAATGTCCAGTAAAGGATTAATGCAGCAAGGAAATAATTCATAATTCACAATTCGCTCTTTTTTGTTGGTATTTCTGTTTTATACAAATTATTTCTCTATACTGATGTGCCAAGTTTGCCATATCCGTGAATCAAAATTTAATTTAAATTTTTAAGTAGAGGGCAGACGAAAATGCATATTTAAGTGAGTGTGACTCCGTCACTGAGCCCTTTGTGGTTGTATTTTAGGATCCCTGAAGTACAGACAGCCTCCTCACCTCTTGGACCTGAAGCCAGCAGTGGAGAGGCCAAGCCTGCCCAAAGAGTCTCTTTCACCCTCCTCTGAGGATTTGTTTTCACTGGAGGACATGCTGGAACACAGTGCCATGTTTGAATTCTACTGGCACTTTTTTCAAATAGTAGCCACAGCCAATTGGAAAGGCCTGGCTGATGATTTTATTCAATATTTAACGTCCTAGGGCAGAATCTCTGGCAGCGCGGGATAAACAGCCAGGACTGCGCTGGGTATGAAATGAAATAAATAACTAAACACAGATTCCCTTAGATATCTTACAATTGAGACTCACTAAAATCCCAGAAATTACATTTTTCAAGCCCTTTTTCATGCCCATGGTTTTGTTACGGCTTTATCATCAGTATCAGCAGCCTGTGTTTATTCAACCCTCAATTACCAAAGGCTCAGCCGGCAGGCCTTTAATTGATTACTTTAATTGATTGGTTGGGGGGGTAACCATGGCTGAAAAGCAGTTTATCTTAATCAGTTGAGAGGAAATTTAGAGAGGGGCTTGATTTCCTCCAGCTGATCACCCCTGTGTGGCATGAAAGTGCAGAGTGGGAGGAGGTGTGTGAAAATTTCTAGTTACACATCTAACACTAAGGAGGGGATGAAAATTTACCAAATGCATAAAGATGATAGATTCCTGGAATTTTGGTTCCCCCTTGCTAGTAGATAAGCTCCTGCGTTTTCTTCACTTTCTTCTCTCCATCTAAACTGATGGGGGCAGACCTTCATACTTGGATGCTTAATCCTTTGACATCAAACCAGGTCGACCAGATGTATTAATGATGCGCATGCAGACACTATACATATTTAAAGAAAAAAAATACATTGGAACATGCATTAACACTGTTTGATTCAGTGTGTGATAGTGTAAAGTGAAAATGAATTACATTTTATCACCTGTAAATGCAATTCAAAGCAGACTTTACCAACTATATCATCATTTTATTTCAATTTATTTTCTTTCTACTTTACATAACAGTAAGGCGAGCACACACAAATTTTCTTTTTACATTTTAATGATAAAAAGAAAAATGCAAGAAGAAAATTTGTGAGGGCTTGTTCTACTTTTCTACATTTAAATAGTTTGATGAGTGGTATGATAGATGTCTAACAAATTAATGACACTATGAGGCCTAATAATAACCATAGCATCGCTTATGGTCTTGTGTAAGGACGATATTGTAGATTTGTCACAAAAACAGAATTTAAATATTCAATACAATTCTAGAAAAGAAAAAAAATTGAGGCACATCAAATACGATATTAAATAGGATTTTTTTTTTTTTTTAAAATCAACACATATCAGTGAACACTGTCTGGTTTTGCTGCAATTTTCAGGCAGGACAATAAAGAGTGAGGTCCTGAATGAGCCCTTAAATAATTTTTTTCTACAGCTATAGCCTACACTAGAATGAATTGATACTGTATTGTTTTAAAGACATGGTTCAAAAAGTATCAAAGTATACATATTTTTGACAACCTCAGTCTGGTTTTGTTGGAGAATCTTGGCAATGCAAAACTGATTGCACTTCTTCAGGGTTTATTCCAAGGGGAGGATGTATTTTTAAGTTGTCTTTTATTGTAGCACCCTATGAAATCTGTGTTATGATTTTTCTCAATTCCATGATTCTGGCAGTTATTAGGTTGTCGCAGAAACTATAGACCCCAGCGTAATCCTGCCTTCAGTCTTTTGCTGGCCCACACTGGGCCCCCGTCAAAAACAACAACTTTGCTGGGGAAAACCCTGTTCTTCCTTGCCTTTCTTTCATTGATGGATCTACACAGAGGTATGTACTGTATATGCAAACAGTTGATTAACAGCGTGCCTTTGTCCATTTATGAATAACTCTGTGGCTGTGGAAATCAAACAGCTGCATATGTGCAATTTCACAATGACTGAGATTTATTTAACAAAGCAAAACCTGACACAGCTTTATAAATGGGAGGCAAAAAGTGCTTTAATCTTTTTCCTCACTGTGACTCAAGAGCAACAAAGACCTGGGGAATATCCTGCCAGCCCAACAACCTGTCACTGACAACACATCGCTGTTGATGGGTTCAGAGTTGTGAAACAGCAGGAGGTTAACTGAAGTCTTTCCTGAGGATGTGAATGGGTTAGATACGTTTCACCACTTCAGGATAATTACAGTAATCCAGTTTTTACACCAAAATTAGCACCTATATGCAAAGCACATGTAAACCTGCTAAAATACTTTTTTTCTAACATTGCCAAAAACTGTCTTAATTCATGTCTATGCAGGAGGACAGAAAGAAAGAGGTTTTTAAAAGTCTGTGTGTGTTCAAACCACAGATATTCAGTTACAAGCTACAAAAGTACAGAGAGCTGAAATTTATTTTCTTCCCTGTGCCGCTGGTCTCAGCTATCTGCTTTATTTTACTGTTTCATATTTGCTTTCAGCTGTATAAGAGCGTGTTAAGTTACTACTTATGAAAACCCAACATTTCCTGATTTTGCTACTTTACGCTTGAAAATAACAAAATAATGTTGGACCTTTATTGTGAAGACTATTGGAAACGTTTGTGTTTATCTATAGTTTTTTACCCACTTGACTCAATAAGTTCAGTACACACAAGCAGGTAACCCTGCTGCAATCCCTGCCGCGCTGGGCTGACATGCCGAGTCACACAAGACAAGCCAGAAAACAGGGCAAGAGTCGCAATTACGGACAGAGGTGACAAGCCTTTATTGCCTCTGCTGACAAGGGGTGAAAATCCACCAGGGTGTCATGTTTCCATCACTACTGATCGGAGCTGAAGCCAGTATGAATACTGCAAAGTCATGTGATGCGGGGATGAACGCCAATTTTCCCCTTTCCAGTGAAGACAAAAGCCACATGTTAGTCGGCTCTTTGTCCAGAATATTAAGAGTAGGTTTAAGCATTTCTCTGTGGCTCCCCATAGCCAAGAGCAAGGATCCCTGTGTATGACTGTAAGTGCTGCATGCCATACAGTACATGTTTTTTTCTCTCTAAGAAAACAACAAGTATGTAGTAAGTAAGTAGTAAGTTTCCTACATGACGTAGGAAATATTTTGAGAGTTGTGACTGCTCCGTACAGAAAGCGCATACAATACAGAGGCTCTGGGGAATGTCTAATATAAATGTGTTGTTGATGGTGGCTAGATTTATCAATCACACTGGGTTAAAGGATATTTTTGAGCAATTCATAACGTTTACTTGAGATAACCTATGACTCTGCTGTGAATTCAAGGGGAATATCAACCTTATCCTAATAAAAAAAGCCCCCTATTGATTTTCAACTCATTTTTGTTTGATAAATTGCTAATGCAAATGATTTTGGTAAAGAGATTAGAGAAAGACAATTCAGATAATGACAATAATGATTTTCTACAGCAGTAAGGATCCCTAATGGACAGCATTTATTGCACTCAGGAAACATGTACTTAATTTAACCCTTCTTGCTCACATATTTATCTCGAGAGCTATTTACAACTTTAACTTGTCTGAAATTATGACAACACTGACCTTTGCTATGTATGACCACTCTGACCCGTCTGGCTTCATTCATGTCCGCTTACTGTTTGCCCTTTGCCTGGTGGTAATTGGTCTCTGCCTGGCACTAATGGCCACTGGATAGGAATGCTTTTCCCCCTGTCTGTTCAGTGGATAATGACAGGAGGCCAGCATGACCTTGTCTGGGTGGGAGCAGCTTTCCTCCTTCTGAGAGAGGCCACTCCACCAGGCTCCCACTAGGCTCTGGTGTCTGTCAGCATCTGAAGATCCAGTGCTGAAGCACCACAGCAGGCCAGCCAAGCACAACCAAGAGTTGCTGGGAGCATAGATAGAGTATGATGAACAAATCTTTCCCATGGTCCTTTGCCCACAGTCATTTATTTCAAGGAGAAGTACTGACAATAGTCAAGGTAAAATTACATCATAAAATATAGGTTTTGGAAAGAGATACAAACTTTTTTAAAAACCTTTATTATGTGAAATGCAACAAAAATTAGTTTTATTATCATATAATCAGTTTTAGATTAATTGATCTATCCTTTAGTCTATGAAATGTTAGAACATGTTTGGAGAGACCAAGGTCACAAGTTCAAATTTTCTTCCAATCATAATAAAGATAGTAAGTAAAATAATTAAAAGAAAGATAAAAAAAATTTAAAAAAATTAAGTAAGATAGGGAAAAATTATATGTACAATTTGTTATTAATATCAAGAACCATGCAGTTTTGTGCAGAAATATGCAAAGTATTCACCATACAAAATTGCTATTGTGCCATTTTGCACTGCCATATATATATACAGTAGCTCAGAATGGACAAACCAAAAATTGGCACTAGATACGGCCTTTTGCGTTTTCACAAGTTTCGCTTCAGCCACTAATTTCTGCTACAGACTAGGAACAGGAGGTTGAAGTAAGATTATGCTAAATGCTACACAAGGGTCCTTAATATATGTTTTTAATTAACTGATCTATCATTTAGTCTATAACATGTCCAAAAACATATGAAAAGTGCTTATCACAGGTTTCGAGTGCCCAATGTCATGTGTTCAAATTGTGCATTTTATCTGATCAACAGTCTGAAAACCCAAAGATATTGCATTTACAATGAACTACAACCAAATAAACCAGAACCAGAACAGGGCGACAAATTCTCACATTTGATAAGTTGGAACCAACAAATATTTTGTATTTTCTTCCTTATTAAATTACTTAAGCAATTTTAATCATTAAAATTGTTACCAAGAAGGATTAATATTGTTGTTCATCACTGTTAATGACTCACCAGTTACTGTGCCAGCTGAAATTTGTTGCACTGTAAGATGCATCGGTCACTTGATGACATGACTGCAATTTCTTAGTTCAGCAGGAGTCATAAATGTCTATTAAACAAGTAGCCACATGTTGGACAATAAAGTATAGAGTGTAAATTAACAGGATTTTACTTTTTACATGTTAATAGACATACACTCAATGTCAGGATTTGAGGAACTCTTGGTATACGGCATTATTAGACATTTAAAGATCTCTCCTAACAGACTATTAAATAAGGGACTGTGGAACAAAATATGTCCAGAGGTGCATTTGTTGCTCAGTGAGCTCAACCACTGGAACACTTGGCCAGATTATAAGCTTTGTGTCAGAGCTCGGCCTCAGGGTTTTTGTTAGGAGTTATCACGCTCAAAGCCCCTCTAAGCTCTCAGAGCATGTTTAAAACTCTGTGTGTGTGTGTGCGTGTGTGCGTGTGTGTGAAGTGTACATGTTTGTATCATCTGCTGATATATATACTTGTCCACTGGTTATAGGATTGTTCGTTTTCAATGTAAATTAGGTTTAGGGTGACAAAAATATATATGTTTTCCATAGTATACCTTTAGCGAGCAAATGGGATGAGTGAGAGACAGAAACACGGACAAACGTACATACAAACACTTTCCTTGTTATTCTCCCCTCTCTACCTCATTCCATTCTGTCACTCCATCTCTCTGCCATCGCTGCGCTACTCTTCCCAGATAAATGTTTCATGAGGCAGCCCCCATATCCTCTCCTGGAATAACGTCCTCTAGATATGTCCAAGAGATTATATGACACATCACTCAGTCACATTTACCTCAGACTGCACATCTCATGGCCTAACACAAGCGCATCTTCAACAGAACTAAGATAGGAGGGGGGGGAAAACAGCGGAGAAGCATATTTTATTACCCAAAACTGACTGTCAAATAGTGTCTGCAGTCAAAGAATTATCAAAGGGTTTATCCTTTTCAGATGTGAAAGTCTAAAGTGGGTCACACGCTACATTCACTGTAATATCACAGTAAATATTCACAAGCTTATCATTATTTAATCATCCCCTAATGGAAAAGATCCCCACCCCAAATATAGACCCACCTCCAAACTTAATAATTTTCAAATATGTTAACAGCTGTAACTGTAAACTTTATACAGTTAGTCTGCCTGCCCTGCCTTTCACTTTTCACAGCAATACGAAGGGCAATGGAAGACTAATTTATCTAATACTGTACCTGCTCAACCGCTATTGATTTATACATCACAAACAGTTTTTGCAAAAGAAAAATGCTACCAAAGTACAAATAGAGTTGCAATGATTAGTGGATTAATCCATTGGTCATTTAAAAGAAAATTAGCTGCCAACTATTCTGATAATTGATAAATCATTTAATGCATTTTTCAAACAAATTTGAGTTTGTTGGTTGTACAAAAGAAGCAATTTGAAGAAGTCACTTTGGACTTTGGGAAATTGTAATGAGCATTTTTCACAATTTTTGGATATTTTATAGACTAAATGACTTATTGATTTATTGTGAAAATAATCCACAGATCAATCAATAATGATTATAATCGTTAGTTGCCACTCTACATACAAATCAGAATCACAGAAGAATACATAGCACAAACAATTTAAAAACTGCTTTAAATTAAGTTGGAAAAAAAGCATTGGTTAATATGTTCAGGGTTCAACAACTATTTATTTTCACTTGCCTGGTTGGGAAAGTTCATCATAAATCTACTTGCCCACATCAGTTTTTACTTGCCCCTGTGCAAACTGGCTTATTTATCAGTGGTCAATTGTCATGTTTAATCTAGGGCTGTGAAATGTCAGAATACAGTAAGAAAAATGTCTATCCAAGACGATTGATTTACCACTCCACGATAAATAAAGCAACTATATACATATATGTAGCATCTTCACTTCCCTGATGATTTCCTTAACTTTGACAGAACACAGAGCTGTATTTACTTGTGTTTGCAGCTGGGGCATGCCACCCGTGTAAGGTAATAAAATATGCTTGCATAAAGATGAGTTGTGTTAACTCTATGAACCCTGGCTCTCTGTTAAGAGCCCTGCTGTTTAATCAGTGGTAAATTATATTGTCTTGCCTGCCATGGTCATTTGTCAGCACATATTGATGCCTGCTGCAAACAGTGGAGGTCAGAACATTGTTGCTTCTCCAGCTTCAGTAGATGTTTCATATAAAAGGTCCAAAAATGTTTTTTTTTGTCCTCTACACTTAAAAAAAAACAAAAAAAACTGTTAGGCCGGAGATATACTTGCTGTTTAACCATACGTTTACGTTCACGTAGTGTTAATTTCTGAGGACACGCATAACCATCGCTCCAAATGGACATAAGATACACAAGACAGCCATGAAGCGTAGGGATGCGTAAGGGTGCGTATGCAACCGCGTAGTTAAAGGCAAGTATATTTCCAGCCTTAGTTAGCCGTGAAGACCAATTAAACCACTGCTATAAAGGGTTGTCTCTCAGTCAAATGACATACAGCAGAAGACCCTTATAAACATCTGGACTCACCTCTCAGGACCTTGGGGTGAATCTGTCTTCAGTTTATCATCTAAAGGTACATGGGTTTTATTGAAGCTTGCCTTCTCCAAAAAGTACTGTACAATATTCTTTTCAATACACAGGTCTCTTTACTATACAGGTTTCTCTACAGTATTCTATTTTCAAGTCCAGTTCTTAAATTTTAATGCAATGTAACTTCATTGCATTCAAAGTGAGATCAAAGTGTTCTGGTTCTCTGTTTGATGTATCCTCTATTTGAAGTTTTTTCCAAAGACAGAGAGTGTAAAACAAAAGTTTACATATTCTTGCCTTTGTGGGAGCAACTTCTGCTGCACAATGTATTGATCCCACTTTCTGAAAAAGAAAGTATAAAGACTTGGGGTTTTTGTTTGAATCGTGTTGTTGCATTGTCAATACAAGGCCAGCAGCCGATTCCTGGCTTGAGCTGAAGTGAAGTGAGGAGGAAAAAAAAAAAGCGAGACTGAAGGGCCAGTCAGGTTTGTATGGTATCAATCTAAAAGAGGGTGATGGGCCGCATGTGAACGCGGCGACCAGCGCCATCCTGATGGACAACCACACCCCAGGGAAAGTATCACCCACTGACAGTGATTGACAGATAGAAGAAGCAGTGTTGTTGCAATGTTGAATGGCTAGTCGCCACAACACAAGAGGTGTGATTAGGAGCTGTCAAAGCAACATGAGGCAGTTGACAATGACATCACTCACCGCCAGAGAGTGGGCAAGACTGCTGATGTGTATTCATTGAGAAACTGGAGCCACAGAGAGGCAGCCTTTAGAAAGCACTGTATGTATATCTTAGTGTGTATGGTGTTCTGAGTGGATGTACATTTTTATTGTCTGTCCTATTTAGACACTTCTTACTTGCGCCCAAGATAAATTGCACTTTTGTTTTCTCTCGTAGGCTGTTTTTTTCACCAAAATTAGCATGTATATTCAGGTTTTATGCAGCTAAAAATATGTGATTGACCCTTTTACTATTGCCTGGAGACATCTTTGTCTTTCGGCTTTTTTTTTTTATGATGGGTGCGGGAAAGTCGGGACTCAACTCTGTCTGTCTGGGAAAAATTTATTTGAAGTTTACTTTGACATTTCAGTCTGGCCCATCTTCTATCTATTAACATCAGGGAGAGAGGATTTATGACCTTTATTGCAGCCCAACACAAGGTGATCAAGATGTTTTGGCTTCACTTTTGGTGAACTCTCATGTTGTTCATTTCTATATATACACGGTCTCTGACTGTACCATGCTGGGCTGACACAACAAGTCAAAATGAGTCAAGCTGCACTTGTGTATGAAAAAGGAGCAAAAGTGTGACAGAAGGTACCAATGGAAATGATAAGTTTTCATTGCCTCTGCTGAAAAGGGGTGGAAATTAGTGTCTCCATCTGGGTGTCATGTTTCATCACTGCTGACTAGAGCTGATAAATACTACTGCAGAGTCATTTGACCCAGGAGTGAATGGCGATTGTATCCTTTCCCACTGTCCAGTGTAAAAGTTGTTGTCATTGTTTTTTTGTCAAATTGCGACAGTAAATGTATGCTTTATTATAAGAAAACAGTCTGAAGAGATTTCCAAATCCTTTTTTTTTTTTTTTTGGCTGCAGGCACAGTGTGTTCAAGTGTAACACTGTGGCTGAATTACTACTGCAGTGTCACAATGTCACATTTTGTGATCTCACTCAAGCATTCTTTGCAGTCATTTGCAGTGACATAGCCATTCATCATAAAATGTTTTTATAGTTATGTGCATAGAATAACATAATTCAACCCTGTTACAGCAATGAACAACCAATATTTCATGTCAGTGGCATGTAAGACACAGAGGGTGAATAAGTCAGTAATAAGAATAAGTAGGGAAAGGTCAAAATGACACAGTACACAGTACATTTCTTTATGGGTGTTGTGAACATTTCCCACATCTAATTTGACATATTTTTCTAGAGGTATGATTCTGAGAAACACACCTGCAATCACTATTCAGCAATCATAACCAACATCAGTGTGTGTTAAGTAAACACTACATTTTTTATGTATGTGTGGGTATGTGTGCGTGCATACTTAAAGCAACATTATCCAAAGATTAGTTTTTCCTGTGATTTATGCAACATCTGTAAATATGGACAGCTGTATACATGTATTTTAGAGCTGGGACAATACTTATCTCCCGATTTCGATACTATCATTATACCTGGGTGCCGATTTGACATTTATTGTGATTGTTAGGTATGGCGAGTCAATATTACAATATGTTGACATTTGTATGCTCCTGTTGAAGCCAGAGCAGGAAACGGTTAAAAACTTGAAGTCAGCAGCTATTGGTAGGTTTCCACTAGGGATAAGCGCAATTAGTCGACCATATGATTAAATGTCGGCGAGTAAGGTTTGTATTGCACAGTGCAAAGCAGCGCGCATTTCAGCGGTATTTAAAGTACCATTTGGCGATTGCAGACTGTGGTTAACGGCTTCAAAGGACTCACACACAGCATTTTTTTCGGACAGTGTTTAACATTATAAATTAATAAATTCTGCTAAATTTTAACAGCTTTCTGAGTGTTTCCTTAGTTTTAGACCAGTCGACTAGTCTAAATGTGTTTAATCGACAGGGAAATTAGTCGCCAGGAACATCCCTAGTTTCCACAGAGCAGAGGTGATATATGCCTGAAAGTATGAGCACGTTCTTTTTATGTTAAGCATGCTCAGTAAAATGAATCTGTTTTATTAAGACAAGCACAACGTCATTTTCTGTTAGCATGTTAATGAGAATTCCCATTATGCTTTCACCAAGGTAACAGCCTAACTGCTAGTTATTAAAGTAATATAAAAAAAAAAAATGATTCAGCAATTCAAAGATCAACTCAGGAATAGCAAAAAAGAATTACACTACTATGTCAGTCAACTTACCACAACAGCTGGGAAACTCTAAACTTTAAGGATAAGCTGTATTATTACTATATTCTATTGAATTAACCATTCATCATATTACATTTTCCTATTTGCTTTTGACTTTATTTTGACTAGTTTCCCTCTACATAACTACAGTCAGAGAGCAGCATAACTATGATGGATATACTGTATGAGCTGTGCCAACTAAAACATGTGAGAAGGCCAGGCAGGGGCAGGTACAGTGGGAAGGGGCCGACTTGTTCCCTGTGCTCAGATCTCACACAGGCAGAGACAGATGGAAAGATCTCTGGGCTCTGAGACACTCAGTTGCACAGAAACATGCACAAATACAAAGCTCATTTCTTTGGAGGATCACTGCACTATTTGCTGACATGAACACAACTGTGACCCAGTCAAAGATGCAAATTCACCAATGGACATATTTCTCCCTTTTTACGACCGGTTTACGGTTGCAGGAACATCAGTCAGTAATTGACAGCGGGGGTTAAAGATGTTTTAAATGCCTGGGGAAAAAAGGCAGAAGAAGATACCACATGCTCTGTGATAGTATCTGTGAATCTCGCACACTGTCACAAAAAAATTATTCAGATTCGCAACAAAAATACTTCTGAACCTCAGGTTCATGGTAGAATATCAATATATAGCTAATGGAAACGTAATTATATTTGGTACTGATATATTGCAGTCTGACAATATACTACTGTGAATATATATACTGCAGAATGGGTAAACCTCTTGATATTGTAGTCAAACTGAGCTTGATGCTCACATGTAGATGAAGAAACCATGCACTGTGCAGTGCACAGACTGTGTGTTGTTATGAAATCAGTTCCATGACCTGCATCCAAAACAAACAGTCCCATACATGCTTGGCAGACTTCAGTCTATGGACGTTATTCACTGTTTCAGTTTGGTCAGGGTGTAACTCCTGACTCACACCATACAATAACATTAGATCTGACTGGTAAACTGTCTGAAAAGTAGGTTACTATACCTTACACATTTCTGAGCTTCTTTCAAAGGTGTGTTAAAAAAAACAACATGGATACACATTAGATGATGGACAACCTACTATATGAATGAATATAACAAATCAATAAGCAGGAAATGTTTACAATCTTGGCAATATTTCTTTCTAATCTAAATTATGCTATATTTGTACATTTTCATTTCATGCTATTAGAAAAAAAATCCTGACAGTGATTTATGTTGCAATATAGGTAATAAAAAGCTACATAAAATTGAGAAACTTATGTTGCATTACATAAAACAGAAACTTTAATAACTCCTTTTGTGATTTTGATTTACATATAACCTCTGGTTTGAACAACTGAATTCTGTAAAACAGTAACTACACTCACACTGAGTGTGATAAAATGAGAAATTAATTAGAAAAAATCTAATTTTTCTGA
Organism: Lutjanus erythropterus; assembly: GCF_056507025.1. NCBI lineage: Eukaryota > Metazoa > Chordata > Actinopteri > Lutjaniformes > Lutjanidae > Lutjanus > Lutjanus erythropterus. Next base: position 21,378,505 of record NC_139317.1, read on the forward strand.
TGCCAGTGTCTTAAATGTAAATATTTTCTAGCTTCTTTACTTCAACCTGAAAGTAAAGTGAATACCTTGGGTTTTGGGAAACAGATAAATTAATCAAGAAAATAAAAATAAGTAGTTGCAGCCCTAACTACAGAATAAGAGAAGTTGAGCAGGGACACTATAAAATAACCACACAATAATGTTTTGACTATATTTAATAGCATATACAATAAATGCTGAATAGCAAGGTCAGACAGTGTTCAGTACCAGCTCTGTGTGCAGGACAGAATATCCTATTTTGTGTTCCAGGACTTATTTTTTTCCATTTTTGCCATGGTAGGTATCTTTTCTTAAATAATAGTATTGTATCTAGGTTTAAATTTGTGGTATCGCAACAACTCTGCTATTTGCTATATAGAGAATATATACACAAATCCATGATAGACAATTTTGACACCAACATCACCATTCAGCATCTCAGAAGTTGTAATTTGCTTGAAATTTTTCCATAGATTAAAGGTTATTGTTTGACTTAAGGATAAGTTTCTACTATATCACGGATTTGCGCAGATTTGAACACTAAATAATGATATTAACTATAATTATTGTAGCAATAATCAATAATAATTTCTTTGCTTGTACTAACAAAGATAATGAATAAAAAAAATAAAAAACAAGAAACTTTGGTTTGTTCTGAATGAGCAGCAGAAAAACTACATTGTTGTTGAGCCACATGCAAATGTCGGTATTATGAGCTATTCTTCCTCGTTCCTGCAATTCCATAGAGAAAGGTTGAGGATGATAACTCCTCGGTAATAATTAAGCTGATGGCCTATTATGCTGTATTGCAAATCAAATATGTGTAGTATTTGGCGGTAGCTGGAGTGGGGAGTGTTGGCATGAGGCCAGCCAGATGAACAGATGCAGGTGCATCACAACTTCCCTGTGCCTGTCAGGATAACAAAATGGATCAGCAACAATGGCAGGCATCTTCTTCAGAGTAATTGTACAAGATGGCTCACTCAAAACCTCTTTGTGAAGCAGGTGTTTTTGTGTTTGACTTGTATGTGTTGACATGTATGTACATTACATTTTTTTTTTGTTGAATTCTGATAATATTGGAGCATTCATGACCTTTCCTTGTTAGTGATTTCTGTAAAACTAAAGCAAGACATTTTTCATCTCTTGTGAAGTTACTTTTTGTGCTTTCTCTGACATATTCTGACTATCTCCCTTGATTAGCTGCATTCAGCCCTGTTTATAACTACGATAAAATAGTGCTGCTACTTTTATGTTGCAGCGATATTGTCAACTTTTGCAGTGTTTACCATTACTGCGGTTGTTTGTTTGCCACAGTTTTGTTTATCCCTTGAATTCCAGTATATTTCCAGGCTATTGGATGTTGTTTAGTTGTCATCAAAAGGAGCTTATCTATGAAAGTTCTTCTGTTTTGAAGGAGAACTGAATTTCAGCATTAAAAATTAAATGGTATATTGCAAAACATCACTTCTTAGATTTGGGGCAAGTGTTGGAGCAGATGTTCCTCCAGTGATCTGTAAATAAGTGGAACTGTAGATAAAGACACTGAGGAGGCTGTAAGATATTCAGGAAGCAGCCCAGCCCTGCTTCAAATCCACTCTAAGAAAATAGTGCAAAAGCAGTCAAAAACTGTTAAAGCGTATTTGATTCTAGCGTCTTGTTTTAGTTCTTCTTCCTCTCCCTTTCTCCTCAGACCCTCTCTCATTTCTGCTTGAACTGGGAGTGGGGGGATAGAAAAAAAGACCTTGAAGAAGGCTGCGAGATTAAATTAATCGTTGGTGGGAGGAAAAAATATCACTAAAGTATGCATAAGTGTAAAAGAAATGAAAACAAACAAACATATATTAAAGAATATCTAGAACTGCCGATGGAGCATGTTTGAATAAAACTGGATGCTTTGTGGATTACATCTCCTCGAGCTGTGCTGCATGTTTGGAGGGATTGTGCTGCCCTCTGCATGGCTCACATTTAATGAAATATATAACAATTGTTCCTCAATCAGAACAAGTGCTTGTTTAAAATGCAAATCTGCTCTTGTCTGTGACATGCTGTAATTAGACAGAACAATGATGTATTATTTCTGCCATCTTTCTCAGTGCTCATCAAGGGCTTTGAGAATGGGACAATGATTGACCACCTGGTCCTGCTACTGTAGCTAAATTTATTAAACACGCTCTCTTTAGAAAATCAATGCATGATTGTATGAGTTGTACAGGGTCAGGCTTATTTTTCATGAGAAGACATAATTAGCCTGACCTGTGACTTGTAAATGCTTAGGATTGTTATGCACTGTTACTTTAACCATTTTCTTAAACTCTATGAAATGTTTCTTCGTGTGATTACACTACTGTATATTAGAATAAAATGTAAAACTTTATTAACATTACTCCTAATCCACTGACTGATTTATTCAGGAAGATTACGTCTGCACAATTAACCGAAATATTATTAGAATCCCAATATAGCCAAATGTAATATTCAAATTGCAGATTTTTGAGATAGGAAAAAATGTGTGAAAAAACACCATTATAATGAAGTACTGCAGTGCTGCTGGGAAATCCTGGCCTGCAAGTCTTGTTCTCAAAATGTAAGAGAACATGTTTGTTTGCTGCTAAGCTCAATGTCACATCATCATGGTTTTAACAGTTAAGTGAAAAGGAAAACTGTTGTACAAAAATAATCATTTCCATAAACTGTGAATCATATTGCAACTGCAATACCTGTCAAAATAATCACAATATTATTTTTTAACCATATTGTGCTGGCTAAGTAGGACTTACTGCTGCCACATCTTAATCCTTTAGCTCTACAAAAAATGCCAGAAATAATATTATAACTACTTGAATCACTATACAAATATGGATATAGTTGCACTGTCAAACTACTAAAAAATGTAGTTACACTACTAGTTTAATTACATGTAGTTCAGTGCTCCCCCTACATTGCATAATTATTAATACTACAAGCAATTTGGGGCCATAAAAGGAAATGAGTGATTTTTAAAATAACATTATTTTACCATTGTTTCACAACTGACTGATAGATGTTACAAAACAAATACTGACATCCGTGACACTATATGCTCCAGTACAGTCACAGATGATGGACAATGTTTCCCAGATGTTGAACTTCTAATGTGAAGATGTTGACCATATCATCATCACCATCCTGTTTGCAGCTGCTGTTTGCATTCAGTGTGATGGAATTTAAAAAAATGCAATGCAGGATTATTTCCTGGGTGTGTACATGCATATGTAAATTGCTGTATATACTGTTCTATTTTGTTTTTGTTTTTATTTTATCCAATTCCATTCTGAATTTAATTATCTGTATGCTGTATTTTGTCTGTAGCATTAAGGAACTACAATTCAAGTTTTGTTTTTGTTTTTAGTTTATGTATGACCTGTGAACAAGTGGGCACTGAATGAATTTTTTTGCTGGCATATGACTTTTTGGTATAGGGATATGTTTCTCACTGAATGAGACCAATTCGATACGTATCTCGATACATGTTCAATGATACGACACATTTTAGAAATGTTTAAGTAGCCAGTGAGTCAGTTCGACATGATTCAGCCCTGTCATGATACAATAAGATATCATGCAATACAAGACAATGCTTTACATTTCAGTCAATTAATGTTATATTTGTAGGGTACCATTAGTTGCTAAAAGACATCCTGACAGTAAATCCAGTAACAGAAGCGACAGAGAGAAGGGGACATTACAGTGATGTTAACATCTTATTAGGAATCTCATTTGTAAATGAGATATTGTGGCTTACATAAGAATCTGTGGAAAAAACTTTAAAACTGTCTAAAATGCATTTCTGCAGTAAGATGATCTGCTGCTCTGTTTCGTATGAAGAGCGCTGTGGTTTTGATTAGTGTGGGGGAACAGTGATGCTCTGTGTTACCTGCTCTCTCAGTGACATGACGTCTCTGTGGGTCAGACTCGTGGCTCTGTACTCTGCTGTCTGACACGTTTTGCATAAATGATTTGCAGCAGTGTTTCTCATCTTTCTTATAAAACCCAAAACTTGTTCTACCCTGGCACGTTAAGAAAGTTTGGTAGTACGGCGCAGTGCAACGTCTGTTCTCAGTGCCGTCTGTTCTGAGGAAACGAAGAGGAGAGACAGCAGAGGGAGGGGGAGGGCTTGTTTTGTGTGAGCGTCCAACAAGAACGGTGCGGGCACGGACGGGGGAGAGAGAATACAGAGGAAAGTTACAGCGGCAGTTCACTGATGCCAAAACTGCAACATATACGTTTCCTAATGAGATGTATTGATAAGCTAGTGCTGCACTGATTTTTTTCCAATTCATGTTCAGCTTTTCACCGATACAGGCCGTCTGAACCAATGCACTCAGATGCACGAGTGAATCGTTACACCCCTAATATTTTGTTGTATTTTGAACAACCGATCCATGGAACAGCTTCAAATTGTACGAAACTCACTAGTTAGACTATTGACCAAAACAATCACTCTCACATCACACCAACGTTGGCCTCACTATATTTGCTTCCAGTCTCTTTAAAAAGTCCATTTTAAAGTACTTTTAATTATATACAAGGCTTGGAGTATGTCATTAACTGAGCTCCTCACATCGTACCGTACAAACGGGTCCCTCAGGTCTGCTCGTCTGGACCTTGTAACTATTCCAGAGTACTTTTTCTTTTGGAGGAAAAAAAAGGGGGGGTTGATTTAGCCTTTTCAGTGCTGGCTCCTCAGCTCTTCCACTGAGCATCAGAACTAGAGCCCAACCGACATGGGATCTTTGAGACCAGTACCAATTTTAAAGGGGAAAAATTCACAGATTACCGATATGGTGGCTAATACAGTGAATTTTTAAAATATTTTGGGTACAAAAATAGACCTTTTCTACATGGACTGTGCGCCGATTTTACTCTGGACTATGCAAAGGTACTCAGAAGGATGTTTTCTTAAACAAAAACTTTATTATAGAATATTATATATTTTATTCAACATGTTAAATAATCAATTGTATAGCTGTAATCACCTATACACCTATATATACCAATACATCAGTTGGGCTCTAATCATAACAGCTGACTCTGTTTCTCCCTTTAAATCTTCTCTTGAAACTTACTTTTATAGAAAGGCTTTTCCTAACACCTGACAGATTACATATCTGTGGTGATGTATGTCTATGAGCTCCTAGTTTTTATTTCTTTTGTATGTTTTTATATGTGTATGTATACATGTATGTATGTATGTATGTATGTATGTATGTATGTATGTATGTATGTATGTATGTATGTATGTATTATGGGTATATATATGTGTGTGTATGTATACCTGTATGTTTATTCGCAGGTTTAATTATCCTACCATTTTTCAAATGTCCATATTCCAAAAGTCCCTCATTTTGAAAAAACATTATATTTAATTTTTGTTTCACATGTACATAGCTAATTTGATCTTTTTTAAATTTCTTTTTTTACAAAGTAGAACTACTTTTTTTAAGTCACTCCACTTAACCAAACTAAATTTTTACCTAAGGTAGCCTTGCTATAGTTCTACTTCTTCCACTGTGAAGTAATTGGTAGCATATAAAGCTATGCTTTTAAAGTAACTTCCCCGTAACTGCATTTATATTTGTAGTAGCTGTTGTTAAATAGCCTATTCCTCGTTGAAATTCAATTAAAATCTCTCCTGTATGGTGACATTTGTGTGTCTTCAAGGCTGTTGAGGATTACAGTAGCACCTGACATACAGAGAGCAGGCTTTATAATATATTAAACTCTACTTTCATTTGCCACTGTGTTATCTAAAGTTGCTGTGCAGAAAGTGAATGTTTTGTGGCATTGAGAAATACTTTAAATATGAGCTGGTGCATTAGCCTTACAAAAGCCAGTGGGCAAAGCTGGAGGCAAATCGCTGTGCTCACTTATCCAATAAGTTGTGATTAACAAAACAGGCTGTTTCTCAGAAGAATGGCGCCTGGAGAAATGAACCCTGCCTTGTCTCTCGAGTCAGTTTATAATTATTATATTGTGTCTTAATTGAACTTCATTGCAATGCTCTCAACAGCACAGCTCCATGACCAAAGCTGCCTGATATATTCAGCTCATTCTTCTGCTTGGATAAATTAATTGGATTAAAGATTTGATTATCAGTTCCTTTGTGCATCCATGCTTGAATCCTTGCTGTAAACACATTGGTATATATACAAACATATGTTTCAGTCTCCCTGCCCCCAACAAACACACACAGGAAACTAAATAAAAGACAAAGGAAGCCCACAAGCTCTCATACGTACTTGTGGTATTTACAGGGTTCCTCCATCTTTTCTTAAGTCAAATTCAAACACTTTTCAAGCAGTCTCCGGGTGCATTTTTATGTTTTTCCTGCACCTCACAACTGCGGTAAATTACATATTATATCTACGCAATATGATTATTTCACTACTTCATCACATTAAAGTATATGTTATTGTGCTACAAACAACCAAAATTATGTTTCATGATTGCATTCTACATAAATACAGAGGTGAGGTCCCTCCCCTGCCTGTGTGCCCATTGGACCTTACTTTGGAAGAAATATGAACAAAAGATAAATAATTGTTTGTTCCTTTTTACATTGTGTCACAAATTACACATATGATGTTTGTCAATTTAAAAGATCATTTTAAAAGTCATTAAAGTTTTGTGTGAAACCGCTGAGTGAGTTACACTGAAGTCATCAACACCAACATCACTGTCATTTGTAACATTATCTTATCTTACATATTCCATCCCTGACTCCTGCTCCTTTTATCAGCCGAGAAGCAAAAGAACAAACAAGAGCCGCTGCTCATGTGACTATATCCTGGTCTGACAATACACATGTATTGTAGCTTTAGAAGTTAACTTTAGCATTTGAAGGAAGAAGGTCATGACATCATTTACGCAACATTTTGGTGTATAGTCTAATTGCATATCTTAACAATCTTATACTGTTTTACAACTAAAAGCAACGTTACCTTGTAAAATTATCTTTTTAATTGACATATCACATGTGTAATTTGTGGCACACTTCAAACACAATCAAAAGATTATTTGTCTCTCACCATTAACGGTTTTCTTTTTTCCAAAGTAAAAAATAGCCTAGAACAAGTGTCACAATTCAATGTGTCACTCTCTCCAACTTACTTCTGTACCTAAAAAGGATTTCCAGCCAGGGCCTATTCACAATTGTATCAAAAACTTAATACATAACTGATCATATTTAAATATTCATATAGGTGATGTACATTGAATATCGTTGTTCTGAGAGTGCACCCCAACATGTGTAAAACATGTTGTTTGAGTTTTTTCCTCATCACACTCTGAAGATGGGACAAGTTGTGAATGATCATAGTAGTTGTAATGTGTGTGTGTGAGGGAGAGAAAGACTGTGTGTGTGTGTGTTGCTTGTGACTGGTACAAGGGTGTCAGGAGCAGATGCAAATGAGTAGAGTGCAGCAGTGTAAAACCAAATCAGAGAAAAAGAAAAATAAATGAGTGGGGAGAGGAAGTGAGAGGGGATGAGGGAGTGTGTGGAGTTCACAGCCTGGGCTACTTTCACACCTGCAGCCACTGAGCTTGTTTTACACTCAAATACACACACTCACATGCACACATACAGTACACATTCTCTCTCTCACACTCACAAACACGCCTGCACCGGATGACAACCTCATGACACGGCAACAACACACCACAGCATGCCACTTCTGTATCCACTCAATCACAGTCTTGCTAATCACATGCAAATTAATATCCCGTTGTCCTCAGGTCACATCCATCACGTTAACAACAAAATCCACCACTTTGCTCGACTTCCTCGCCGTCCCGGTGACAATCTGGGAAAAAGTGTGACAGTCTTTACGTGGTGCCTACTTCTGTCCAGCCTTGAAAGGTTTTCCTTTGGCATCATCCCACTTTTGATCAAATGACTTTAGCAAATTGGTGCATAATTCTAATTTGAAATTATTAATCAGAGCCTATATTCCCCACCTCTCATATAACATACTCGTTTTTAATCATGATGTTTTGGTTTTATGTCCTGTGGGGTGGAAACTTTGTGCATCTTTTTAATGTAATGAATGCAGGAAAAAAAACGCTCTGCCATCTGCTTTTCTATTTACTAAACATTCTGGGAAAATCTGTCCTTAAACTCAGGGATCGGATTGCTCTGGAGCATAATGCAAACATATCCTTTTGATCCTAGATTGAAATTTGATTGAAATTGTAAGTATAAAGTGTACCTTTGAATTAAAGCAATTATTATTCCTTTGTGTCTGACATCAAAAGTACCTCAGAGTGAATTGACAGTGTTCCTGTAAGCTTCAGGAAAATGATTGATGCGCTTGAGTTAGTCACAGTGACTTGCATCACAGTCTTTGAGATTTAATTTAATTTGAATACATCCATAATCATTATCACCATTTTGAAAGGAAGCTATTACAACCATTTGCTGAGACTTCAAAATGTTTTACAACAGGCCCGAAAACATCAAATATGAGCATAGCTGAAAAGTCTTTAAATGCACTCATTAAGGCAATTGAATAATGTTGTGGTGTAGTGATCAGAAAGCAGCTTGTGTTCAACGACGGGTTAAATTATGAGGTGTACTACCTTGAATACAGATGCCTTTTTAGTTTCTCGTGTGTTTTGTCAGTAGTTCTGCCACATGTGACACATATTACTTTACACAAACACTATTAAAACCACTCGAAAAATGTTTCTCCAGGAACTTTATCAAAGGAGGTTACACTGACAGTTATTCACAGTAAAAAGAGTAAAATGAAAGCATTGTGTTCTTCATCATGAGAGACTAGATCTGAAAGATCTTACAATGTTGCATTAATGTCTGAATGATTCGAAATTTAACACACATTCAGATCAGAAACCAATATTTCCCTAACCTCTATAGCTGCTATCAGTAAAATTAAAAAGCTAAAACTTTAGTGTCCCACAACTCTGTTGATAGTAGGACTACTTTATGCCAGTACTTCACCATCCTGTATGAAGGGACTTAATAATGTAAATCATTCAGTTTGTCATAATGCAAACCTGGAATTTCACTCACCCACTGTTAGTATCAATTTTTTTTCTAGCTGCAATGGTTAAATTTATGAGTCAAAAATATTTTTCAGCTTTTAGAAATAATTTATTATTTTAGCAATTTTGAAAAATGCTGTGCTTATTAGATATATATTTTTGTGTCAGTATTGTTTCCCCCCCCCTGTAGAAGCGATGTCATATAATTAGACTGTTTTAGAGCTGAAATGATCAAGCCAAGTCAGTTAACTGATAGTAAATCGACAGAATAAGAATCAGCAACTATTCTGATTACAAATTATTTTATTTCTCCTTTGTAGTTTTATTTTTCAAGCAAAATTGCCCAACATCCATGGTTACATTTGATCTACTTTCTGACATGATGTGCACAGAACAGAGCAGCCACATTAGTTCTTCATTGTTCTTTCTGTGCTCATGTCTGAAATGCATAATCAATAATCTGTCTAGTGGAAGGTAAATAAATTTAAATCCAGTCTTTAGTTATTCATGTTTACTGTCATCTTGAACAACAAACCTTACTTTTTAGGTAACAGACTAGTATGTTGTGGTCTTCTGTCACTGGTCTAGTTGTGTTCTTTATAGAGGTTCTTCTGTATGGAACATGTTCCCCACCAACATCAGACAGACCAAAAACAAATTGTCCTTCAAAAAAATCTCTAAAGCTCAAATTGATTAATCACATTTTAATGTAATTTTGTTACTGCTGTTATGGTACCTTTTTGTTGGCTTTTATTTTTATTCATTTATTTATTTATTTATTTATTTATTTTGCAGTGCCAATTTTGTTTTCGTTTCCATTACAGGTGACTGACATTTATTGCTTAATGTATTTTCTGATCTTAGTTTAGGTTTATATTGCTTATTGATATTGTGTGGTTTTAAATAGTCTCTTATTGTTATTTTTGTATGGACCAAATAAGACTGGTGATCACTTTGAGGAAGCCAATGGGGATCTAAATAAATAATACATACAGAATAAAGACTATAGGAAAAATATGAATCAGTTAATAGGGAAAAATAATGAACAAAATAATCCACTCTAAAAATAATCATTAGCTAAAGTATTTTTTAATATAACGCATGTAAGTGCTAAAACCTTCAGTAACTTCAGTCATACTGTAAAATACAAAACTGCTATGTTAACCTGATATTGGAAGCTAACCTGTTTAGTCTCCTGAACCAGAACAGAAGATCAGTGTGGGGAAGTGAATTAATAACTCACCCCAGGGAGGTTTTTGAGGAGAGCACTGAACCCCTATCTGCTCAGTGGTCAGCAGTGTAAGACTGCAGTTGTACAGGACGTCTCCTCTTGTACAATACATTGCCAGTAAGGGCATATTCAGGTAAATGCATTGATCTGTAACCTAACAAACCCTGTTTACATCCTAATACCCAATGCATCTGTGAAGGCTCCGACACAAGGCCATGTACAATTGACTGATATTTTACGAATAACCCTTCCGATGGCTCTTTTTTACTGTGTATCTCAGAAAAAAAAAAGAAAGCCCTTCCTTTCCATCCTCGCAGACCTGCTCACCCTCAAGGATAATTCCCTCCTGAGATCATTTTTCATGTAACAAATGTGGACTTGACCCACCCCACCTATGAACCTTTTTTGACCTCCAACAGTGGCTGCAGATAAACCTCATCATGTAAAGGAGAGGGAAAGTTTCTCATAAGTTCAGCAGTAAACTGAAGAGGCTGTTCATTAGAACATAAGAAATATCTATCCATTAACCTTTTTTCATGTATATAGTATAGTAATTTTAGCCTTTCAGCCCAGTGAAAAATCATATAGTTTTGAAGTTGTTCTAGAGCACATACACTATATTGATATTCAGGCAGGAATAGAATTCAATATGTCATTCCCAAACATTTCCTCCAGAGAATCACTCCTTTCTCTATAATTTCCATAGAAATTTTGCGTGCAAATGCGGTAATAGACACATTTATAACATCAAAAGGATTCAATTTTCTTTTCAATCACATAACAGTATGAATAGCTTTTTCCATTGAATCTAACAACGAGAGGCCATTACCACATGCTAAAGGATGGGTTGCCGCCACTTGCTTTTATGAAAGTGTGTCAAACAATTTTTCATGTCTCACATTTGTTCTAACCAAACGGGGCCTGTCAAACAGGTTTATTTCTAATTTGTCAGGCAGAGGTCATTTTTATTTTCAATTGGTGTGTGCAATCATCAGTGATGCATATGTAGACCATATGTACATATACATTTTTTTAATGAAGACTTTTATTTTAGTCCCTTTAATACATCAGCTCCTCTCCTAAAGAGTTCACAAAGCACTGTGATGACAACTGGAGTCTGCTAATTGCAGCTAGTAAATTATTTGGAAATGATGACACGCAAAGCAAGACTGTGATTGCTACACACTGAGCATTTTGCTGGCTGGAGATGTGGCCAGTGTTCAAATAGATGGGTGATAAAAGCAAATATTTTCACCTCAGTCGTGTAATGGCTCCGTTTGGAGCACTTTGTAGAAAAGGTTTGCAGTAAATGGCTGGAAAAGGGTGAGTTTCTCATCTTTCAAGCATATTGTGGCTGGACCATTCCGCTCAGGCTTTTTGTGCTGCTGCATTGGAATCAATTCACATGAAGCAATTTAAGTGTATGATCAACATGTAAAAAGAAAGGAGAGGAAAAAATATAAACTGTTGACTCATCTATTTAAATACAAACTAATTTAAACCAGCTGTTATTTTACATAATTTAATAATTACAGATAAATATTAGGCTACAATTTTACTTCACTTTCTCTTTCATATTAGAAAAGTATATGATAAGTTGCAGTAAAATTATGACTAATTCTAATGTGATTTACAATGATACATGCAACACAAAGTATGGAACTTCTCATATACAATAATTTAGAGATTCATGCCAGTTATGAATTTGTCACCACCATATTAAATTAAAGGTTCCAATTTCCTTTTTTCTTTAGTAAACGAACAATTTAAAGACAATCGTGCATATGGGGAAAGTCCTGTACAGGCTCTCATTGATATTTCCACATTTTCTTTGTTTTGCCCTTTACTGTTGCTTAGTAGTATTAACTGTAAGAGACTTTCACCTTTTAACCAGTAGTTCATATCTCAACATTTAACAAACAACCCAGTCGGTAGCTGAATGTGACAGGCTAAAGGTTGCAAGCACAACCACTGGTCCTATGTCAGGATATATTTAAATAGGCTTATTTTGGTTATATCAACTTGGAAATAACAGCAAGGATCATTACTCATTTCTTACAAACCTGCTACATTTGTTTCTATAAGTGATGTTTCAGATGGCTGTTATGTTGTGTTTAAAGCTGCAAGAATCAGTCGATTTATCGATTAGTCAATTGAAAAAAAAAAGTCAATTGTTTTGATAACTGATTGATTGTTTTGTTTCTAAGCAAAAATGTCGAATATTTGCTGGTTCCAGCTTCTTAGATGTGAGGCTTTGTGCTCTCGGAAACTAGGATGAGCATTTTTTCCAATTCTTGGACATTTTAAAGACTAAACAATTAATCATTAAAATAACCAGTAGATTACAAGCTATTGAAAATAAGATTCTTCTTAATATTTTGTTGTATGTTTTGTCGCAGCACACCATATACAACTTTTAGTTTATTTTACCATAGACACCAGTGTCGCAATTTACTTATCTCACAATGCTAAGAAAAATCAACTCTGCATTTGTGCATCTGCCCTAAAACAAACAAAATGAAACAAAACTTAACCTCCTTGGTTAAGGTGATACAAATATTAGTCATGGGGTACACAGGTGGCTCAGGGGCAAACACTAACCCACCACAGTGATCCGATTTCCGGCAACAAGAAGGAAGGAGGCCAGTGAGGGATCTTTTCATTTTACTAGTCTTACCAGGACAATGCATATTGATCAACATCACTGTAAGTGAGCTAGTTTCAACTGCCACAACAACTAGCACTAGCAACTCTGATTAGTTGCCCTCTTGGTAAGGTTGTTCACTGACAGGTGAAAACAAACAGTGAGCGACACCACATGCACCATGCCAGTCTCTCCCTTCTAGAGCCAACCATATCGTTACAGAGTGAAGTGGTGGGCACTGAGTGCAGCAGAATTAGCCACAATTTCTCTCTCTCTCATTCCATGACTTCACAATAGCATAATGCCTCAGTTACATTTACTACAACACAGTAACTGCTATTGAAATGAGCAAGTAAGTGGAAGTATGAAGGCTGCCTTCTTGCACTCTTACTGGCAAGATGTCACTAGTGAAAATGTAATTCTTTAAAGTCACAATCATCTAATCTGTTTGCACGGACCGAATATACACAATAATTTCTTCTCTACTCAATGTTTTATGTCTGTAAGGATTACCCTGGAGACACTGTTGGCATATGTCAAGTAACTCTGTCTCAAGCTGATGTAACAGTTGTAGATTTAAAAATCTAACTGATTTTAAGATAAGCACTTACATATATTGATTTTTTTCGATCCTCATATTTTTTGTTTAAATTGGCATATTTATTCAACATGGCTATTTATTCCATGGCTCAAAACAAGTCCATATCCATGAGTATGGATTCTACGAATTCTACAGAGAATTGGCTGGATAAGGGAATATCATTGTATCCCAATTATACAGTTGGAGCCGATTTACTCATTTATTTATGCGCCCCAGTGTGGCTCAGATACGAAGTCTCCTTCATCCCCTGTGGATGTCTCTGCCGCTTACATATTATTCTTGACTATTCTTTTTTCGATCAAACAACTCATTGAATAAGAAAAAATGTCTCAGTGCATTGATGTAGTGCAACACAACCTAAAGACAGCCTGTGATTGAATTTATGGATGTTTTATGTGAGCAATGAGGTTTTCATAATTGCATGAAACATCTCAATATCCAAACGCAATGCTGAGGGACTTCCAGCCTTCCAACTGAAGCATGGAGCCACGATCTGCTGAGAGCCAATCTGAGAAACAGCTGCACTTGTCAGATATACTTAGAAGTGACTATATCCTTTGTGAAAGATAAAGCGGATGGTAATGAATTATGAGTGTGATAGAGGGAAACACCAACGACTCGACCAGCTCAGTGTTGCAAATTGTTGTATGATCTAATTAAATGTCAATGTAATGACAGTGAAACCTTAACGCCGCAATTAAAAATGCAGGATAATGAGTACTTAAATGGGTGACATTGTTCTACCTATTATATTGTTAGTTGATATGTTAACTTTGTGTTGACATTTGTTTTTGCATTATGTCGTAGCAGATGTTTTTACAACATAACACATTTGTGTAGGCTTTTTTTTTTTTTCAATTTTCCGATAAGAGGTTTATGATTTTGCAAAAGGAAATATGTTATTTCCAGGCCATGTTGGTTTGTTCTGTCCCATGAGACAGGCTCACTGGAGCTGAGGGAAAGCATGAATGCCATTGCACCTGACAGCATGCTGACTTTAATTCTCATTGTAGTGACAGGGGAGGTACTTCAGAGCGGATAATTGTATCCTAGGTCTCCTGCATGCTGCTTATTATTGATTCATAGAGAACAGTATGAACTCCTTGTAAACATATAAAAATGCATTTAAGTGTCCATTCTCCTTTCCTAAAATCGCAGCTGCAGCTATCTGCTTTTGTCACTTCCAGTCCCACGCTCTGCCAGCTCAGCTTTTAAGGCTCTGGCAGGCAGGATGGAGCTTATATTCAACAAAGCTGACAGGTTGGACAGTAATGCATTTGTCTGGGCTTTTATTTCTTACTTGAGATTGGATTTTGAAAACCACAGCACATTAGAATGAAGTGCTTTCCGACATGCCCCACATGAAAGTTGAACTGCAGCAGTGCATACTGGCTGCAAAAAAAAAAGACATAGTCAATGCCTGTCTTTTCACACTGAAAGAGATCTCCAGGTTAAAACAAAATCTGGACTAACTTTTAGAAAGTTCTGGTAATTTCTTCAATGATGTTGTGTATTTAAACTAGATATATTTCTTTTTTCATGAAAACTTCTTTTAAACGTGATACTTCTTTAATATTTTATAACTGTTCCATAAACCATTAAGGGCTGTGTCCATCAATGTGGATTTTCCTGAGGCAAGCGTATTTTTTGAATTGTTTGCAATGGGACTACTGTGTATTAACAGTATACTACGAACACAGCAGCATGATGAGGAGCTGAGCATATATTCTGCACTGAGTAAGGTTGTAAAAGTATCTAAGTAGCGATACTTTTTCAATTCTAAAGCGTTTAAAAAAATAAAAATTAAATAAGTGCTCATTCAAGACCTCAGTTCAGTCCAGTCGTTACTGTCCTGCCTGAAATTTGGCTTGCAGCAAAAACCAGACAATGTTCAGTGACCTTTTCTGGACCAGCACTGTGTGCAGGTTGTTAATGTTATGAAAAGAAAAAAAAAACTTTTTTGTGTGCCTAGAACATTTTTGTTTTTGCCGTGGGATCGTAAGAGTGATTGAATATAATTTTTTATACTAGTATTGTGCTTAAACGTAAAATTCTAGTATCATGACAACTCTACTGCCAAGTGCTGCACATTTGTCATTATTTTCTGGTTGCTGAAAGTTAAAAAATGCTAAACTTTGGGTAAAATGCTGCAATCATCACTGTCACTTTTTGCCCAACTGTCCAATCACAGTGGAGGAGGGATGGGACAAATACCACAGACCAACTGTCACCTCCTGGTTGTACTAATGCTGAATGCCGACAACAATGAAGCTGATGCTGGTCTGTGAGCAAAGATGTTCCTAAAAGACGACATCGTCACACCAGCTGAAAAATGCTGCGCCTCCTAAACGTGCTCAAGCATTCCCAGCTTGGAGTTGTCAGAAAAGATCCTAGTGTTTTCAGCTGGAAAAAAACCCCTGAAGAAAATCACTTTGGTGGACACAGGGCCTTAGGCAACATTCCAAAGGGGGGCAGGGATGTATTTATTACGCTGCACAACACAATGTACTTGGAGCACAGAACAATCAACATAGTGATGATTTTGCTATTTTTAGAGCCTTAGCAGTTAGCTTAAAATGCAAAAAAATAAAATAAAATGTCCTGAATGTGGTGTTGAGTTAATGGTGCATCGTAAATGGAAATATTTCACTCTGAGAAAAGTATGAAGAAGCTCATATTATTATCGGACTGTAATGTCAGGAAATTTTGGCTCGGTGATAATAATAAAGGAAAGTCAGGAGATCACTCAAATATATCTGGAGTCATACTTTGGGGACCATAAATTTTGATGGTGATAATGTTTAATAAATCGATTTCATTTACCTTGCCTTGGACCAAAGTGTACATGATAGTGTTTGTCAGGATGGTGCAAAAAAAAAAAAAAAAAAAAAGGTCAGTCCACAACCAGTGTTAATTACATTAATACCTTTTATCATACTTTTCCTCAACAACATTTTTTCATTGAAAAACCAGTTACTAAATAAAAACTAATTTGTGATGACAAAAACTATGACAAAAATCTATTGACACTTTCAATGAATAAAAAAGAGAAGGAAAATGTTAGGGAGGGACAGGTTGGAAAAACGATCCAATCAGAACAAATCTTGGTGTGGTAAGGAGGCTAGATGGACACAAGTGGATATTACTGATCTATGAGGGAAGCCAACTAGCATGCATCAAATGAAATGAGACTTCAACAATTCAGATGGCTAAAATATGACTACTGCTAAAAAGCATTTCAATCAAAAGACTGTGACTAAAACTAAATCAAAATTAGCTGTCGAAATTATCATTGGGTATCATCACTGAGACCCACCCACTACAAAAAGACAAAACAAATCAGAATTAAGTTTTATGACAAATTAAATAGTAACTGCAGAGACATCTTGCTTCTGACCAAAGTGTCAGATCTATGCTTAGGTCCTTAGGTCCAACCACTGATGTTTCATTTCCTCACATACAAAAACATGCCCAAAGTCGTCATGCTTCCATTGTTAGTTGCATAGTTGCAGCTCCCGGCAAAATGGCTCCTTTGATAGTAAAGACTGCTGACCCCTGCCTTCAGTGGGTAAGTGTTCAAACCTCCCTTCCGATCTTCCTCAAGTAAGCCAGAATCAGGATTGCAGTACTCTAAAAAATAAAATATCTATTTAAGTAACCTATATTGGTGTTTTCTGAATTAGCCTGCATCTGTTACAGCTGTACTTCCAAGCATGGTGATTTGAATTCTAAACTTCTAAAAGATTAGAATTACAAAAGATTTTTGTACGTCATTTTTGGTTACCATTCCCTGTAATTTCTGGTCAGCATTGTATATTGTTGTATGCAAGCTAATGGAGCCAAACAGCAGGCTTTGAGGTTACCTCAAAAGGGCCTTCCAGTGTAATAAGAACACAGAGGTTTACTGGTTACCCAAAGCTGGGGGCAAAGAGAACCCGGCTGCCAGGCAGCTGGTCCTCTTCACATTCACTTATGGGGACACCCGCAAAAAGCAAGCCCACACTACAGCTGGAAACCATCAGGATGAAAAGTTGAGACTATGGGCCTTCCCTCCTTTGCTAAATCCTCCCTATGCCCAAAGTCTGTCTTGGCACAGTCTTTTATTTGCTCATGTAAATGTGTCATTCTCAATTTATTCTTCTCATTTTCTGAGGATAAAGGAATTAAGCAGACATGTTCTCTAACCGAGAGCCATGTTTATTTGATTTAACCTTTTGATTGATCAGTCATGAAAATACATGTGTCACTGGATTGATCTTATCCTCAAGACAATTTCACTTGCTTTGATAATCTGATTTGACCTGAGGCTACAGTACATCACAGTGCCTTTTTGTGACACGTGTTAAGGCTCCATTACAAAACATACATTCATAATATCTCGTCAAGCTTGCTGCACTGACCAAAAGAAAACACCTTTAGAAGATGCAAATGCTAAAATTCTCGAATGAAGGACTGAGTATGAGAAAGAAAGAAACAGAAACAAGAAACAGATAATGATCCAATTTTGGGGGGGGGCAGTGATGAATGAGAATAGCCAACAACAATTGCTTCAATAGGGAAATAGGAAATTACTAAGTATCCTCTGCCTGGTCCATTAATGTGGCTGGGACATGAACCAAGACTTCCTGAATTGACAGGAAGCCATACACATGTTGCCACTGAGTGATGGAGTGTGTACAGGAAAAGGGCGGGGCTGGTGGAGGCTTGTGGACCTGGCATGCCCAGACAAAAACATTGTGTGATGAGCGCTACTCAGTGTGTTTAGAGCCTGGGATGGCCATTCATCCACACCAGTTAGGCCTCCATGGCAGTGATTAGCATTGTCATCCTCATTTCCAGGCCCTCTATGCAGATGGCCCGCATGCTGGAGGTGCCAGCATAAGAGTGGCTGTTCTCTCTCACATAATCACTCTCTGGCCTCTGCTCTCATCGGCCCTCTTTATTTCCATAAAAAGTATTCTAGGAAAATTTGTATGGTCGTTTTATGTTCCTTCATTATAGCTCTGGATTATCAAGAATAGACTTGCCAGCGCCCGTGCACTGATGGATGTTTCTGCGGTACTGGTGACGCAATTGTGGTGTTTCTTTTGAGTTACTCATATTGGCATGGCCAACATTTGATCTTTTTAATCAAGTAAAATCAGTTTTATGCTGCAATATAAAAACACATAGCTGTAGAAGATGACAGTTTAGTGCAGCAGAGGGAGAGGTCTGATCAGCACACTGCCTGGGGCGCTACAGGGCTGCCGTGGGCTCTTCGCGGCCTCTGTAGATATACACAGCAATTAGGCCCCACTACGAGGCCTGTGGAGAAGAAAGTACTGCAGACTAACAGGACCTGGCATGTCAGTTTGATACCACATCACCATGCACAAACGTCTCATGAACTCATTTAGAACCTTTGACAACAACCTTTGACTTGTCTCGCATGGCCTTCTTTAGCTCGTCTATACGTCTACGCGCTCCTCTCCTCTGCTCTCCTCGCCCCTCCTCTCATCTCAAAACCAAGATGATAGGCCTAATAATTAAAGCAATTCTGTACAGGGTGGAGAGCTCCAGAGCATCTGTGTATGTCAGACTCCTGACATGATACAGAGGGACAGCACAACTATTAAATATCCATCATGCCACGCCACATCAGTTCTAATGCAATCAGAAACACATGAGTACGTCGGCTAAGTCCCTTTCCATCCACAATGATTAAAGAAGTCTTTAATTTCAAAGACAAATAAAAAATGCAGGATCATTTTATCAAAAATGTAAATGACCTGTCTCTTCGCATGACACTTACCGGCGACAGAGCTGCAGCTAATACGACAGTCTGTATACGACTGTGAACAGCAATGCAGGGACTAAGTTCTCTCGAAGGTCATTATTCTAATAAGATGTTAGTGTCCCATGCTGTATGCTCTTTACTCATCCTTCTCTTTCATCCTGCATGTCTGAAAGATAAAAGGTTTACAGGCTCACAGAACAGGGCCTCGAACAGAGCAGGACAAAGATTGCCATCTTGCCACTGAAAGACAATTAAATGATGCTATTAGGACATTGTCACCCAATGGTATGATATTAACTCCTCTGTGAAACTGGACTAATCTGTATTTAGTTTACCAATTAGATTGCAGATGTGTGTGGGACAGAGTTTATTTTGACAGCAAATTCTGATTTAGCTTTGGTCATAGTCTTCTGACTAAAATTGCCATTTAGTTTTAGTCATATTTTAGTCATCTAAATTATTTTACTTTTGGTCTAGTTTCAGTTAACTAAATAGAATATTTTAGTCATCTCAATCTACAGTATTTACATTTAGTCGACTAAAATACAACATAAATCATTAATTAAATTTCTCTCTACACTGTAAAAAAAAAAGTTGACAGAACTTAAAATTTCAATGAAACTCCAATAAATTTTAAGTTCTGAGCTCAACTCAAACTCAAAAGTTTTAAAACAAACTAAAAAAAAAGTTTGGCAACATATACACTTTAGTTGAGATAGTTCACTTTTCGTCTCGATAGAACATTGAATCTTTGAGTTTTAGAAACTCAAAAAAGTTGCATTGCAAAAATTGTTCCCTGTGAGCTGTCATTATTTAGGTGTCTGAAAATTTAATGTGTTTTATTTGAAAATACTAAAATATTAAAATTAATTAATAAAATTAATATTAAAATATTAAACACTTTACTTTCACTCCAAAAAGTTCTCTCAGTATTTTTAAAAATCCTTTATTTCCCCCAAGTTTATCTAAAGAAGAAAATTAAACTGTTTTCACAACCTAAGAGTTTGAGTTGGGCTCAAAACTAAAACATCTATTGCAGTAAGTTGCCTTGAAATTTTGAGATTTCTCAACTTTTTCATTTTATTCTACAGTTGTAGTGTGGAGTATAGTGCTGCTGCAAAACTTTTTTTTTCAATCTATCCGGGAATGTGCAATATTTCATCCTCTATTTTTGTTGTGTGTATTTATTGTTGTGTCACTAGTGCAGAACTATGTTGTCTTGTTGGTCCCACAATGTAAATTTACTGCAGTTTTGTGCAGCACTTTTGGCCGAGCCAAATTTCCCCTGTGGGACAATAAAGTAAGTTTTTTTTACATTTCTCCTGCTCAAACGTGCATTCTTTTTTTTCTTTTTTGTAAGATATTTGTTAAATACATGAGGACACATTTCATATCTATTGTTTTTATTAGGTCAAATGTTAACATATTATAAATTGTAGACCTGCTCTCCACAATGTATTATTCCATGAATAGCTCTAAAACTACAAATCATGATTTTACCAACAGGCCACTAAAACATTACTACAACAACCTTGTCACTTGTTTTTTGCCCGGGGCAGTATGTTCATCATGGCCACCTTTATGTTCCTTAAAAATTACAGTGGGAGTCAGTGTGCCTTTTTTACTGCTGTTTTATCTGACACTACAGAGCCACCACAGTTAAGCACCGACATGTAGCTAGTACTAGTAGCCCTGTGCAATTAAACTATTAAATGTTTTAAAAAGCGGCAAAACAAAATCCCCAAATAACTCTAATATGACTTAATATAAAGCTGCTGGTGACATAATGTGGATTGAAAATGCAAGTTGAAGATATTCAGCAAAAGATTTGCGTTTATCGTGGACTGGAGGGACAGAGCTGGAGCATCAGGAGGAATAAATAACCCAATCCTATCAGATTCTGCTCCTCCATTCATCAAATTCTTTTTGTAGACAAAAGTGTTAATAGAATTAATCAAAGTTTAATGTTAAAGTACTTCTTTTCCATCAAAAAAGTCAACAGAAATAACACTAGTGTGGTATGTGTGTAGAATATGATTTTTATAACAATTAATACAAAAAGAGCTACATATTTACCCATCTTTAATCTATAACTGACCATGTTGAAGGTCACTGTCTGAAAGTGAAATTTAGATTCCAATCTTTTATAATTGTGCTTTGCACTGTGGAGCTACATAATATAATGTATTTTCTTTATAATTAGAGAAACACTTTACAGGCTCCTCTCTCCATTATCAATAATTTGAAATAGGTTAATAATTTTACTTGTCAGTGCTTGGATGATAATTATGAAATATTTTTCACTAGGCTATTTTTAAAGATGCAAATATCCCAAGTAAATTTATAATTTGTGCAATCATTAATTAAAATTTGACACTCCTAATTACATTTCATGTCCGGACTAAGTCTCTTTTGTACTTAGTACCCAACCAGAAAGGAAAATACGTTTTCTCTCTATAAAAAATCTAAAAAATATATTCTGGAAAGCAAGTCAGGCAGTTAAGAAGGGACGTTTAACATAGTGAAGACAAAACTGAAGCTCTGAGCAAATAATAATGCAACAATATGTCTTACTCAGATTTGTGCAAGGGATTAAGGGCATAACAGTAATTTTACTCGGTCTTAAACTGCAGTTGAATTTGACAGCAAAAGCAGATAGATATGCAACAACACAGTTAGTGTGCAGGAACCACTGGGGGATGTCAGAACTGGCTCACATTCAGCACAGCCCATCACCTCCATTGCTCTCATGTTTATGTAGAGAAAGACTGAACTCTTTTGATTCCACAGTGAAGCTTTTGATTTGGTGCTGAGTGTCTGCTGGCAGCCTTTCAACACTGTACTTGGAGTTCAGGCATTCACTAATCAAGCTCAGGTGGGGCAGGGCAGGGCGTGAGTGTGGATGACAAACGTATGGAGCTGGTAAAAGGATTATTTGGGAGGCTGCATCATTTTTTCAGTTGAGACGGTTTTCCATGGTCCCGTCCCTCCACTTGTCCCTGTGTTACCCCACAACCCACAACCCTTTGCTTGAAGCACATGTAAGTGCTGTCTCTGCCAAACAGAGGCACTGGGAGCCTTTTGGAAGGCTGATGAATACATTACTTATTCACACAAACTTGATTCAGACATAAACAACTTTAAAGTGCATCTTTTTTTGTACAAGAAGATCAGGAAGTGCCTTGTCAACAACTCCAAGCTGTCTTTGATGCAAGTTTCTCCAAAGTTTCTGTGAGTTTTAAAAATCATATTTTTGACAAAAGCTTTTTACTCTGAATAATGTCAGGAGAGTTGTAACTATCATCTATTTTCATAATCAAGTATTTTACCAGTTGTTCTGAGAGCAAGAGCAAATATCATGAATATTAACTTGATCAACCTCCCAGCCAGATTAGCCACATGCAGTGCCAC
The DNA here is from genome assembly GCF_056507025.1 of Lutjanus erythropterus. NCBI lineage: Eukaryota > Metazoa > Chordata > Actinopteri > Lutjaniformes > Lutjanidae > Lutjanus > Lutjanus erythropterus. The sequence goes on from NC_139317.1 coordinate 21,401,231, forward strand.
AGACCACCCCAGGAGCAGCAGAAGAGAGAGGGGATAAGAGCCATGCTAACACAGCTTGGAAATGAGGCCGATGTCCGTTCAGCAAAATGAAACAGACGAAATGGGTCTCAGGCTGGTCAAGCAACAGGAAATCAGAGACTGATGTGCTCACATCTTACAGAAACGTGCTCCACCATAACATCCTTAATCAAGCTGTAGCACTTGCCTGACAGGGCAAGTTCTGAACTCACAACACGCAATGCAACACACAAGACTTCAGCAGGACGAGGGGAGGCGGACTCTGTGTCAGTGATACTTTGTGCACAAACACAGACACAGTTGACGGACAATGATAACTTTTAATATGAAGATGTCGACCGTATAATCATCACCATTTCATTGCTGTTGTTTAAATTCAACCTGACGCAAATTCAAAAATGCAGTACAGAATTATTTACCGTGTGTATATGTGTATATCCCTCTATAATACACATAATAATACCAGTTGGTAAAAAAAAATCTTTTTTTTTTAATATAATAAACCAAGTAAACACAATTTGAAGAAATTGAAAAAAAAATTTATTTTTAGGATAAACTTTTGGGTGCATTACCTCAACACTGTACCATAATGGTAAGGAATGAGAAAAAGAAGTTACTGTTTAAAGTTTGAATGAAATGTATTATAGTACTCACTGGAAATATTCAGTTGCATCACCAGATTAAAATATATGCCAAATAAAATAGAAAAAGATTAAGCATTAAGTTTTTTCATTTTCTTTTGTGTGTCACCTTCAGCAAACACTCTATCATTATGAAACAGCCTATTGAAATGAATGTGTTTAAGAGTGTCAACATGTTTCAGCAAACTTTGCATCAAAAGCTATCAAACCAAACTATCATAACCCTCCTCAGAAAAACAGAGTGAGTCACATTTTAGTGTTTGATTATTTGTGTTACATTTAAATGCTTGTTTCCAGTTTCCTGGTGTATATTTCCTGACATAATGTTTTTCAGTTAAAATAAAAATATCTCAAAAACTCCTTGAGAGGATTTCCTCAAACTTGGCACAAATGTCCACTTGGGCTCAATGATGAACTTGTTAAATTTTGGAGGTCAAAGGTCACTGTAACTTCACATCCTTCCCACTCTCTTGAACACGATATCTCAGGAATGCTTGGAGGGAGTTTTTTCACATTTGGTAAAAATGTCCACTTGGACTGGAGATTCTTATAGACGTCTCATACAATACTAGCAGTGCTGGTGAGTAACTACTTACATGTAACTAGTTCAATGTAAATAAATGTAACTGTAATCTGTTAGTTACTGACAAAAAATACCTAATTAATTAACAGTTACTAGGCAACATGGTATTGATTACAAAGGGGTTACATCCAAATATGCTTTTTGAGTTGCCTGGCAAAGATCTGCAGTCTTCTAGCTTAGAGTTATAATACACAGTAGTATGTTTAAATAAAATATCATAAAACAGAACCTACAAGAAAATGAATCAAGAGTTGTTTTTTTGCAACTAATGTGACTATTGTTTCATTTGCTCATTCCAGTAAGTCCTGTACGGACATACTAGCGATGTTTCACTGGAATTAGCCTTTTCTAATATACGCATGCTGTCACTGTTTTATGCCAACAGATATAACTTCGCACAAGCAGGTGTTTGAAAAGTGAAAAGTAATCCTTGGAGCTCACTGTCACTTAGTGGCTGTAATAGTCGCTAGTACAGGCAAGTGCAGGCTCCTGGCTGCTTTCAAACTAAAATGCTTCAAAAACTTTGATAGTTTCTGTCATATCTTACTGCCCAATTTAAAAAAGTCAGTTTTGTGAATGAATCAAAGCTGTGACAGAGAGAATTTGAATTAACCATTTTTATTTGTGACGATATATCTTCATTAACTACAATCTAATGACAAACTATCATGCAGACATGCTGTATTGTCTGGAGGGTCCCCCGAATCACAAAAGCATTCAGAAGACAACATTAGCCCTGCATCTATGACTGGGGGAGCCATATGCTATTGATTAGAGATGTGAAGCAATGAATGGAAACAGTTCTGCGCAGTGAGGGCCATGTGGGGTCAAACACAGGGGTACTGTTATTCAGGAGGGTCCCAGACTACATTAGCCAGTATCTCACCTAGAGATCCCCCAAATGATCTACTGAGCTTGTCAACCCCAGGGTGGGGGGCGAGTGGCGCCGGGTAGCGAGTCAGTTAACATGACGAGGGAGCCATAGAGATAAATCACAATTCACTCAGGGAGCAGTCACACTCAATGACATATTCACTGGCTGGCTCTACAGCTCATTTGATAACGCTCTTGCCACGTCATTCATTTCTCTGAAGGATGAAAGGGAGGCTGGAAATGTCATCAGCTCACTGAGGCAGGGACGCCAGTGACTCAGAATAAAGAGGGAGGGAGGTGCCTCATAATTAATTAAGTTTTTTAACCCTGCTACAGCCAGAGAGACATCCCACTATTTTCCGAGGGTCTTTCAATTAGACATGCGTTGTAATTAAATGCTGTGTCACAGTGCTGTTGGGGCTTGCCAGATTTATGTCCCAGGATAAGTTACTGCCATTCATTATCATGATGGATAGCGCAGCATAAAAGGGAATATTGTTAGGGTCCCTTTAGGAAAGCTGTAGCAATTGCATAATAATAGAAATATCTCTTATTCGTGTCACCAATCCCGCTCTCTGGAAACTGTTATATTTCAAACATGCTGTAGGTTGGCACATTTTCCTGTGAAGAGGATCAGTAACCTTAAACTTAAACAGTTTAAATTAAAATCTCTGAAATTTCATAGATAAGATATACCCAACATCAATTATAGCTTTGCACAAATTTCTTCATTGCTGGATCCATAAATAAACGGGTAATTTCTGGTATTTTTTCACGAAATAATTTATGTTCAAGAGGTACTTAAATGCTTTTGCACATTGTTAATTCTGACAACAAACTTTGATTTAGTTTTAGTCATAGTCTTTTGCCTAAAATGCCATATAGTTTGCCACATTTCAGTTACATGAATTGTTTTAATTTTAGTCTAGTTTTAGTTGACTGAATATAAAATTTTAGTCAACTGAAACAACAATTTAGTCGATTAAAAACAGGTTTAGTTAAAATGTGATGCATATGTCATGTCTAAAATGAAGTATACTGTATTTCTGCTCTTTTCTCTCATCATGTCTAGCATAAGGGGCATTTTTTTGACTATTCTTTTTTTGTTAGCCTGTGTATTTGTTTTAATTTGAGGACAGTGAAACTTCAGACTTCTGTTACTTTGTGACTTTTTGTTTTGTATTGTACTTTAAGTTTAGTGAAAGCACACTTGGTAGCTTGGGTTAGCTGACAAAATAACATAAGCTTAAAAAACAACAAAAAACAATTACATGTGTTTACCATTAGATGAATTTTGGGATGACTTGTCTGCAAATGTTGCTTCAAGCTCTGTGCGTTTTTACTGAGATTACTAACACTGACATTTCAGTACAGTTTGAACACGCAGCAAGAGCATCCTAGTTGATGTCAGCACTATCAAACTGTTTGCATCTAACCTCCCTACCATTCAGAGATTAGTTCTGGTCACTTCCTAACTCATCCCTCCATGACATTTTCTCTTTATTTATTGATGAAACTTTAAGAATATATCAGTTTTCATCATTATGAATTTGTTTTTATTTAGTTATCATCTTGTTTCATCTGTGAAAAAGTCAACGAAAACTTGGACAAAAATTACTTGGCAATTACATTAACACTGCTTTTGCATAACATAAGCAAATGAAATTCACAATGGTTTCACCTCAGATGTAACACTATGCCAAATACAGTACCCTTTTCTTGACAACTCTCCTTTCATAAGAGTAAAAAAAAGTGAGCAAGACGCACAGAATCAGTGGCTCCTAGGTACGCTGGCCTTACTACAGTATGTGGTTTACTGTGAAGTCAGTGAAGCCTGAAAATGTGCCAGCACAACAGAGGCAAAGCAGAGACACTCATCTTTAGACGTGTCTTCAGGTCATGGTGTTGTCATCTTGACAGCACAACTTTTGTGTTAGATGTACTTTCAAGTCCAGAAAGCCCACCTCACTTCAGAAAAGCTCAGGGTCTCTCTGTATAGCCTAACATCACACACGCTGTGTTGTTTTACTTTGTCAACATCTCGTACATCACAACAACACTGTACACTGCACAAGTAGCATCATCACAGATGTTCATTCCTTATATTATAATAATATAAGTCTTCATTATTTTAACCATACAGTGATTTTGTCAAAAACCACTTCTCAACGTGTACGGAAAACAAATCTGTGATGACTGTGTATGTACTTTGAAGGGAATGTTGGAGCTTTTGAAGTGAGGTTATATGAGGTACTTACCCACAGTCAGTATTAGGGTTGCAATTTTTTTTAACTAATAGTACAATTAGTATTAATATACTAATAATCAATGATAGTGAGAATAATCACTTAAACAATTGTAGCAGCACATTAGTTATGTGAAAGATGTAATTTATGAAGCACAAACATTTAAACAAACAGAATAATAAAAGAAAAAGACTCAGGGTAAAATTACTATTTTTGCCAAGGGAGTATGACAGTATTGAAGAGAGCAATATAACTTATATAACTTAAGTTTGCTGACAGAAAGGGCTGTCTGATGGCAAAGTAGTGAATGTATACCGTACACTTTGGGGCTATTTTGCTGCCAACCCTGTCCACAGCACTACATTGATTTGCTTCCATGCTGACACTCTTCTCTGCTTCTCCTAACTGAGGTATTACACTGGCAATGGATAAGGACTTCATACAACCTCACTTCAAAAAACTATTAGAAATACATACAAGCAGCTTGCTCCAGTTCCATGTTTCTTGTCAGTTTAATTCGTGTTACTGTTTTCTCAACATTTTAAAATAGCAGCAGCTGTATAGAACTACAATATTCTGCATTCTCATAGTTGGTGGCAGTCCTTCAACTACCAGCCTGATGTGGTCAATTTTTTATGTTGTTGTTGCTGTTTAAGTGAACCAAAATCAGTCATTTCTTTTTCTATAATGACTCTTTTATGTGTGTCTGTAATTTTGACTTGGCCAATGGTGGTGAGGATAAGCAGTGCCATCAACCCAACCACAACAGACACCAGACATTATTCTGTGCTCTTCTTAAGTAGATCAAAGTAAATTTATATCATAAATCACCATCACTTGACCTGGCATTAGCAACTGGTACCAAAATCCCCTCCACTGGCTTCTATATAATATTTAGGACACCTGCCAAACAGTCACTATACTGCTGTAATAATAGGTTTACTGCTTTAAAGGTAAACTTTGGAACTGTAAACAAAACATCCCATTCTTAAAGGGACACTTCAGACAAATGATTTTGGTTTTTGTGCCACTCAGTACAGGTGAACTGCCCTTTTGAAAACAAGTATGTTAAACGCATCTTCCACCTCAATCTATTTGCAATGCCAATTATATCTGCAGAATTCCATAAAAGACATAGAAACATACGCCTGACAGGTCAAATGTGAGACGTGACGAGGAAATAACTACTAGACCACCACTCTGCTTGTGTCGTGCATGTTCATACTTGTGTGCATGCTGGTACAACATATGTAAACAATTTGGGGTCCCACTCATCAAAACATTGCTCTACAACACAACTAGTGGTAAAAAAAAAATCCATAGGGACACTTTAATGCCATGTACCATGCTTCAGAAAGATGCAGTACTTCCCAACAAAAATTGGTGTAACAGGAGCCCTGACCCCTATTTCCCTTTATTTCTTTAACGCTTGGTTAAAAAGCACTGTGTGAGTGTTTTCTGTCATTGCTTTTTCTTGCTGTCCATCTTCCTGGTTGGATTCTCAGTGAAATTGCTGTACACTATAATAGACTTGGCCATTTGGGGCTCCACACAATGAATGTTGTTGTAATTCCTCCTGTCATGGGGCAATGAATGTTCCATGTTTTCTTTTTTTTTCCCCTTTTGCTTGTTTCCTACATGTAGACAGCAATTTACATGGAGACATTAATGTAACTGTCATGTTCTATCCAAGAGCGCTGAAGCAGAACTGCTAAAAGACAGCCAAGCCACAGCACTGATGCTCAGGGCACCAAAGATTGAGCAGCAATACAAAGTTAATGGAATTAAGTAAAGAATTCCCCCACCCACGAAAGCAGAGACAAGAAAAAAAAACATTTAAATAAGCCTGAGCATGGAAATAAATGATAAAAATAAGGAATTCAAAAAGCATTTGTGAATCTAATGTGTATGAGGTGGTGGAGAGGCTAAAAAGGGAAAGTGAAAAAAACATACTGTATCATATTAACTCTGATAGTGCTGCAGCATCAGCTTTTTGTATGATTACTCTCCTTGGCTTATTGTTGTCTCAATAAGAGAACGGGCAACTATTACATTAAATAAATTGCTCGGTTAAGTGTAAGCCTTCTAACAACACTGGTGCCACAGCAAGTTACCATCAGGCTACTCTTAATGTTGTTATGCTGTTATTTCCTGCCGAACTCTGCACTTCATCTGTCGATTATTTTACGTCTGAGAATGAGAGGTGGCAGGGGAGCTCGACAGACACAGTAGAGAAACAAGGTCTTGTAGCTCTGTGTTAACATGTTCAAAATCTGCCTTATTTTCACCAGGGATCCTGAAAGCACAAGCCAACACTAAATGGAAGGTCAGTGTGGTCTTTTTCTCACAACAGTTTACTTCTGGAGTCAACAACCCAACAACAGAAAAAAAATTATGCCATGCAGTTAAGGCCCCGACTTTTGGTGGAGATACTGCAAACAGGTTCACTAAGTTTACATGTTGAAATGTGTTTGCATTTCATTAGAATTTTATTTTCTAGTCAATCTTGTAAACAACAAATAAATAACTAGAGCTGTCACAATACCAGAATTTTAAACTTCAATACAATACTAGTATTGACAATAAAGACTAGACTGAAGTGAGGTCCTGAATTAGCATTTAGACCTGTTCTGTTTTAAAGCTTTGGCACTTTTGATACTAATAAATATCAGTACTGAATTTTTTTTTTCAAATGTGGTATTGAAAACTACTGAAGTATCAATACTTTTGAGAACCTTAAAATGACAATAAAACATACAAATTAAAAAATATGCTTAAAAAATAATCTGTGAATTGATGGTGCACCGACTCTGTTAAATATTGAAAGAAATCTGTGATAAACCTACTAAAAATGTAACTGCTCATTCATACAGAATTTTAAGTGTTTCATGTTTTATGAGTGAGCTATAAAATCACTTTAAAAATTCCTCCAAAAGTGCACATTACTGTCAAAATCTTTTTCATTTTATAAAGGTATCCTTCACCTAATTACTAAGCCTAAGATTCCCTCTGCTCTGAGCCAGTTGGTACAGAAGATTTTAGGAAGGAAATTTTCACTTTCACTTTTACATCCATCCATCCATCAACATCACACAATGTGTCAGGCCTGTAATTCTTTTGTCATCAATAATTCATTAATGCCTTCTTCATTAATTCATAATGGGTTTTGAGGTTTGATCCTAATTGCTTGCTATGATTTTGATTTGGATCGCTGCCTGTGATCAATTAAGTCACTTCTGCAAACAATGAGGGGTTCAGTTGGAGTTGATCACTATAGAGGAAGAAGATCATGAAGTAAGAGGAGAATATGGCAAAACAGAAGGAAACAAAAATGAAAGAATGAAATAAGATAACCTTCATAATCATGACACCAACTGCTCATTAATTGCTTACTGGATGCAAAAGTTGTATCTAAAACATCACATTTATCATCAGCATTGATAAACAACATACTGTAGAAGAGCAGAATCTCTTTTTAAATAAGTAAAATAGTGGTGAGAAGGTAAATTATAATCCCTTTTGGCTAATACAATAAAAAATGGATTATTTGGGGGAAATAATGATCAAATTCTGCAAAGGCTCAAACACACTATTGCTTCATTTCTAGTTTTTGCTGTACTAACACTACTGCTGTATGTAAACAAACAAATCTTAGTGAATGTAATTTTAATAAGCACTCAAGTAAGCAAAACCCAACACAAACTGCAAAACACAACATTAGATTTTCAACTTTTAGTTTTACATTGTTACACTGGGCAGCTGGCTGTATCAGATAAATATACTGTAGGTTGATGATCTGAGTGAGACCCACAGCACCTGGTCTAAAATTGAAAAGGAGATAATTTTTGGTGTAAATGTTCTTATTCATTAAAAAACACTGAACTAGAAGAGTGCACTTAAGAGTGCAGATCTCCACCAGGCATCAGATGGTGAAGCACCTGCTGCAGTACCACCGTAACTGACAGATGACGCCAGAGAAGATTTTAAAGTAGGTTTTTATGTATAGTATAGATATTAATCACTGATCAATCTATGTTAACAAGTCTTACAAGGACTTCTCTTTCATGTTCAGAAATACAGACAACAAGCACACATACAGGTAGCTAATTTCATTCTCAGAGGTAATATCACTATCACGACTTCTCAGTAACAACATATACATATATATATATATATATATATATATATATATACATATATATATATATTACTTTGTAAACTCCTAACTACTGATGAAACTTCCAGTATAAAACACTCATTCATCCAGTCCTTTGTAATATATATAAATATTTATATAGATTTTTTTTTTTTTTTAAAGTGCCACGGTTTCTCAGTCTTGTGTGCTCAAATTAACATTAACAGTCAAACCTGCTCCATTACTGTATGAGGAAATGCATTAATTTGCCAGAAAGCGAAAGAACCAAAAAGCAAAGACGGCTCTATCTTCGTATCTATTTAGAGTGAGCTTCTTTGAACGCATCACTTAAATGTAATTTAGTGTTTTATTTGAGATTTATTCAAAATCAACCACGATAAACAAAGCATACTTTCTCCATGAAATCCAATAAAACTGAGTGCATGTCACAGAGCTCCTGACAGCCTTGACTTCAAAAGCATATGGTTGGAGATGAATGCAGAGTAAGGGGGTGGAGGGCATGATTAGCAGCCCACTTGGCTTCTCTCCCAGTCGTATGTTCTGTATATACATAGCATCAGTCACCTTCCCATCACCTAATTAACTCCTTCACCTTTACACAACAAAGTAGCATCTACTTCAAACTGCTCTGTCTGACTGATTTGACGCAAATGCTTTATGAGTATTTTGGAATGAAAGGTGATTTCGAAGATGCAACACACATTGCTAATAGCCATCAAATGCCTCAACGGCTATTTCTTTTTTAAGATGATTAAAGCTGTTGGTGGGTTGGGGAGGTTTGCCTGGCTCAAATGCTGGCAATTTTATAGAAAACTGCCAAGTGTAGTGCTGTGAATTGTGCACACATACGTATGTACACACACACCCACTAAGCTTTGTCTTCACACTGGTGTTCAGTCTCAGCCAGCAGCAGGTAAAACTTCTGCAAATTATAGCCTGAGGGCAGCCTTTGCTGCTCAGTGTTCAATGCTGTTTGATACTATCTGCCTGGAGTTTGTGAAATTCCAAGTTTCTCTTATTGAGGTTTTGCGTCATTATTCCGTTTGTACCACCTGCTTTCCACAAGCATTTCCATAAAACCATGATTCTTCCTGACAACTGACATGTGGTAGGAATTAACATATTGTGTTTTCATTGGCATACATTTCAATTTCTGTTTAAAAATACTTTATCTTGGTACTGCATGGATTTATTTTAATACAGGTAATATCAAGATACATCTTTAGCACATATCTGCACATTTAAAACAATAGAACATAGTATCTTCTGTGCAGACATGTGAACATAAAAGATAAAGGCATGTAATTATAAATATTTGAAATCTAATCAATCAATATCAGTATAAAACCCTGCTGTATACTGATAGTTAAATCTCTTGTATCTTATATGGACTCCTTGTGGAAGTATTCCAGGCACATTCACCTGGCAGGAGACCTTAGGGTAGACCCAGAAAACACTAGAGGGATTGTACATCCCACCTGTCCTCAGGATCACTCACAAAGAGTTGGTGGACGTGGGTGGGTGTCTGGGATACCTCGCTAAGCCTGCCACCACACCACAGACACGTGAAACAGATAGATGGATGAGTGGCATGAAACGCAGATTTTCTGCATAAACAAAAATAAAAGGAACCAGAAAAAACAAGTGCTTAAGTTGAACAAAACATACAGTACATATATCATAAATCAAAGAGTTCAGCTATCCCTGTCAAAATGTAAATATCACAGTATGTGCTACAACTCCTGCATCTTAAAAGTAAGGACTTTTATTTGTCATTTAGGACAGTAAATGAAGACTCTGGATTTTGCACAAAAGCACAATTTGAAGACATTACTTTGGGCTCTGGAAAATGGTGATGACAATTTTTTGTTTTACATTTTATTGATTTAAAAAATTGATTAATTAAAAAAAAAAAATAACCATCAGATTAATTGAAAATGAAAGTAAGAGCTAATCGCATACCTACTGTTCCTGTCAAATCAATTTAATTTCTTTAGCCTGCAACAGCATGTTTTATTTTCATCAGTTTGACGTTATGAGCTTTGAATAGGTGGTGATAATAAAAAGTAGATGACTTTCCTATGAGTTAGTAGTTGCTAACAAAATTACTCTAATGCGATTTCTGCTAAAGGATCAGGGCTGGCCCTAAGGTACATATGATACCATGCTAACTCAGCACTGCACAGATGCAAAGGCTCAGACTAAAGCCTACAGGTCTTCAGAAAAAAGCTACCCACTAGTTGATGATTCATATAAAAGACAGGGAAATTAAGCATCAGCTTTGCAAAATAGTGGCAATTGTTCAAAGTGTGAATCTATACAATAACTGATACAGCAGACTGCACAATTTCTACTGAATGTCAACAGCTGACTGGTATAAACTGGTTTGTTCTTTACAATTAAAATGCAGTGCACATCACATAAGGATTTGTATGTGTTTACGTTGTGCATACATTACTTGTATGTGAACATGGCTGTGTGTTTTGTGCGTGTTTTGGGAGGGTGGGGGGTCTGTGGGTTATGCCGGTGATGTTGAGCTGATTTCTTTCTCTAAGTGTGCAGGATCTGCTTGGCATGCTCTGTGTCTCCTTTCTCCCTGCTATAGGCTCTGCTGGCTATAGCTTGTGGCGCTCCCGGTGGAGTAAGTTCTTTCCACTAACAAAATGCAAAATACAAAATTAATAAAAACACCCTTTGAAACTGACAAATATGCCTCAGGCAAACTATCGGCCCGCCAGCTGCTTAAAATTTAATCAGTATTTTTTCTTTATTTATTTATTTTCCACGGCCATGCTCATCTTTTTAATAACATGTTGCTGAGACTGTCTGTATACAAAGTTTTCCTCTGTCAAGAATTACATAGGGCCTGTCAGTTCATGGTCTCTCTCCCTCAGGGGGTTGCCAGAAAATAAACTAAGCAGATTTATTTCATCTTATAACCTTGGTCCTTGTCCTGTTCTAAACTGGTTTTCTCTTCGGCCCTTGTGGCTCTCTCAGTGAACTCCATGGTGGATGGGGCTACATGAGGACGTAGACTCACGGTGAAATTGCTCAGACATGCTGGAATTCCCTTACATTGTGTTTCAGCAGTGGAAGAAGATGAACAGGGGTGACTAAAATGGCAGAATTGTTGATGTTGGAAAGCAACACTGAATTCCCTGATAGCTCTCCCATACTGATATAATATTCATGCGCTCATTTATAATTTAATTATATTAACACTGGGTTTCAGTGTGAGTGATGACAGGCCGTCAAACCCTCATCTAAGTGTCAATCACATTCTCCAGAATCCTAATCTCCGCACTAATAGAACAAAGACATAATAGACAGAGAAGAAAAATATTAACAGGCTCAAAGACAGTTGAACTGTATTGTCTACAGCAGTATTTATAATGTGTTTGGTCCTGAACTTGCTGGTCCTGTTAGGGACGTTTTTGCACCAGAAGGATAATGTTACACACTTAACACCCACTGATTTGTTAAATTTCATGTGTTAACATATTAAAAAGAAAAAGGAAGCATGTTCATCTGGATGCCATGTTTCGAATTTTTTCCACATTAAAAATATTTTTAACAAATTTTTTTTGCCATGATGACAGTGATGAGCTCAATGCCACAGACACACCCTGTTATCGTCACAGCCCTATTTAAGCTAATTTATGACAAATGTAAGGTAAAGATTGATTAATTTCTTTCATATTTCTGCATGTTTTCTCAAAGTTTACAGATACGGATGCAACCGTGCAGTACCTCTGGATGCCCATGGGGCAGCACAGCAGTGCAACCAATAGTGACTGAGACACAACCACAGGATATGACAAACAATTTTAAGTTTTATGTAAAGTTAGGTAGTGAAAAGAGTTTTCCGTCTACATGACACAATGTAGTCAATGGCTGCACAGACCAACACTGTCTACACTGCCTCTTTCTCAAGAGGCATATTATTACGACCTCCTCCAGCATCACCATGTTTGACTCTTCTCCTTCTTCTTTTGTTAAGTTAATTTATATAATCAATTGATTATAGGTTATCAATTCTAAAAACAAGACAAAAAAAAAAAACAAAATAAAAAGATTCCTGTTTGAAAAAAAAAGAAGACTTTACAGGATTAAGGTTAAAATAATCAAGTATCAAGTAGTATTGAAACTTCACCAGTCAAACAATACCTGCATTTGTTCATTTTTGAACTCATTTCTATAAAAAAGAAGATTTGAATGGTTTTATTGTCAGTAAACCACCGCAAGCATTCTTCAATTTAATGCGGTGTGTGACTGTTGAGATACCACCAAATCATTTGAAAGAATGACTATATTACAAAGAAAGGTAAAATATGTAGTACTCTATTGGTATTGGTATCACTTTAAGGGTACTGTTATTGTAATGTTTTAAATGATATCCAGTCCTGCCTGAGTATGTCATATAATATATATATCCACATTTTACTCCAGTAATATCTAACTTCAGTCACTCCACTTTACAATGTGTAGTAACCACTGCACTGTCAGACACTACATGTTTTTACCTTGCACTTTAAACTGTAAAGAATTGAGAGATTATATTCTTAACACATGAATAGTCTCAGAAACTCTTCAGTACTGCAGGTTTCTTTTTGCTTAAAAAGAAAATTTCACATAAATACAAATGCAGACTTACATTTCCATTCAACATTTATTTAACAAATAACATCTCTTTTCAAATCTGTCAAGAAAAAATATTTTTCAAGTGTGCTTTCTTGAATTACACCCTGAAGGAGGCCAGTCTCTTATTCTTACACATAAGTGAATCTGAATCTGAGATAAATTCCCCTTGGCAGGTTTTTCTCCTCTGTGTAAAAAGCTTCCAGTTTTGTGCTGCTTCTTCCTTTTCTTACTTTCTTAGTTATTAATTGAGACCATGAGAGTCAACGCTTTCAGCAGAGACGAGCTCAAGACAAGAAATGCTTGAACTTCTTTGCCATAAATATTAACAAGCAATATATTATGCATATTATTCTTTAAATACCATATAAAATGTGTTTTTGTGACAAAATCTTAATTTTGCATATGCTTTTAAGTAATATACATTAAATAATAATTGCCATTAAATTGATGGCAGAGGCATCTTTGGTACTGTCAATCAAATTTGTGCAAACCCCCTCTGACACTTTCTGTCTCTCATCACTTCCAGCTGCCAAGCCATTATTGTTCACGCCAGCGTCTCAGAGTGCAGCAGAATCAGCACATACTGTACTCTGCAGCACTTTCCCATCTGTACACTTACTACAGGTCATAAAGGTCATTAAATGTACTGTAGACATTTTTTAACCAAGAGAGGAATTAATCCGAAGCCACTGCAATATTCACCATGTTTTCACTGTGTGGGAAGGGGCAGAAGGCAACAGGAAAAATGTGCTTTTCAGTAGTGATCTGTGGCGACTTGCCTAGTTTAGACTGAGCTGCAAGCAGTGATTTTTAAACACTTTAACATTCGAAACTTTCAAAGTATAATCATCATAGTGTTTGTAACTATAGTTATAAACACGACTAAGTTAAAGGCGTCATTATGCTTCAGCTGATCAGTGAACTGTGTCGGACACCACCTCTCCCCACACTGTTGCAACCCTGGAATTAAGATGGTGGCATCAAGGGATGGGTATTGTTACAATTTTAGTGAGACCAGTACTCATCAGTACTCTTATTGATACTACCTGCTACGATTTGGTGCAAAAATTAAAAACATGAAATGACAAGATGTCAAAAAGATACAACTGATATTGTAATATTACTTTTTTGCAGAAATAAGCTGAATTGTTTCCTGATGTATTGCATTTACTGTAGCTGCATTGTTCATTAAATTTATGGTTCCCAATTCTCATTCCTTAATTCTCAAATATTGTTACTATCTATTAATCTGTCGATCGTTTTTAAAATTAGTTTTTTTAGTTTTTTTGGTCCATAAAATGTCAGAATATCAGGAAAAAGGTGATATCCTCAACTGTCTTATTTTGCACACAACTCAAAGATATTTAGTTAGAGGAGTTAACAAACCAGAAAGGCTGAGATGCTGACAGGAGGGAATGTTTTCTTAAAAACCTATTACTCAGTTATGAAAATAGTTGGCGATTAATGTTTAGTTGACAACTACTTGATTAACTGACTAATCTTTGCAGGTCAAGTTGCTTGTTGCCACATTTTTGACAGCAAGCTTTTCACCCAACCTTCAACTGTGGCTGCACTAAGCAAAACACTTTAGCCTGACAATGTGGTTACACGATACTTTAGCTGGATATTGTTCAAAAATTTTCAATCCCAGTAGTGACATCTTGACTTTGATACCTGTTTCTGAATGATACTTTTTTCAGTGCCAACTTTATAATATCCCTTTTCAACTCTTTAGTTCTATGTTTCAGCATTTTGGCATTTTCCACTCAAAGCAGTTTTACAACATGAAATTTAGTCCTAAGATAACATAATTTGGTATCAAATGTCAAGGTATTTTCAATACTCAGTAGTACCGAAGCAATTTGGTCCGTGCCATATGAGTATCGCAGTTCAGTACCTAACCATACACGACAAGCTGGGTGAACTTGTTCATTTTTAGCATACTGCAGCCTTTATATTCTCTTAATTTAATGCTAATAAATAGCACAACAAAGACAGGCCCACAGACGAATATGGGATTGCCTTCATCACAACACTGATAACACTTTTCTGCTAAATCCTGCCCAGCTGAAGCTCAATGTATCTCAATGGGAGCCAGAGCTGCCCCTCCCCACCCCATTCTTCTTTACTTGAACAGAGGCAGGGGAGCATTTCAAGGGACAGCGCCTTTGATGTGAGCAATTTATAAGGCTAATTATACAAACAGGATAATAACAATGGAGGCTACAAGCTGTCTGTGTGTTTACCCTCCCTGTGTTTACATCATAGACAGGTCCTTGAGCCATATGAGAACACACATGCTTGCACATACACACACACACTCAGACATCTGTAAAAAAAAAACAAAAAAAACAAAACAAAACAAAAAAAAAACAGATGGGGTAATTCTGTTGTTCATAACGCAGATCATAATAACAACAAACAATAAAAAAAATGCCTGACATCAAAGAAGGAAATTATTATGTATTTAAAAATTATTTAAAGTTTTAAGAAAGAGGCAAAAGATTGTTGATGCACTGACTTCCTCCTGGAGTTAATTGATAGCACTACTGGTTGAGCGTGTTACATAGCTGCAGGACAATACTTGTATTATCATGTGAGCCCATAGCCCATGGGTATCAGATCTTGTTGTTTGCATATTTATTGTATATTTGTGTATTCATGCCCTGCCTGTGCCTTATCACCTAAATTGGCTCATGTGTCATTATTTCCTGTGTGGGTGGTTGATTGTGCTGTGGCAGTTCCAGTAACAGATCTCCTGAAAAGTCTCTTGCTTTCAGAGAAGATTCAATTTAAAAGGCCCGAGATAACAAGCTTCTTTTCTCTGACATTTGTTCAAAATCGTGTATAGTCGCAGAATACAAAACCTCAGATGTTCTTCAAAAAAGTCTGGACAACGGTTGTAAATTTTTCATTTGAAACATGGATTCTTTTTACCTGTTCCACTGAGAAAGAATGGGTATGACTGTACGCACCCACCTTTCATCATGCTGCCTTGCTATTAGGCGTGCCTTATCGCCCCATGCATTAGAGGCACATTAAATTTGGAATCACAGCACTCTTCAGGTTCAAATAATGAGCATTTAATTATTGACAGGGGATGAATATTTAACAAAGACACTGGTGGTTCACTTGGTTGGCCTCATATGGAGTAGTATTAAGGAGGACATGACGTCCCTGTGACCCAGAAACACACCCCCATTCTCAATTAATTTCTACCAATGCTATTAGAGTCCCCACCATGGTAGGGGTACAAGTGCAGGTCCATCCAAGCAGAAGTACTGCTAGAAGAATGCTCTTATAGGGCTGAGCAGTATACCGCAGTTATATCAACATTGTGACATTTGACTAGATACCATTTGAGATTTTGGATATCGTGTTGTTTTGTTCTGGTTTTAAATGCTGCCTGACAGTAAACTAGTGTAATTTTCTGTAATTTACTTTAAGCACTTAGAAATGATATCCATATTTATTGATGATAGTTTATCAAAAAATCTAATTTTGTTAGTATTTTGTGAAAGCATTGATAGTCATTCATGCAATATTGTCGCAGTATCGATAAAGCCATAACGCCCAGTCTATGTTCAGCTATCTATTATTTAAGAAACTGAGTAGTCTACTCATTAATCCATTAATTAATCAGATAAGAAATACTGAGGGCAATCATAAATACATGAAAGAGAAAGTAAGACAAGACTCTTAAAATAAGCAACTAATTGGTTTCCTTTTTAGAGAACATACTATACAGTATACTGCTGATACTATACTGTATTAACGTATAATATAATACAGCGCACATCTCTCATCTCCTCACTGTGGCTCTCGATTGAGATTTAGGGAATTACCATTTTAAAAGGTAGTGGCAACAGTAACACTGTATATCACACTACGATGGTTAAATTTAGTCCGTGGCCTGAAACACTGGGGTCATCAAGAGCCAACTATGTTCTGTTGCACCACTGCTGCACTGCACAAAGTTAAGAGCAGAAATGTAAGTAACTAATTACAAATATTCAAATTACTGTAATTAAGTAGTTTTTTTGGTGTACTTGTACTTTTATGAGTAGATTTTCAAGCCCGTACTTTTACTTGTACTTAAGTATTCATTTCACTCTGTAAACTACTTAGTTACTTTCAAAATCATGGTTGAGTACTAAGTGCAATTTGAATTAATATCCAAACCTTTCCATCTGCATTATTGTAGCCAGTCAGGTGATCTGATCACAGATGAGCCAATGAAAACAAAGACATACAACTGAAAAACAAAACAAAATGATGCAGTAGCAAGCATTTGGAGTAAGGATGTTAATGATAAATCATTAATCAGTTAATTGCCATTAAGAATTTACCCAATTCAAAAATGTATTCATTGATGTTTAATCAATAGTCATGGAAATAACTGCACCTCATTTGATAGTTTTGTCTTGTGGAGCCATTTTTTAAATAATGAAAATTAAACTTTGACTTAAATTTAGGAAAAATGATGGAAAAAAACAGAAAAAATGAAAATTGGGAAAATAAAATGTGTTATGTATCAATAAAATATTTAAATGAATAAATAAAAAAATATTAATTGCCATTTTCAAACATTGCTTTAGGAGAATGCACAAAATTTGCAACACTAGTTTGGAGTGGTGACTGTGACTTCATGGGTTAAAAGTAACTAATACTCTGAGTACTTTCTAAGACAAACACTTTCTACGTTTACTAAAGTATATTTCTAACAGCAGTACTTTTACTCATAACTGAATAATATCTTAGCAGTGCAACAGTATTTATACTTGAGTTCAGTTGAGTTTTTAAATATTTTTTCCTCCACTGGTTAAGAGATAGATAAAAATTTGCTTTGAAGTATTTTAGTAATCAAGTTTCTCGAGGAATCATTCAGCCGTAATGTAATCTAAAAAGCTTCAAAATTTAATGACAAATAAAGGACTTTTATTGAAACTGAGCAAATACAAAGAAAACCTCTAGACTGGCTGGCATACATTTATCACTGAAAACAGCCTTACACACATCAGTAAAATGACAAAATAAAACTGAGGCTGTCCTTCATGTCAGAAATAACCTAATATAACTTTTACAATACATTAGGAAAACTAGGAAACTCCATTTCTATCAGTTTAAAGCAGTCAAACTTTTGTCAAAAGTCAGTTCAAGAAAATAAAATGTACCACTTTTAGTGATTTTACGGAGTTTCCTTTTGTGTTATACTCAAAAAACAACCCAGATAATGGATGCAAACATATATTGGGAATAGAAAAGACAAAACTAAACATTTTACTCTATGGATATATGGAGGAATATAGGAGCTAACTGCAAATATATTAAGATCCTAAGTACTCAGACATTTAAGTTTATATTAAACTTTGAGACGATGCTCATTATCAAAGGATGCTACATCCTTTTTAACCTGAGTTAATCTGCAACAACGTCCCTTACCACCACTACAATTTCCATCTAAATCGATGTGGTTTGAAGTCTGATGTTAGCTAGTCCTTCTTCCTTGGCTGCAGCCAGATCTAATGGATGAGTCTTGTGAACTCGGCCTTTTAACTGAATCCGGTCTGACAGAGACAACTGTGGCAGGCTGCTTTTTACTGGACATTGTGGGATCAGATCCTCTGTACAATCAAAAAGAAGACAGACCAACAGACAGACAGATAGAGAGGAGTGGCGAGAAATAGAAATAACAAGATCTACATCCACCCTCCAGGGAATGAACCATTTAACTGTGTCAGTCACCCTTCCTTTTCTCAGCCCACATCCCATCGACTTATCCTCCTCTCTCTCTGTAGATGAGTGGCCCTTCAGATCTTATCTGTTGTAAAATAAACAAAGTCTCTCCAAAAACAGGATGATGACATGAGAAAAGCCAGAATTTATTTGAGTTTTTTTACACTTAAAGTTTTTTTTATATATAGTTTTTCTTCTTTTATCATTATCTAATTTGAGTTAAAGAAGACATTATTGACTTAAATTATGTCACCACTTGAGCATCAAGACATTTAAATTTATTTAGTTACTTTGGTGTACATATCTTTTCAGTTGTTTATTTATTCAGCTATTTATTTAACAGAGAATACGTATCCTAACTATACGCCTCAGATAAACTGGAAAGAATGAGAAAGAATCATGCTCCATGTAAAGTATAAAATTTCAGTAAGTTTAAACATTTGCTACTGTAAACAATTAGTCTAATCACTGGATTATCTAAATTAATGTAATATTAACTTATACTTGGGCTTTGACAATATGCTTATCTCCTGATTCAATATAATCACGATGCCTAGATACTGATTCAATGTACTGTAATTCATTATTACAATCTAATGAAATTTTTGTTTTTAACACTAGACCAGGGGAGAAGTTGAATCACACAATTCTAGTGGCTTTTTCTCATGAGTATTTCCAAAAAACAATGCACATTACATGTCAGTCAGTTTTTCAGTTTTATTTCAGCAGCATCATACTGCATATAAAAGTTGTAATTAAATACTAGAGTTGGGCAATCTCTTAAAATTTTCCAAATGATCATCACCAGCCCATCCATCGGCGATTGGCGATATCATTATCCCCGCTCCCACCTCCTCCCATGTTGTCAGGTTTCAGCTGGCAGATGTACGTAAGCAGTGAATTCACTATGTTACGCATGCTGCACACGTTAACTACGTCCAATAGACAAAATAAACTCACAAACTGTCTAGAAATGACATATTCTCACACTTATTTTCCATTTTAAACGAAGAAATACAACCGTATACCTTTTAAATTCAAGTTTGTCTCTTTTACCAAACTAAGACGAGCTTAATTGGCTTGTTAATTCCTTGGAAAACACAATTAATTCAAACTTGACAGAAAAAGGTGTAAAACTCACTTGGTTTGGTCAAAATAAATCCTTAATTCACCACGTGAAAAGAGTGCAAAGAGTCTGACTGCAGGCTGTTTTCCTCACCCAGCTCTGTGCACTCATGGTCGGGTCAGTGGGTGTGTACTACGCCAGAGGCTGTCACTCTGCAGACTATTACATTAGCAGAATAAAATGACAAATATCGCTTTAAAAAAACAGCCCAAAAAACTGATAGAAAATATATTCATCCTATTGCCCAACCCTGTTAAATACTTTTTGGAAAAAAACTGCTACATTTAGCTGTTCCTGCCCATCAAGGTAATGCAATGAGAATACTGAAACGTAAAATAGAAAGGCATATCCTAGTACAATATCTCCACCTATCTGTGGCTGTATTTACATTAGGGATGCGCGCAATTAGTCGACTATGCGATTAAACGTCCCCACCCTCACTAGTCGGCACCAGAAATACTAGTTGTTTAAATTATTTATCAACATTTCATTCATGCACAATGCCAGTTATCTGTTGCCACTAAGATTTTATGCAGCCGTCCGCCACTAGTCGGGCTGCGGTACTGGCTGGCAGCTAACATTAGCTCTGGGTCCTTTACCCGCAGACACTGTCATCCTCTTCGGTCTGAAAAAGTGAAGCATTTAGTGAGTTGTTGTCATGCTTTGTACATTAATGTGTAAGGTTTGTATTGCACAGCGCAAAGTAGCGCACATTTCAGCAGCACTTAAAGTACGATTTGGTGATTGTAGACTGTGATAAAGGCCTCAAATGACTCTTAATACATACGGTATTTTTTCGGACAGTGTTTAACATTATAAACTCATAAATTCTGCGAAACTTTAAATGCTTTCTGAGTATTTTCAGAAGGACTAGTCGACTAGTATTAGACTAGTCGACTAGTCTAAATTAAATTTTGCGTTTAATCGACAGGGAAATTAGTCGCCAGTAACATCCCTAATTTTAACCTATTGAGAATTTTGAGTTTTGATTCTTTCAGGTTTCTGTTGCAGCCAGAGTAGCACACTCAGTTAGCCATGTAGAGTTAACAGCTATTAATTCATTTCCACAGAACACAGGACATATATACATGGAATTATGACCACATGTGGGTTATTGGTTCGGTTAATATTGTTGTGATGATAATATCCATTAGCACATAAATGGTAAACCCCATTATGTGTTAGCATTCAGCTACCTGATTTAAAAAATGGTTATATAAAAAAAAAAAAAAACCCCAAAAAAACAAAACAGAATCATGATACTTGAGAATTGTTTTTGCCCCACACCACTAGTTTATACTGTAGGCTATTGAATCATATCTATTAAACTACAGACTGCAGGCCTATTGTCAATTCTGTTATTGTAAACAATTAACAAACAATTATTTTGTGCAATCTCTCATCCTATATCATTGAACATTATTTTGTACAACACATACTGCACACACCCAGTGTTCTGGTGCCACTTCACTTATCTTTGCACTTTAAACAGTATGGCTGTTTAGCTACTAATGACCAAGTGACGAGTGGTGACTTAGGCTCGTCTTCATTCTTCCAGTCTGACACTTATGCAAGCTTTGCTTACTGTGAGCAAATGAACCGGTATTTAAAATGCCACTGCTTTTACAATAAGGCTGTGTGTGTAAATCAGAGCCAGGGACATCCCTCCTTTCTGTGCATGTCCTCACAGATCCAGCTGGGCTCTCTGTAGTGTTACTGTATATCTTCCACTCCAGATTCTGCACTGCAGCTGACCTACGCATACTGACATCTTAATTAAATCTTTAGGATCCTGTTAAAGCCTTTTATTGGGGCAGAGACATATGGGTTTGCTCTCCAGTCAGGAAAACCATCTATGTCCTGTTGTTATAAGCAGCCGAATGGCAAAAAGCATATTGTGTCCATTTTTTGTGAGCTTTGCTAAATGTGTTTCAGCTTCTCGAATCGGAGCTTTTCTCCACCCCTCCTTTATGCTGTCTCTATGATGGTATAATGGTTAATTCATCCCAAACCTCACAAGCGAGCCCCCCGCAATGCTTCTGACAGCTGAGAAATGTCATTACAGGCCATAATGAAGAATGAAATCAGTTATACCATCGCCACACGTCCAAAATTTAATTAGCACCTCTGAAGGTCAGCTCAAATGGTTTCCTCATGATGTTTTCATGTGAGCACAATATTTGGTTGGACATTTATTTCCACTTTGATTTTGAATATAGCAAAACAAAAGAAAAGTTGCCCCTGTGCAGAAACATATGTAAAATTATATGCAATTAGTAAAAAGTGTTAACTGTATAACTTATGAATGCCCATCAACAAGCACTGACTTAACAAAGGCGACTGATAAGACATTGAGATTGAAATGAGGTGTGGAGAAAAGCCAATAAATGCCATACCTTCACACAATGTACAATTAGAGCTCATACTCGGGAGTGAGACACAGCCTAAGTGTTGCATCAATTTGCAGATCATTTAGTCTTTTCACAAGCATTCGGCCTCTGATATAACAGCAGGAATCAAAGCTGGAAAAAGATGAAAATAGAGCATGACAGGAAAAAAAGTCATGCAAATGACTTTTGTTATTGCACTGTGATTTTTATTTGAATTGTAAGTGATCATTCTGCCTTTTAGTTACAGCTGTCAGCCCTCATTAATGTGCATTATAAATTGCATCAAAGTGCATAAGGCTGTGTGTGATTAATTTATACAGCTCTTTACGTAGGAGGAAACTGTGCAGGTGCTGAGGAGCCTAATGACTTGGTTTGGGTGGCACAGCTACTCGCAGTCCTCCCTCTCACCACTTGTGTATGTTGTGTGTCAGCTCTGGCACGTGTCTGTCACACTACGACTGGCTCACAGGACCTAAGGATGAAGATTACACGCTCATATCCTTCAACTAACACAGTGTCCAAAACAACTCGCAAAATCCTCTCTTTTCCATAATGACAATCAGTTATGCCCCAATTAGATTCAATAAGTGATCTTAACCTCATGTCATTTCCAATCAACATATGTAGCCACAATAAGGATGATGTATTAAGCTTGAAAATGGTCACATTTACATTTTTTTCCACAGCTTTCCAATTACCAACACAATGTGGACACTGTGATTATCAGCATTTAAATAATGGCTTCTGAACAAGGTGGAAAAAATTGTTATTGCTGTCTATCACTGGTGGTTTGTTATGTGTAATGGTTATGGGTACCGAAGCATATTTCAAATTATCTTGAGCTGACTCCTGATAAAAAAGATATCAGGATGTAGGATTGAGCAACGTCTGCATTTATACATCACAAAGAAATATGTCACAAAGAATTTGTGATGTATTGTTTAATTTCCCATGACACTGAAAAAACATGTATTTAATAAACATGTTGTCTTGCAGGTTTTCAGAAAATTAAACATTAAATTAAATGTTACAATCACATGAAAGATGAAGATGCTGTTATTTGTCTCAGTGCCTTTTTCACTGTATAACCTTTGAATTTCAGTGGATTTGTTACATTTGAGGGTAATGTTTCACTGAATATGAATTAGAGCTTGAGGATTGTGCTCCTCTTAAGTTTTAGCAGTGGGAAGTAACGTTTTGATAGTGCAATCTTCTTACACTTAAGTTTAAAAGGTGCCCTGTGAGGTCCCTCGTGAACAAAGTTACATTTGTATTCAGTTTTTCTCACTAAGGGAGACTGCACATCCTTGAGGCCCGATTTTGGAAATATTCTATTTCTATTCCTGTTTTTACCCCACTGCCTCTTGCTGCTGTTGCGGGTCTCTTTGTGTTACTGGATGACCTGACTGGACAAGAGTCAATGGCTGGGCAGCTGCAGCTCGTTCTTCAGAGGCAGACCATTAATTAGCAATGGACTTAGCCAGTCGCTGATTTATTTGTGCATTGGCCAATCCTTCTAGATAGCAGTCTTCTTCTTTGCCACCTTTATTGCAGCATTGCTACTTTTCTCTGCCATGAAATGTCAATCAGCAGAATAGCATGAAAACCAACAACAGATGTGTGTATTGTGTGACCCATGCGCTCATGCACTTGCGCATCCGTCCTTGTACTCAATACAAAAAACCCGCTCACAAAAAATACTACTCCATAGAGCTACTAGTGGTCAAAAACTCAACAGGGTACCTTTATCTGCAGGCGCAAAGGAAAATCATCAGCCCAAATATCAATATCAGCTTCTATCTCAGAAAATCCAGTACCTGTTTGGCTAGGGTAAATATTGTTGGTAACTATTAAGGCTGCAACTAATGATTATTTTCATTGTCAATTATACTGTCCATTATTTTCATGAGTGATCACTAAGTTTATAAAATGTCACAACAATGTGAAGAATCACATTTCCCAGAGTCTTATGTGACATCTTCAAATCACTTTTTTTGTCAAACCAACTGTTCAAAACCTAAAGACTCTTCACCATTAATGACAACAAAAAGCAGCAGCAAAAATCCCTCACATTTAAGAAGCTGGGACCAGCAAGTGTTGGACATTTTTGCTTGAAAAGTGACTGAAGTGATTAATCGATTAAGTATTTAGCAACTTTCGATCCACTAATCAATTAATCGACTAATTTTTAGATCTTAGATTCTAGATCTCTTTCACTAAAAACACAACATAACATACTGAATTCACCACTTGCGCACATCTCCCAGCTGAGACCCGAGAGGACCAGAGGTGGGGTGAGGGGGACGAAGGCATCACCAATCATCGATGGATGGGCTGACGATGATCGCTTGGAAAATTTTAACATATTGCCCAACTCTACAAGTCAGTAAACGGTAACCCCTCATATCACAGTGTTGCACACATCACCAGTGTCTGTTGATTAAAGTCAAAACATCTCTTAGCCCCACCAAACCCTATGGAAACCAGAAGTCTTTCCATAAGGGTAACTCTGAGGAGTCGACTCACAACTGAATCTACTGAGACCTCACATGATGCAGACAACACATGTTCAAATTTCAACATTGTTTACCGCATTGTTTATCCCAATCATCTGTCCTGGGTATGGCTGCTGGAAAAAGAAAAAAAACTGTCTTGCTTTACTTTTATTTCATTCACACACACACACACACACACACCAAGCCCATTATTCTACCATTAAACTTGTAAATATGCTCTCAGAAGTTTCACGTCTCAAATGTTTTTTGGAGAACATCAAGATGCTAATGACTCACACACTAGATCAGTCACAAAACAAAATCAATGTGGAAGAGTCATTAAAGGGCTTTTAAACACCCTCTGCTATAATCCCAGCTCTTATTCTCTCCTGCCAGCCTCACCAGATGAGTACCACTCTATTTAATCCAGAATTTTTGACATTTAGATGTAAAAGACAAGGAGGAAAGCAGGTCCAAAACAAAGGGACAATTTTAAACAGGTCATTCCCTTTGTCAGGGGAGAAGAAACGGATTAGCGCTGAGATGCTACTTTGAAGCCCTGGAAATCTGTAATAAAAAATTTAAGCTACAAGCAAGGATGGGAAGGGTCTGAGGGGGGTTAAGCACAACTATTCATTTGACTCTGCATACATTAGGGTCTGTAATTCAAAGGTTGTGCTGTGTGTTTTTGTAATTTTGGCTTTAATAAATATTTTTGCTTTGATATACTGATTGTCCTGTGGTAGGCCTGCGTGATGGTAGAAGGGAGGGCAAAAGGGAACGAGCAGCCTCCTGGCTCTAATGAGAAGGTCACAGCTCTCTAATTATCATAGGCAGCTCAGTAGCATCCTTCAAAAGACCCCAGGAAGGCACCAGTTTCAGACAATACACAGACAACTAGCTTCAGTCACATACAAGCAAACATGGACATAAACAAACAAAATTACTTATTAAAGAATGTAGAAACCATGAACCATATATGCAGATTTACTGTAAACAGCTCAGTTCTCAGACACAGATACACACAAATCTGCACCCACACAAACCTAAGCTAAAAAAGTCATCTCACAATAATTATTAACATTACGAGGGCTGACA
This sequence comes from Lutjanus erythropterus, assembly GCF_056507025.1. Classification (NCBI taxonomy): domain Eukaryota; kingdom Metazoa; phylum Chordata; class Actinopteri; order Lutjaniformes; family Lutjanidae; genus Lutjanus; species Lutjanus erythropterus. Next base: position 21,427,234 of record NC_139317.1, read on the forward strand.
AGACATTGGTTAAAAACAAAAATTTACTATTACCGACAGTTGTACACAGTCAAGGTGCAGCTTACATCCATGTCTATCCAGACTTGTAGTGAAGACTTAACATGACTGATGTGTGAATAATTCCCAGTGAGAAACATGCTGTTTTCACTGAGAAATTATTTTCAGAGGAGCACAGAAGATTGATAGCTAGCTGAATATTATAAAGCCACAGTTTAGTTGACCTTTGAAAATAAAATGTTGTCACCTCATCATTTTAACCTATTAGATATGTGTGAAATTTTGTCATGTAAGCATATGAAGTATGGCCAAAAACATGTTTGACCACCAAATTTTAATCAGTCCATCCTTGAGTCCAAGTGGACTTTCTTGAGATCTTGTTCGCAAGACAGGACTGACAGACAAATGGACGGACAACCCCAAAACATAACGCCTCCAGCCATGGCTGTTGCCAGGGTAGAGACGTGAAAAAAAGGCCTTCTTTTTCAATAATGAACAGGTGTACTTTTCTTTCTCTTAGCCAAATTATGCATCTAAACTCAGTTTAAATTTATAGGGGAAAAAAGAGGGGGAAAGGAAGGATTGAATTTTTAAAAGACAATTAGATTAAGGTAAGGATTTGGTCAAAATCTAGTATATGGCTGAACCATGAACAGTATGAAATGTTAAAGGGCTTTAATTTGAAACAAGGGCTTTTAATTCGATACAGGAAGTGGCAGCATCCATGATCCGCACAGAAGGCAGACTATCCCCGCCTGCCAGTGCAAGGGTGCGCACGCCAAACATGATGTCATTGTACCTCTTGCATCAAGCATTACTTTCCCTGGATGAAATTCAGGACTGTTTGTGCCTAACTCTTTTGAAAGAGCAATGGCCAAACAGGAAAATCACAGAAGTTCTCGTATGTAGTGTTGACACCAGCTTTGGTGAAGTCCAGCCAAGAGTTTTCATGACAGACAGTTTCTGTTTTAATGTTTTTATTTTAATATAATTATGTCAAATGCCATTTGTTCTTTAAAATGTTCTTGTTTAAAAACAATTTGTGATCTTGGTTTTAAGGTTGCGTTAGATGAATGAAAAGAACATTTTCTAGCCCACAAATTTTGAAGGAATATACGTATTCAGTGGGTTGCTCTCTGTGTCAGAAATCAAACTGGAAGAAAGGCAATTTTCTCCCTCTTCAAAAGCATTTCTGAAGGCAAGACATAACTTCCATCATTACCACCTCTAGAGGAAACAGGACAAAGGCAAAATCACCTCACCATCGCCAAACATGACTAAACATCCTATCTGAGCTGAGACGGACAATAACAAACATGTTACTGATTTACAGCCCAAAAGGCTGAAAGATGATTTTTATAAACTGAATATTAAACTTACACAGAGGCATTATGTAAGTATTAGGTATTATGTACTGTATGTCCATTTTATTATGCAATTATAAGTAGAAAAGATAAACTTCAGCAATACCTCATATCTTTTTCCCAAAGTATTAGGCATTGTACCACGTTGAGCATTTGTGTGACAGCTTACAGATACTAATTACCATTCATACTGTGAATTAAATGAAACAGGCAAGAAAAATAGAATGCAAGATTGATTATTAATGATGTGTTTGACACTTTAAACAAAAAACCCACTTAAAGTGCTCGTAGCTGAAAAGAAAAGATGAAATTATTCTGTTGTTTTGACTGATTTGTCAGAAAGATGGGTGTTCACAGGGTCCCTCATGAAAAAGTATAAGAACTGAAAAAAGAAGCAGAAAATGAACAGCATATGGATTGGCTCTCGACTATCCAGTGGCTCCCCAGTAAATTGCCTGTGAATTAATCTAATTAAGAAACCCACAGTATGAATCAGTGTGCTGTCACTGAAGCTAACACATCTTCCATAGTTTCTAGCTGTGTCAAGTCTTGAGAAATAAGATTTGATGAAGTTTGGAAATTTTGGAAGACATAGGCAATTAATTAAAACAATATCAGAAAAAGACGTAAACAAGTTAGCCTAAATCACTGGTTCTCAAGTTTCAAGTAATGACCCTCCAGAATAATGAGGTTGGCATTTGAATTGCCCTGGTGTATAAAATATGCTATATGAATTTGCTGTCGACAAGTTGCCTTGCCTTATTTCTTGTGCCCTGCTGTATTTTGCATATTTCTGAGTGTTTGTCCCTTATACTGAATGTCTTTAAGGGGCTTACGTTGCTTAGAGCTGCTTCCTAGCTTGGAGTCTGTGCCACAATAAGTTGTTTTACATTTATTCTCAACAACCATCTCTCAAACCCCCGAAATTATCTTGTGATCTCCGGGGTTAGGGTTAGGATTTATCTCGACCAAACCAGGAGTGGTTGATTGTTGGAACAACAGAAAGACTAACAAAGATGGTTCCAGTGAGGTTTTTTTCTGAGTTAGACTGAAATGTGCTTTATAATGAGTTAATGAGCCAATCAAGCTCATCTTGGTTGCGTAAAAGGGAGAAACTTGAATTGAGAAGCTGTGCCGTTTTCTCTTTAATAAGTGACACAGGTGTGAGAACTTTTTATTTCTTGACACTTTGTTAGTTTATTTTGTTTATTTGATGTAGTGAATGTACATAGTGTATGTAACGTAATGAACTCACTGCTCACATGCATCTCTGAGCTGAGACTCAGGACCAGGGGAAGAGGTGGGAGGATGAATCGATATATCACCAATCGTCGGCTGCTGGGCTGATGGTAGCCAGTTGGAAAATTTTACTCAACCCTAGTTGAGAACCACTGACCTAAATGATGAAAAGATTATCAGCAAATTAAGCAAAAACTGTATTTGAGAAAAGTTGTATTCAAGTAGCCATTGGCAATCATAGTAATGCTTTTTAAAGTGTTAGCTGAAATACTTTCATTTGCAGGTTAATATCAATGTACAACCATGTTCAAGTATGTTTTACCCAACTCACCCACAACCTTTCTTGTATCTTTACGGACAGCAAGAGAGCTTCCATTTGACATGTTTTGGATTACACAGGAGACTATTTTCAATTTTCTTGCCATTTCAAAATAGAAACTTACAACCCATGGCTCAGAAGTACAATAATAATGTAAGACATCTCCATCAATTTTCCACTCTACTTCAGTTTGCTTTAACAAGTCCTTATGGAGAGTACAGTACAGTCAGGAGATAAAAAGCTTCTTTTCTTCCTCTGCTTCTGCCTCACTTCTCCTCCTGCCTTATCAATCGACCGCCCATCCTGTGTGCTTGCGACCTCTAATGGATTTCACATGACAACAGGCCAGGCCCAGACAAGAGCATGGGCCCTCTCTAACTTGACAACCATTAGCCTGCGAAAGGGGAGGAGAAGGGGGAGAAGAGGGTCTCTTGGTGTCCTGTAACTGATGTGTCGTGCACTGAGCCATCTCCCTCGGGTCAGGCACGGATGTATCCACTCTGACAAGCGTCTCGCTCCTTTTCTCTGTGTCCCGACGAGCCTATTATCATGAGGTCCTGTGAATGTTGTGCATTCTGGGAAGTGGCACATAAAAGAATGATCAGGCAAAGCTTTCAGACAGAAGTCGTTCGCACAGGCAGGCTCTTTGTTGAACAAAATGGAAACGCAGCAACGAGAGGTGCACCTGTTGAGCGTCCTTGTGGAGACACAAGCACTCACACTTGGCATTATGTGCCTTATTATTTATATGGGGCTGTCAGCTAATAATGCATGGGTCTCTCACCGGAGCACTTTCTGCCATCTTTGAAAGTCATGGCAAGAGGCACCCATGGTTTCTGAGACATCAGGGGTCCTCTCACCAGGGTGTTGTCTGAAGAAGTCATTCCCACTTCTACTGATATAATGCATCTGTGCTGCTGTGAGTGGAGAGCAGCCTTCTTTATCTCAGCCTTCTTCTATTCTGCTTAATGCATCAGCCTATATGTTATTGTTCAGCTGATGATTTAATGATGTGGGAAAAGAGATGAGTAAATTCCATTGCTCTCAAAGCTCAAAAGAAATGTAAATATAACCTTCAGGAATTCTCTTATAAGCACTGGTAAGCAACGACACTTGCTCTTATCTTAACTCTTATCTTATCCTAACTTTACAAAAGAACAGAGGAAAAAAGTCCTACCCATCATATCTCATGTACCAATGTTCCAGTACCCACTGGTAACAGCTGTAAGCACTGAGAACGGCCTGAAAGGTTTAAGGGCATTGTTCGCTTATCATGTGATAGGGACATTTTTTATGCAAGAGCGAGCCCTGATTAGAGGGTGAGTTTTAATGACAACTAATTAGCCAACCTCTTTAGCCTTGGCGTAATGATCAAACGAGCTGTCATCGGGTACCTGATACAATGATCCTCTCAGTCTTGATATGATATTTTATTCCTCTGCAATTATGCAGCCCCCACTGCACCACATGTGTTTATTGCCTCAAGCACACATGTCAAATTAAAGAGCAGCTTATGCACCTGATATTCAATTATTGCCTGCTGCACCACCATGCACAATGGGAAAATGTCAAAGCCGGCAATCTACAGTACTTCAAGCAGCAATCGGTACGCCACGATCACCGAGCACTCATGCATATACACAGACACACAGATAGGAATTTGAATATTGAATATGAATGGGAACATTTTCCAGCTTGTCTATGCTCAGTTGACTTTTTATACTTCCCTTTGTCACTGTAAAGGGAATTTGGCAGATGACAGTATTGCTTGCCAGCAGGAAGAGCTTACAGCTAATATTTGCTTACAATCTGGAAAAAAAATCACAACAAAACATCTTAAAAGATATTGTAAAAAAAAATGTAATGATTATATGAGATTTAGCTCAGTAAATGCATTCATTTCACACAGCTGCTACATTTTTCAAGCTTTAGCTCGCTTTCAGAATATTTTTTCAACAACCACTAGTGGCAGGTTCATAAAGCAACAAGAATATAATTTTCAGTTTCAGGGAAATTAGATGGTGTAGATAGTCTTAAAGGACACTCCTTAAAATCCCAACATCCAGGGGTTCTTGATATATTTGTGATAAAGTAGCTGAAATATGCAGGAGCACTTAATTTATGTATGTAAGTTGAATTGAGCACAGAGACATGAACATATTTTGAGGAGAATGATCATGATCATGTGTTTATAATGAATGCTGTGTGGTAAAAAAAAAAATCCAACCATAAAGACTGCATTTTTACGGATAATTCAATTATTTCACAAACCATGAAAGTTTAATTATTCCTGAACTAGTCTTTGAGATAATTTCTAGGTCTTTGTCTTCTCTGCGGTCCCTTGACAAATTTATAGCTGCACAAAATGTGATTCTGATTATTCTTCTGCAGCTAACCCAGTGTTTACCCCATCTTTTATGAACTGAAATAGCTCCTTTTTAATTGACTTATTCTTCACATTTATTCACACACGATGCTGTGGTCATGCTCTAAGTGTTTAATTCTTTCCGTTTCCTTCCTCTAAAGAGCCAAGTGCTGTTCTATTGATGTTAAAATGTGTTGGTTTCCTAATTATACACTTCTCGAAAACAGATTGTCATCTTGGCAGTGTTTCACTTCATATTTTCTGGCTTATTTCATTTTTGTTTCTCTTTGTGTGCATCTAGAATTATCTTGTGAGCCTCTGAATCTACAGTGAATGATCTATCCTCACTGTTAGAAAACAAGATGGAAATAAAGAACCTTTGAAAATTGATAGGCAGTATATAGTAGTTCTTCATTTCCACGTCTAATTCAAGTACAGTTTTATCCTTTGCACATTTTCTTACCTAGGTATTAAAATAGAACATAATTTTCTTTTGCTTTCCTATGACTGTCATTGACATACATTTATGTGGAAGGCAGAGCAGGATTTGACTGTTTTATGAACCCTGTTGTTTATGAATTCAGTTGATTAAAATATTAATTGGTCCAGCTCTGATGAATTAGCGAGGTGACATCGCTAGAATGATTGACTTAAATGCCACCTCATGTGTTCATGTCATATGTGATAAATCACAGCCTAACACTGAAAAATGAAATAGGTCCATGTTCAGGGTCCCGGCTTGTAAAGTTTTTTTGATTTATTGTATCGGGCCTCCGCAACTTCCTTTATATTCACCGTTGGCTCCATTTGTGGGAGGGTGTGGACGAAGAGAACAGCAGAGGGAGAAGCCTTTGATTTGGAGAGAAAATCAAAGTGTGCATTTTTAAAACCTACAGCATTGAGCCAGGCTGGAATAGATAGCCAGGTTCTGTGACAGTTGTCATTCTGCTGCACGATAATGACATGTACATTGAGGGTCTGAGTGGTTGTATGACAGGACCAGCACAGCCCTGCAGTGTGGGAAGACATCACTTAACACAGGAATACACACCACCCTGACTGGGAGCCCGCTGGCTGCTCTCCCTAGTCCCTGGTGGACAGTGTGCTAACTTACCACCTGCTCTGCTGTATGGTTTGTGACAAATGTTGATAGATGTTACAAGTTTAAAGATATAATTGATTGTTTAGGCCAGGGAATCCCCAGCTTCATTTACTGACGGCCTGTTTTTCATTTGCCAATTTGCCATCATTTATTGTGGGTTTTACTGGCGTGTGTGTGTGTGTGTGTGTGTGTGTGTGTGTGTGTGTCTGTGTGTGTATTCTTGAAAGTGTGCATTCATGACAGATTTGCCTCAAAAAGCTGTGCAAGGAGTGTGAGAAAGCTGTGTCTCCAACCTGAAAGCTAATATGAATTATTTTCATATTCACTAGGGCTGAGATGATACACTTATCTCTTGATTCAATACTATCATAATACTTGGGTGCTGGTTCAATATGTATTGTAATTCTTAAGTACTACGATTCTACAAGTACTGCATGTCAATATTACAATTTATTGCAATTTATGTTTGCTATTTTAACACTAGACCATGGGAAAAAGTTGAATCATACACTTCTATCGACTGTATATTATGAGTCTTATTTCCAAAAACAATGCACATCACATGTCAGTCTGAGTTTTTCAGTATTTCAGCAACAGCTATACTACATATTTAAGTAGTAAATAATATATTCTTCAGGCGTGTGCATGCGGATCCAGTCTGACATGCTACAGTTGACATTTAAGCTAAAAACATGGTGTAAATGGCGTCTTTTTGGGTCAAATTTTAATTTTGTGGCTTACGGACACTTGGATTACACCACATAAGCAGTATGGAGATATTTTGTGGGGTTTTTGTGTTTTGTTTTTTTTTTTGCTTTAAGCTGGTCTGTGTGGAGTGTTAAAGCCAAAGGGCCCGAGTAGCAGACTCAGTTAGTAATGTGATATCAGTAACTATTAGTTTGCTTCCACATAACAGAGGATATACATGCCTGAAAATATGAGCACACATCATTTCTGTTTAGCATATTACGTAAAATGGATCAGTTTGTTCAAATAATATTATCGTGATCATGATGCTAATTTTTGTTACCATGTTAATGGGCATTCATTTCAGGTGTTAGCATTGAGCTACCAGACTGAGCGCTAGTTATTTCTCTATATAAACAAATTAATTCAGGAATAAAAAAAAAAATTAGTTCACGAATCTAAGAAAAAAAAAAAAACAGTCCCGAAAACTTTACGCAAATGACCAGCTGGACTCCAGGATGAACAGATTAAATTTTGGTGGTCAGAGGTCAAGGACATTGTGACCTCATGTCCGTCCAACTCATGTGAATACGATATCTCAAAAACTCCTTGAGTGAATTTCATCAAACTTGGCAAAAAAAAGTCCATTTGGACTCGAGGACGAACTGATAAGAATTTGTTGGGTTGTTAATAACTTTAAACAGCTAATATATTGCTCACTTTCAAGTCCAGTTTTACCTCGACAAAGAAAAAAGCCAGTCTTTAATGCCGTCGACCATCATTTTGAGCTTCTTTTTATTTCTGAGTAGTGGTTTAGCCACTGTTTAGGCACTAGTACCATTTTAAAAGTTAGCATCATTTCATTTTAGCTTCAGTATTGAAAAAACACAACCTAATTATCACATATCCTACATTAACAGGTATTAAACAGACATTTTAAGAGAGTTTTTTTTTCATTCAGAGTAAAAGCATGAGCTGTTATCATTTCATTGAAAACCTTAGACTACAAAGAGATGACTGTGCTGTTTGTGGAATCCTCTTACACTCTGCAAGTCAGTAATTACTCTTTTACAAACATGCTGTGTGTATATAAAAGCTTTAACAGGGAGGAACCATGTGGTCGGCCCAAAGCCCCTCTATAGGAGAGCAGTGTTGCAGTGAGCACCTGTTCAGTAGATGCAGGGAAGGAATGTAGACTGGGGGGAAGTTTCTTTCAGGGTGCCCCAGATGCCAGTATAACACAGATGTTGTAGTGTTGCTCCAAAACCACAATCACAACATATGGTAATTGCTGCAGAATTATTTTCTGGCCAGCTCTCTAACCAGGGGCTGATAAAATGGAGAAGTCAGCTACCGATGCTCTGCGGAATGAACACCTGCCAAATCTAACTACATGAGATGTCAGTCCTGTGAATGAAGGGCCACCAGGTAAAGCCATTAGGGCTCGTGATGGCCACAGCAATCTGAGAGGCCATGGGTGAATGAATCCACAGATGTTTCTCTCCACATTCTTCACAAAGTTGATTGTTTGTGATCCTTCGTGTGCTTGACCTGAATATCCCTCCTGAACCTGTTGGTGCAGCAGGGATTTTTAATGCACTGATAACCGAGATAACAAATTTACCTGTGAGAGGGGATTACTTTATCAAAAAGGATTTAAGAGAATACAGTTGTCTTAAGGTGTGGTTCAGATGTTCTGCATGTCCTGTAGTGGGAGGGAAAGAAGTTATCTGTGATGGTCTGCCGCAAATTAGAGATGAAATGATAACCAGGCTTCACAATAAACAACAACGAAATTCCCAAGGATTAGAATTACCATTTCAAATGTCAATTATCATGATATACATGTTTGATTGCTGTCCAGCATCAACCTACGTTAGCAGAAGTCTCTCAGGTGCAGGCACAGCAGCAACGTGGATTTGTTTTTGCATCACTGAAAATACTGATATCACAGAAGACATGATGCCATTTAAAATGGTTAAGGGGTGTTCAATATAAAAGTTGGTGAAATGATTTCAGTCAGTATACAAGTACTTTTTGAACATTTTCTGCACATTTTAACAATACCACCATACTCTTTATAACTGTCCATTTTGGTCACTGAAGTCTTGATATGAGGTTTTCATACTGTTTCATTTCTAGAGAAAATCTTGTTTGAGTTAGGGATGGTAGCAATTAATCATTCATTGATTAGGCTAACTGCACTTAAGAATTTAACTAATTAACATTTTATTAATCAATAATGTTTGTGTTGTGTTCCATTTCTCTGGAGGGCACAGGTCATTTTAATTTCAGGCCGTTTTAAGTGAGAGCTTTATTTTATTATTCTGTATTTAAATTGTCTGTGCTTCATAAATTCATGTTTCACATAAGTAATTCTGCCCCTAGAAATATTTAAATAAAACTCAAACTGGAAAAAGACATGTCTTTTGTAGCTTATTTTAATTGTTGATGATTAATCAACCAGTCTATCGTTAACATGTTCAACTTATGGAAAAAGCTCAAAATCTGCAACCCTAGTTTGAGTTTTAATTTATATTGTCTTGTAAATCAAATGACTTGTTCTGTGTGAGATTCTTAATTATACAAAATATTAGTCTATGGCCAATATCTCCCAACACACACATAAAAAGTAATTTTGAGTCCCATATAAATTTCACTCTGATTCATGAGAAGTGTGGACCCTCCAAATGCTCATACTCTTAGTCCAGCTTTTGTATCTCCAAGAGTGTGTTCATTTGTGATTTTGTCAACACAGCTAACTAATGATATGTTAATATGAAAATCCACATGGTGCTGCACTTCCATTCTACTACAGGCTAGAGTAAGTTTATTCAAAGGTAAGATTTATTCAGGGTTATTTTTCCCACTTGACCTCTAAGTGAGAATTTTCAGGTGGGAGTCTTAATGTAAAATATATGTCTATTTTATGCCCAGTGGAGGCAGGGTTAGTTTACGAGGTTTTGCTCCCTCAGCAACTCAGTAGCTTCACGTTTTTTGTGTCTGCCTTGTAGGCCAAATTGCTACAGACTCGATATGAGCAGAAACTGGAAAACTGTAAAAACTCATTGAAGCTCACTAGAAATTCAGATGAATGATTTGCAAAATGATGGAAAAAAGTTCCATTCATGATCATTTTCATTAGCTATTAATCTGTTGATCATTTTCTTGATTAATTAATTAGTTGTTTGCTTCATAAAATGTCAGAAATTTTGAAAAATGTTGATCACTGTTTCCTATATAGCTCAATTTGACGTCCTCAACTGTCTTGTTTTGTCCACAACACAAAGATATTCAGTTTACTGTCATAGTGGACCAAGGAATATTCACACTTGAGAGGCTAAGATAAGAAAACTTTGACATTTTCTTTGAGAAATTACTCAAAATGATTAATTGATTAGTAAAATAATTGCTGATTGATTTAATAGTTGACAACTAATCATTTAATCAACTAATCTGTGCAGCTCTAGAAAAAAGCTGTTGTCCTGATGCTGCCAAAAGTAGCCATATATAAATATGTATAAATGTTTTGCTTGATAATAGAATATTTAAAAGAATTAAATGTAAAGTATGTACCTCATATGTTTCTTAATCTTCATAATGGTGCCAATAAATCTGTAGAATTATTTGTACTAACCAGTCAGTTACCTACAAGGAATTCTTATCTGTAAAATTCTGGTTAAATCTGATTTTTTTTTTTTTTAAAGCACGTGTTGCCATCATGGAAATTTTCTTTCTAGACATGCCAAGGCCTATATTCCCTACGCTCTCTCATCGCAAACAAAATGTTGCCTCCCTGTCAAATTGACTCATTTCCCAGTGTTGTTGAGGCACATCTAAAACATAGTTAGGGTTTTGTGAAGCATTCAGCAATATCCAGGAGCAGCATTTTATCTCACTCCAAGGCGTGACTTACCAGTCACCCGGATATTCAATCACTGAGCTCTCTTAATTGTAAATGTTCAAATGTGGTTGTTTTGCTCTGGCTATTAGCTTTGCAGAGTGTGTGGAATGTGTTTCTGTTTCAGCACAGTTGAATTCAGCCATTATTCATCCATAGCCCAGAACCAGCCGATGGGGTTGGTTAGAAAATGAGCCCTGTTCTCTGTTTCTCAAGTGAGTGTTTTTAGTCTAGGGTAAACACACATGCACACATGCTTTTTACACACATGCACTCACACATACCTACACACAGTTGGACACACACACACACACACACACACACACACACACACACACACACACACACACCACAAACTACTGAGCTATTGGAAGAACAAATTAGAAGTCAGACTTGTTCTCTTCTGAGTTTTTGGCTCCACCATCTGGTCTTCACTGACACAGTCTCAGCCCAACACTTGCACTAATAATAAAAAAATGTATATATCAAACAAAACTCCAGCAAATAACACATTCTGCATATACCATACCTACATCTGAGCAGACATTTTATCTGCTTATAGAAACTGAATATTTCAGGTTTCATGTCAATGATTAGTGAACTGTTTAAGACTAAAATCTGGCCTTGTAACCTGCAAAACAAGCTCCTTCTTTTGAGTCCATACATCTAATAACCTAAATGACTATTGATCACAGATGGAAGAAAATGCCATGAAAATGTTAATTGCCAAGTTCAACAACTTGCATGCATCTAAATCAGGAATTATTCTGGAATATTGTTTAGACCAGCAGCATCTAATGATCCCGGCATAAATAAGAGTGTGATGTTTGTTTCTAATTTGCACTGAGTGGAAGAAAAGGAGCAGAGCCGTGGCTTTGCATGGTTGTCTTCAGAAGACTAAGTTTATTGATTGGTGGAAATGAGATTTGTGAAGAAAGGTTTTTTGCTCCACGGGGGGTAGACTGGTAAAGGAGGGAGGGTGTCTCACTTAAAAAGATCTCATGTTATGGCAGCCTTTATTAAGACTCTTCATTTGCTTTTGAAGACAGGCTGGGGGGGATCGGTCCTGGCAGGTTACAAACGTGTGGTGTCTCCATTGCTTATTCTCCTACTGACAACATCCTTTGAAAAAAATCTGTTTTTCTGGCTCTGTGTATGCACGTATGATTTACAGGTAGGTGTCTATGTATGTTTTTGTTTGTGAAACTGCCTCCTGTAGAGCCAATTTCAGCAATTAATGCTGCAATGGTTTTATCTGTTGCAAGACATTGATTCATTTTTAGGGATAAAGATATTCGAAAGGAAATTACACCAATTACGCATTTTCTTTGTGTTCATGTAGATTATTAATTCATTAATTTACTAAAAACCCTTTTTCCAACATATGTCACACATTTAACCGTTACAATCACTTTGATATGACTATCTTGTTTAAAGAACAGTTAGTTTCATAAATCCTGAGAACATGAAGCAGAAAGCAAAATCTAATTGGATTCTTAATAGGAGGCCATATATGAAATTCAAATCAAAGCATTATGTGAATTATATAAATGTGATGTGAAGTACATTATTTACATTGGTAATGTAATTCAAAAATAACAAGACTTAGGAATAGAAAAGTACATAAATGAAATATCTATAGTATAAAGCACATTTCAGTGGTTTCTTCACAGATATTACTCCAGTGAGTTTTTTTTTTTTGTTTTTTTTTGTTTTTTTGTCACCTTGCCATCAACAATAAGAGAGCATTTTAGACCACAATATCAATGTGGACAAACACAATGTTGTGGCAAATTAAATTTAGAGACATTAGGTTCGATTAAAATCAAACGTCTGGAAGAGCCATATGACAAAATTATCATCAAAAGCAATCTCTCAGGAATTTGCCAGAGGAAATCTACTTGACAAATTTCACATGAATAGATGAATGGGTGTTAAATTCAGAAAAATGTCTGGATGGATTCCAAATTAAGAAACAAGTTGGAGAAAATATGTATTCATGGTTGACCTATTATGATCATGCAGGTAGGCCTGTAGTCAGTTAAAGTCTTATTTCTTATTCCATACGTATAACTTCACAGGCTTGTGATGAACGTGCACAGTAAAGCAGTCATCAGATATTGTTACTCTAATTCTAATTCTAATGTAAATGAGTCAAACTTGTTTTATGAAATTTATTCAGTCATTCACAACAACCTGTAATAATTTTATACACTGCTAAACCAATTATTTCCATTACTGATTAATCTGATGATAATTTTTATGATTCACTGATTGTTTAGTCTATAAAATGTCAAAAGTGAAAAATGCTCGTCACAATTTCCCAGATCCCAAAGTGACTTTTCCAAATTGCTTTTTTTTTATCTTTTCTCTTTTCATAAATTACAAATAAAAGCAGCAAATCCTTACATTTAAGAAGCTGGAACCATTAAATGATTGGCATTTTTGTTGAAAAATGACTGAATCGATTAACTGATTTTCAAAATAGCCCAAAATTAATTTACCTTCAACTGACTAATCGATTGATCGACTAACTGTTGCAGCCACACACTCCTGAAAAGACCTAGAATGAGTGTGGTTCTCTGCATGAGACATATCCGACAAAGTGTGAAACCAGAAATTGGCTTATTAATGAGTTTATTTTGTCACCACCCTACTAAGGCTGCAACTAAAAATTATTTTAATTATCAATTAATCTGTTGATAATGTTCTCGATTAGCCTAATCAATCAGCTGTTTGGCTCATAAAACGTCACAACCTGGTAAAAGAAAAATTTGATCACCATTTTCCAAAGACCAAGATGATATCTGCAAATGTGGTGTTTTACCAGCAAAGATAAAACCCAAAGATATTCAGTTTACTGTCAGAACTAAAGAAACCAGAAAATATTCACATTTCAGAAGCTGAAGTCAGAGATTTTATCTTTTTTTTTATATAAAAAAAAAAAATGACTCAAGGCAATTATTTGATTATCAAAATAGTTGGCAATTAATTTAACAGTCAATTAATATTTGGAGCTCTACACCCTACCCATCTTACCCCCTCCACTAATGATGCTATGGTGAGCAAGTATTTGCTCAGTTTAAAGTCGGGCTTGTTTGTTTTGAGGAGCATTGAAGCACTTCGTCCACAACATATTCTTCCCTCTCCCCACACCAGACTGCTGTTAGCGCTGTTGAGAACTGGCAGAGTGGGTTGCCTTCCATTAGAGCAGCATTGGGGAACTAACCATGCAGAAAGCAGCAAGCTTAAGGAAAACTTGTTTCTCTTTTAAATGGATAGGCAGTAAACACTCTCCCTAGTGATTGCTTTCTCCTGACAAAAATGATATTTGATGCTTATACAAACTGACTGGGCCCAGATGAAGCCCTCAGTAGCTGGGTTTCTGCCACAGTCAGGGTTTAGCTTGTTCCTTTGGTGAAGATAAATAAATGTGGCAATTTTTTTTTGTATAAAGTAACTTCAACTGACCTTAGCCCCTTCAATACAAATAGAAACCCTTCATATGCAATGACCTTGATTTAGCTAGCTTTAAATTAGGTGGAAATTATGTAAATTGTATGTGAAGGCACCACTGGAAAAGAGTATTGTGAATCTACACATATTTTTGGCCCCATCATTTAACTTCCTTTAACTGGCACTCATCAAATCCACAGAATTCAGAATGAGTTTTATAGGATGTTGACGGAAGCAGGACACTTGGTTATACCTTCAGTAGTCCAAAGGCAATAGCAGCTGGTAAGCCATGGGCATGACACGAAGATAGAACAGGCGAGCAAGAAAAATAACCCAATTCATATGGAGACTAAATATAATCACACCTGCCTGGTAATCCCCACATCCCCAAACATGTTCAAAACCTCATACACCCACATCCCTAGCCCTTCCCCACAAACAAAATATGCAAACAGTCATGCAAAAATCAAAAAGTCATTTTCAATATTATCCTAAATACAGACGCTCCGCTTTATTAAACTGTTAGGGAGACACTTTAGTGCAATGCACAGCACACGCCACCAGGGGTGAGTGTCTGTGCAACAGTGCAGCTGAGAAGACAAACATGGCATCTGGGGGATCAAGATACAGGATTAGCTACTAAAAATAACAGTAAGCTAACGAACATTGCACACTACTGACTGGTTAGAGTAACGTTTCATTGTGAGTGTGTATCTTTAGCCAACATGAAGAGGGTGAGTGACAGACTAATTACTGTCTGGTGGCAGAGAGTGACGGAGAATGTACACTGAGCAGAGGAAAAGGTGAGCAGTGAAGTTAATGCTGTGACAGTAAATGAACAGTGACAGAGGTGTACAGTGTATGAGTTTGTCAGTGAATGAAAGCTGCAGTGCTGTGGAGATCAGCTTTGCCTATGCTGAGAGAGTATTACAGAACAGTGGAATACAGTCAGGTTGAGCCATTTCACACAAATACTGCCATAATGCCATATACCTGGTAAGATGTCAGGAATACAAATACATCATGCTCAAGCCTATAGACCTTGACTGGCAAGTTTTGGTTAATGTTCAGGTTGGGCAACTGGACAAATATACTGGCTATTGGTGCGCAATGCACACTCATTCAGCAGCACACTATACGCCCACTGGGTGGAGAAAGGAGTCCACTGAACTGGAGGATGAGTGACAGGACGGCAGCCTGTAGAGGCAGACTATTTTCACCTCTAACTCTGTGAATTATGGATTTATTTGAACCAAACCAGAGTTGGTGATTGTTAAAACAGTCGAAAGACCTACTCAGACTGAGAAGCTTTGGGGTGAGCTAGAGTTTGTTTCTGTCTTTCGAGTTTAAATGAAGTGTGTTCTGTTTAATAAGTAAAATAAATGTCAGAATATTTCCTTTCATGTCGAAGTTCATATTTTGAGTTCAATTTCACGTACAACCTAAACACAAAACAAAATTGAATTACAGGAAAGGCTGAAATTGAGGCAAAGATGTAACAGTCCTTGAAAGTTTGAGGTCAGTCTGAGTGAACCTGAGCAGTCACTGAAATAAATAGACTGCAGGTGATGTGAGCTAAGTGTAACTAACATTTGTACCACTGGTGCATTGAGTAAACCATCACTGTAGTACAACAGTGGTACATTTAACACTAACATTAAAGGAGCAATAATTACAATAAAGTCAATACAGTTTTACCATTGAAAAGGATGTGTGTAGGATCCAATGGCATGTAGCAGTGAGCTTGCAGATTGCAATAACCTCGCCTCACTCTCCCCTTCCAACCAAGTAGGAGAACCCATGGTAGTCTCAAAACTCATAAAAAAAGGCAAAAAAAAGCCCCCATCTAGAACTAGTGTTTCATTTGTGTGTTTCATTTTTCTGTAGACACATGGTGGTACAACATGGGGACCCCATGGAAAAGGACATGTGCCTTCTGTAGATATAAAGGGCTCATTCTAAGGTTTTAAGTGATTAAATACTAATGGAAACATATTGAATGAATATATGAGTATTTATGAATATTACGAATATCATACTCGATTTTAGAGCCAGACCGACATCAGTTGGGTGATATTATCAGCCAATATGGATCTGATATGGGCCTATTTCAGATATGTCTGTATCAGCTTATATGCTTTCCGATATGAAAACTTTTTTACAGAACATATAATGCAGAAAATTATGCTTAGGGTGATTTAGATTTTGCACAATGGGGAAAATTTATAAGGAGAAGAGCTGCTCCCTGGCAGGTACAAATGCTGAAAAGCAAAGCTTCCCGTTTTACATTCATTTATTTATTTTTTATTTTCTCAGTGTTCATTTCTAGAATTTGTTGACAATGTGTGTTCGATTATTTAGCATGTTAAACAAAAGCCTACTTAACTTATTTCAGTCACCATATAGAGAAGCAATGAATCTTTCCCCTCTTAAATCATTATCTGTCTCAAAAATCCCAAATCAGTCACACAATTGACTTTTATGGCCACAGTCATACCCCAAGTTGGTCTTCATAAAAAAAAATCTTCTATTTCATTTAGAGATATGGTGTGATATTTATGAGGCACAGCAAATGTTATCAGATTCATTCATCATATTAAAATCTTAAATGACTTGGATTGCATTTTATCATGCTTTTCCAGCAAGTTTTGTCATCAATGGCATCCACTGTACCAACTGTAGTGGTTTAAACATAAAAGTAATTGGCAATTTGTTGAGCACTTAATCTACCATTTTCCCCGATTAACTGCACAGTTGAAAGGCTCTTTTGTCTAATTACACTGAAACAAGAGGAATATAATCAGTGCTCTGAGCTTTGTTGTTGATCTCACTGATGGCAATGCCACGCCTTTGTAGGATGCGAGTGCTTTAACTTAGATGTAAATTAAGGGATGATTACAACAATGTTTCTAACCCTTTTTACAATCCTTGTTTGCCATTTGAAAAAAAAGGAATACATTTGAGGAATACAAAGGGGAGACATGTATTTAGAATATCATAGTCATGCAAAAATGAGAAATTTATTTGCCTTGAAACATTCATAATGCACATTATCCCAAGAGATTCTTCCCCAAATGAGTAAATAAATACCATTGTAATGCAGCACAGCCCTGCCCCCGATTTGAGGCAAATCCCCTATTAGGAGTATAAATCTGCAAGGCTTTTCGGGTAATTAGTGAACATGCTCGGGAATGTTAGCAGGGCTTGGCAGGTGCGTTTGATCAGTGGCAAGAGGCAAAATCACTGTTGACAGAGAGAGATGGCAGGAGGATGGAGATAGGAGGGCAAGTGGGTGGGGGAGAGAGAAGTGTGAGGGCTGAGGGGCAGGTTTTACTAAAGCACACTTTTTTTTTAATTTAACCACAGACACTCTGCAAAGACAAGGCAGTGCCTTTATATGAGATTATTGACTGGACAACTGACAATTATTGAGAACGGAAGCTTTCTGTAATGTAATGTTCAGTTTGAATGTGAAAAACTATAAAGAAACATTAGGCCGTCATCTCATTAGGTTTTCATTACAACATCCATACATACATACATACATACATACATACACACATACATACACACATACATATATATATATATATATATACACATACATACATATATATATATATATATATATTTATGCACACACACACAGATAGATAGATAGATAGATAGATAGATAGATAGATAGATAGATAGATAGATAGATAGATAGATATACATACACATACACATACACAATTAAAACATATATATCAGCCTGGGAAATATTAGTCTGGCCTAAAATGAACTGGGCTTTACAACACAAAGCAGTGGTCTTGTTTCATAATTAGAGCACCTTGAAACCTCTGTGACAGTTCAAATACACATTTCAATATTCATCATCACCTCATCATTTCATTTCATTCTGACCAAAGACTGCAGTTTTCCTAGTGTAAGTGTAAAGGTGAGGCTTACGAAATTAATAAAATGCAAATAAAATACACTCTAATGACTACTCTTAAATACATCTTATGCTGCTGAATTATTAATATTATTGTGTGTGGGTTGCCATGGGTTCAATGAGGCCTAATTAGAGGAGATACACTAAAGCTAATTTGCAGATGCCAGAAGCATAGTTTATATATAAGAGCTAATATTTGAAAGTCAAATTTAAGTTGAAAAGGCCTGTAATAACCGTTAATTAACTCGGGTTTTGTTTTTTCCTTTGACAAACTTGAATTGAGTACAATATTCACAGGGCTAGTGCTTCACATTTCTGACCACAAAGATAAATTTCAAAGCTTTTAATTATTCGTTTGATGTGGGTATTCTCTGTAGATTAGATATTATTTTAAGATCCCTTTGTTCAAAAATTCATTTTTATTATCGCTGCATGAAATGCATGGCAATTCCCCACATAACTAACCATTGGTGCAATTAACATCTTCGATCGAGTTCATATTCCTGATAATTTATACAGACTATGCACCTCCCCTGTGATCGCTTGCAGGGTTTGACTCCTCCACAGCTCCCTTGCATTTAAAGAATCGGTTTCATACTGATGAAAATGGAAAGTGAAACTTTAATGAACAGGACTCCACTGTCACAATAATAAAGACTTTGAAACAACACCAAGGCCAGCTCAACAAGCAAGCCGACAGCAGCACCAGTGTAGTGACATCAAACCAATTAAGACTGACGATAAATATTAACAGGAGTGGGTATTAACAGAACATGACTGGGAAGCCGAGCTGTAAACAAGTGCTGGATGGCTGATCATTAAAACTGTGTCACACAGTGCTGCACAGCAATGGAGAGATAGAGATTTTAGCATGAGAAGTGATCTTTCTTCAGAGCTGAATGAAGCATGGAGTATTATCTTATGAAAGAACAGAAACTGGTCAATAGCGATCACTGATTAAGTCACAATACAACTAAAGCAGGTAGGCTAAGCAATCAGTAGTCTTGATAAGTCAGTCTGTTGAGAGATTTTCTTACTATATTTATGTATCAGTATTAGTATTAATGTCCACAGTAAGGCAAAATTAAAGGTGTAATGGTTCTTTAAAAAATGTATGTATGTATATATGTATGTAAACAATAAATATATGTGTATAAAGAATGTTGGCTGATTTATCGGAATCAAATGTCTTTACTCCCTAACATCAGTATTGACCACAAGCATCCAGTGTGGGTCAGGCTCTAACAGACACTTAAAGAGTATCGTATGATTTCTATGGCTACTTCAGTTCAGTGCTCTGACACTACTGAACAAGAATATAGTTACAAAAATACAACTTCACACCAACTGCAGCATGCACCATGTTACAAACTCTTGGTCTTATGTCTGAATGACATAATTTTGCAAAATTTTCCAGACATGACAATTGCATTATGGGAATTTGGACCCACTGTGAAAATGAACCAAACTAGAGAATACAAGTCAGGATAGTTCAGTCTTTGCTGGATTTTTCTCATATGATTTTTTTTTTTTTTTAATTTGTCTCACAGACACTTGATACCTTTAAGGTACTGACTGAAATAACCCATGTACAGAGTAGTATTGAAACTTCTCCAGTCAACAATGTGCATTTGATCTTTCTTTTTTTAAACCCAGATCTATCAAACAATTACAATTTGGTTTTGCTTGGTTGGATTTAATGTGATGTGTGATTGGCCCACTACCACAGCAGATATAACCTATACAGTGTGATGAAGTGGAGTATTTGACAGAGCTGGCAGTTCAGTGTGCTGAGATGCCATCATGTTCAATAGTACTGACTATACTACTCACCTGTGGCATCTGATCCAAATAAATGCATAAACTGCAGAAAAAAAAACATTAAACAAAAAAAAAAAACACCTGGTGAGGAGAAATGACTTATTTTTTCCCAATTGCATGCAACATAAAACAAACAGCACTAACCTAGCTCTCTGTTGTCTTTGCTGACCATGGTCATAAAGTTTTGTGTTTTTAGAATGTAAATGTGCTGACATCAAAGAATGTGTCACTTTGTTGTCTTTAAGTTGAGAATTATAGGTATTTCTCTCACACAATCACAGGTACCACATGGTGTGGTTTCCATCATTTCCACTTGGCTTCAAAGACCATTTAAAACAGCTCAATACACTGGATTTCAGAGTCACAATAACAGAATATGCCTGAATCTCACCCAAAGTTAAGCCTACTTCCTTCAACTATACAAAGGCTGAAAATGGGAAACTTTGAGCACTGGTGAATGTCACAGTTGCTAATAAATAGGCAGGATTAACGCATACCTTTTAATATTCGTGCTGCTTAATGGGCTGACAGTGTTGAATTATCTATAGGTCTCAGTGATTCAAAAAGGACCTTCAAACCCAAACTTGAGAGCAGTGTCTTGTAATTGAATAATACATTACATGTGGCAATTATTTCTGTTAGAAGCAGACTGAGAAATCAATAACCAAGGGATCAAATCAAGGACTGTGAAGCTCTTGTT
Organism: Lutjanus erythropterus; assembly: GCF_056507025.1. Classification (NCBI taxonomy): domain Eukaryota; kingdom Metazoa; phylum Chordata; class Actinopteri; order Lutjaniformes; family Lutjanidae; genus Lutjanus; species Lutjanus erythropterus. The sequence goes on from NC_139317.1 coordinate 21,448,122, forward strand.
TCTATTCCCCTTGTGACCAATTACATCACCACAGTTTAAACACCTGCAGTGTCACAGCTCACTGTGACACTTTCTTGCACACTCTCACCCACAATCTCTGTGTCTCCATCACACACAGACACACACACACACTTAAATTGTGTTGGACAGATGCTGAAGACTCAGAGAAGAGAAAGGTGCTTATATTAGGATCTGGTTCAAAATGTGTCCTGATAGACCAATAACAGATTTTGATAAGATTTTTGCATGTTGAATTCTCTTCTGGAGGATTATTGCACTATTGTGTGCTAAATGAGCTGCACATCAAGACATAATTGTAAATATGGAATGATGGGAGAGTAATGCATCTTTGTTGAGATAATATGCACTCATTGCACAGCCTGACCTGCAGTTATAAATTATGCACTGGTTTTTAGCTCCAGGCAGTATCCTCCCATGACATATGTGGTGCTGATTAAGAGAGAGTGAAATGGGCCTATTTTAATGAACATATCCCATTAGACAAAAGGCATAGCTCCAGTATATATCACTGAGAACACACAGGTGGCAGTGAACCTCTGACCACCTCATGGTCTGTTGGTATTGGTGAATACAATTTGCTTTTATCTGAAATATTCACAGCTCCTAAAAAGGCTGATATCAGGTCTCATTAAATGTTGATGCTCCGGGTGAGTAAAGAGAATACTGGCTACATCAAAGGCCTTGTTATGTCCAGTGCATACTAACTAATCCTGAGCTTCTCTTCAGGAGCATCTAAAGCCTGTACGACCAGCGGTGTCTCCTCCACTGCTGGGACCCTGCCCGGTCCTTACAGTTACAACAGGAGAGTCCTCTATATCACAAGGAAAATGTGGGGAAACAGTGATTGAATGAGGGTGATATTTGTCTGTAATTATCTGCTCTAGCATGTGTGGCATTGTGGTTCATCTGCCCTTTGTGATACTCCGTGTGTCCTGACATGCTTCCTCTCATCTGAGAATGGATCATCAAAACTGAAACAGTCGATACTGCACAACACACACAGGCTCGCCCAAGCAATAATAGCCTGGAGTCAAAGGATACGTGTTCCACGGTTGATTGATTATTAGTCCCATTTGTATCATTTTGTTTGTTTGACAGAGTGTGTGTGTGTGTGTGTGTGTGTGTGTGTGTGTGTGCACGCCAGTGTGTGTGCAAAAGAGAAACAGAAAAAATGTTACCTACAAGATAGTAATTTCTTTTAAATTGTGCTACCTTTACGTATTTTTCAGGGTTCAATGTTCAAGTCTGTTTAAATGAAAGGAAAGGAAAGGTAAGATTTTCTCCTAAACACATTATACATATTGTGCACAACTGCACAATGCATAATGGGCCTTTTGCCCACATGCAGCTCCAGAGCCACATGCAGCTCTTTTACCCTTCTCCAGTGGCTTTGACAAAAAATTAAATGGAAATTAATAACACTAATAACTTATTTTAATTTTTGTTTATCATTGCTGTAGGTCTAATGTGTAGTCTATACCAAATTTTAAAGAAGTTTTAATATTTTGTCAACTAAAATGTTCATCATAGCCTACATCTATGGCTCAGAGCCTTTTCCTCAAAATTTTGCAAATGAGTCACCCTAGGTTAGCTACGCTAGATTAAAAATAAATAAAAGTCTAAAAAAATCAGCCTGTAGAGCCAGAATATTGTCACATGTAATGAAGGATTTACACCTGTCAAAAATAACAAAATGTCTGAATATAGAGAATGTAATAGTAACAGTTCCAGGCAGATTTTCTTTTTTGGCCGTAAGTGGCACTTTTGATAATAAAGGCTGCTGACCCCTGCTCTGAAGCAACCCAACTAAAGTCCTATTTCAAGTATAATTCAAGCGATTGTACTTGAGCTCATCAACTTTGTCTCTACCTGCATGTACAACCCTACACAGAGGTGAGAAGTAAAGCTAGATGGCTCAGTCCTTAGTTTCTTCCATCACCAGCTCTAGGAAAAAAACTCTGTATTTCTTTTTTTTATTGAGTAGAGTTGCTAGACTTACTTGCCCAAAATGGCATTTTACTTTCCCCTGGCAACTGGGTAATAATGATTCTTGAGTCCTGTTTTACTGAAGAATATTATTTGACTAAATTTGTCTTTTATTATCAATAAAGAAGGTGAGCACAAAAAAGCACAACAGTCAACATAACACAACCGAGGCCATCAAAACATTGCATGGGAAAACAACCAGCAACAACACCTGAGATATTAACTGAGGTATTTCACTCATTACAGAGTGTTGATAGTGAGACACTGTGGTGGGCACTCATAAACCTTGGCAAAGAGAAACACAGCATTCATGAAATAAAAATCATGGGCAGAACTGCAGATCCACGTTACTCTGATGTAGAGAGGGAGAGTGCAGAGCAGGAGCAAGTTTTACAGAAGGTTAAAACATCCACAGGCTAGTTGAATGAAGACATGCACAACCAAAGGACTTAACATCAAAAGAACCTGTGTTTTCAGCTATTCTCTGTGGTGGGCTTGCTTTGCATATTTCATGGCAGTGGATTTCATATCTATGCCCACCTTTCTATTGATATGGGCAAAGCCTTTTCTGTATTTCAATTAAAATGTAATTGGTCGCTTTGATTTGGAGTACAGTTTCAATTGTTGTTCTTTACTATGGCAGGGAGCCCTGCTAACAAGTGGAAGCCTCCTTCACCCCTGTGCAGTTCTTCCCCTAAAGTGAAGAGTAAGAATAAGAACACAACGTTTGTTTTTCTGCACATAAAAGCCTTCAGATGACCTATGGTTCCAGCCAGACCTTTAAAGAAATGGAGGACAATCAAAAGGACAAATGTGACGGGCCTCCTGTGTGAGGTACAAGATGAATGCGAAACAGCGCGTCGGTTCTGTGATGTCTTTGACCTGATAGTTCAAAGCTGCTCCTGGACTCTGGACCCCCGTTCAGTATGTGAGCACCTCAGACAAAGGCTTTGTTCATAATAAAGTAAATCCACCACATTGTTCCTTTGAGCTGAACACCACCAATTCAACAGACGGACAGGACACTTTCCAGACCTGAGCAAAGCATGAATGTGCCTGCAAAAACATTCACACATGCAGAAATAATTTAAAATCTTCAAGAAATCTTCATTTTCATTCATTTTAGATTATGGGTGGGATGTTTTCTATTAAAGCTATGCGATTCAAATCTCTTTTCCTGGAGCATAAACTTGTGTTTCTGAACATATTTTTCTTAATGATTATTATATTCTTATTAGAAAATATTGAGCCAACCTAGTCAAGCGTACCTTAGTGCACAGGTACCAATGCTTTTCAGTATACGTACACTGTTCTCAACAAGTGCAGCCTTGTAACAGGGTGCATAATGCGCCTCTGTTTCGCAGGGACAGGTAATGTGGTGGCAAGGCACAAGGCAGTGCGCTGTGGAACTACAGGACGCTAACTCCCCTCCTCCACCACCCCTGCTCTGGTATCAGGAGGCATGGGGAGGTGCTCCAGCCTGCGGTCATAGTTAACCATGGCAAAGCAGCGAAGGCTGGCTGCTATGGTGCCTCCATTCCTCCTGAGACACAAGGGTGAGCAGGGCTTTGAAGTTAAAAGTGTGGCTGGGAGACAATATGAGCAGCATGTGAGCATCTATCTGTGGTATGTGCTGTGTGATATAAGGGCAAAGGTGGAGTCTGTGATGGCGTCCTAACAGAGTTTAGGTACAGTATACAGTAGAGCTGAAAAAAATTGTCAATTAATCAACTGAAAAAAAATTACTAGCCAGATGTTTTGATAATTGATTGTTTGTCATTTAAAGGAAAAAATCAAACAACACAACAACAATGTTTTCATTGTCATTTATCATAGTAAATGAAGAGTCTTTGGGTTTTGGACTGTTTGTTGGACAAAATAAGCAATTTGAAGACTTCAACAATTAATAATCGATTAATCATGAAAATAAAATAGATTAATTGATTGATATTGAAAATAATCATTAGCTGCAGCTCTAGCCTGCAGAAGCTTATTATAAACTTACTTGCAAAAGCTGGTTTATGTGTTCCTTATCTGTGAGTTAAACTATCCAGGCTGTAAATACAATGTTATATTTTAGCAGCCCAAGAGGAAAACATGAGCCAATAACTGCAAAGACTTGAACTGTTGGATCATGAATACAACAGCACTGCAAGTTGATTTATGTTTATTTCCTGCTTCTGTCATTTTGTGCTTATGTTTAAGAGTAAAATTAAAGTTTAATTTGAAGTGTTGAAGTTCTGAAAATCTGTTAAAATCATTATGTGTTCAACTGTTCGGGTGTCATGAGGAGAACTGTGCCAATTTAGCAATAAACTTTTCTTCATGGGAGAGACATGATTTAATAATCATCTTATACTAACTATCTAAGTACCTACTGTCACCGTAAGTTATTTTTTTGTTTTCCTTTTTTAATATAAAAATATAACAAGCCATAACAGAAATAAATAGTGATAAACCAAGAAGGAAAAAACGTATAGGAAGTATAGGAAGTATTAAAATCGACGGTAAGAAACAAAACGCTGGCTCATTTTAATGAATCAAAATCACTGTCAACAGAATAATAATTCATCAAGCTGAAAGTGGCATTTGCTATCCTAAGTTAATATTTTTATTCCTGATGTTACAATAGTTTTGTTTGTGAGGCACTCATAAAAAGCTAAGAGGCAGAAGGATAAAAAGGTTGATGAAAGCAATGAAGTCTAAAACAACAAATAAAATGCTAGTTCAAGTTAATGAATCAAATTGTTAATGATATAATAATTCATCAAGCAGATTATTGGTTTTTAAATTATTTGAAATGACAATTTGTTTCCTCAGTCTGAATTCTTCCATATTTTCGATAACCACTGAAACTCTTAAAAATGGTCAATACATTATCTATATATTAGATTTATATATCAAATATGAGAAATATAGCCAGTTGTGCTTTAAGATCATGACTGCAGCTTCTATATATGCATGTATGATCAGAAGACATACGAGACAAGACGAATGCCATAGCATTACATGTATTTCATTATCCAGCACGGTCCCATGATGCTGCCCTAATGAGAAGTCTAACAATTAGGGCAGCATGTTGTGTGTGTCTCCTTTAAGAGAATATCAGATAGGCATCTTTATCAAACATAGTATTTTATAAAGCCCTCTGTCATTTACAATTAAGCATATCATCAGCAGCAGCATGCATATCTGAAAAGAGCGCCTGCTTTACATTTCAGAGTACACACAGGGCATTCCTATGCCTACAAAGGGGGCCTTCAGAGAGAACGAGAGAGAGAGAGTGCAAGAAGCTGAATCTTTGACAGAGCACAACGAAGGCCTTGCAAAGTCTGTTTAATGTTTCTTTAGAAATATCTATTCCACATAGTAAATAAACCCCAGTGATGACTGAAGTTCTGATAGTGACCAAAAGGGCTGTGCTGGCTTGCGTTCGGTAACCAGGGTGTTAACAGCAAAAGCCTCTTACTCTCAGGTATCACAGGTATGACAGCAATCATAGATATGAGGGGTTTTTTTAAATCTCAATAATCAATAGTACTTTCACAAAGCATTAATTCAATATCAAAAGGAAAGTAAGTCACCTTCAACTTTATTCTGTTCTAGCTGCCAAAATTGCTAAAATAATGAATGTAATGAAACTAAGGTAGAGTGGTCAACAATATTGACAACCTGACTGCAAATAAACACAACTATGCACTGCAACTAAACACTTTTACTGCATAGCACATGCACATAAAGCTACTGACACATTCACAGACACAGACTAGTTACAGAAAAACCTGATAATTTTGGATGAAACAACATACTGACATTTAGTGTTCAGTATGTTCATCATGGACCCTGAGATATCATTAATTATCCTCATTTCATACACAGATTTATTTAGTTACCACCGCACTTTAAGCCTTCCCATGAATTTATTCTTACTAGAATAATTTGTTTGATTAGACAGTTTTACAACCAGAAAGGAAAGGCCTCTGCATTAATTATGTACTGTATAAATCTGGCACAGATAGAATAGAAAACAGCAAACAGTTTTTTAAATATACTTCATTAATAGAAAATTGATGGATTGAGTAGTAGAGTTGTATGGCTCTTTGCTGCCATCTTGAGTATCTGCTGAGACATTACACTTTTTAGGTAGAAACATACTACTCTATGCATCAATAGAGCAATATGTTTATATGAAGTTAGTGGCTATACGATAAGCAGTTATTATTGTAGTAATAGTTAGCCTTACTAGTTTTTTCAAGTGTAAGAAAATAATAGTACACTATTAAAACAAATTTTCAACAAACAAACTTGCAAAAAAAAATCATATTTCCACTACTTAGCCCACAGTGTCCCATCCACTGATGAATTCAGCCAAAAACTGGTTATAAAGTAAAAGAAGCATCACTCTGTAACACCTCTGTACAATAACAAGTTGACTAAGTGTGTTTTCTAGAAAGTGATATGTCTTCTCATCAGCTGATCACATTAATTTCACAAGTCAAAATCGTCCATTTAAAATGTCATTCATAACATATTAGTGAATTAAGCAGATTAACTTTTGGTTCTGAATCAAGACCTTCAATATTTGAGCAAAAAGCTTTTGCATTGTGCTTCATGTTGCACCCTATCTGTCCTTTGTTAGGTCCCAAGTACATCTTATGTTTCAAAATTCTTAAGTAATCTCCCAGTTATGTCGGTTTGCCCTTTCATCTTATGCATACTGTATAATTAATGTTAAATGTTTAAACAAAAAGAGACACAATAATGTTTTTTTTTCTGTAAAAAGAATAACAGAGCCCTAAAAGTAAATGTGAGCATAAAGCTCTGATGGGGTTATTTTTCTCTCTGAATTTAATGCTATGCACAAAGTTCATTTTGAAATCTTGAAAGTCTCTGTAAAAAATCCAACTAGAGGGTTTCTAGATCAAATACAAAAGTTTCATTACCACAGACATGTAGGAAGCCAAATTAGGCCCTGAAATTACATTAAATTAAACCCAGCAGACTTGGTTGCAGTGTTCACCGTAGCGCATTATGAATATAATATGAAAGCGTTGTATTATTGAAAAGGCTCTTCAAGCTGGCAGAATGTGTTTTTGGAATAAGAAATACTTATTGGTATGTGTATGGTATGGTGTGGTGTATGGTAACATAGGCAGCCTCACTGACAGAATGAACGCTTAAATTAAGATCGGCACGTTATTGATTCACTGATAGATAGATAGATGAATGTCCACAAAAAAGCAGTTATATGTGAAAAGGTTTAGAGAACAAAGCTAAAATCAGACTGGTAGCAGAGGGGATTAGTGAACATTAGAATACATAAATCCAATGGCCCTAACTACAGCCTGTATGCAGGTATGCACCTGTGATTGGATCAGCATGGTTCTAAATTAAAACAACTGGAAACTGTGGGATTTTCTATCTGCCTGAGCCCATGCATCAGAGTATATTAACCTCCACTGTCCCGGCAGCTCTACGTCCTTAAAATTTAGTTCAATGTCAAAAAAAGTATTTATTATTATTACCACTAAGAATCAGTCATGTACATCTAGCACAAGATTTTACATACTCTCACCACACATATCCATCCACATGGTGGCATTGCAGCACAAAGAGAAGCAGATTGTGAGTTTTGATTTAATGCCCTTGTGTGAACTGCATTTAGTGTGTTATCATAACATTACTGGTGTTAAATGTTTTATGAGATACAAAGAAGCAAACAATATGGTGAAATTCAATTTAACATAGTTATAAATGCAAAACTGCTCAATAGGTAACACATGAGGAGAAATTACATTGAAGTTTAACCATTTCAAAAGGTGTAGTGATGACAGGAACTTTTGGGCTAAAATGTTCCAAACTAGAGGGTATCTGGTTTGACCCCTGGACTGGAGCTTCTTGTCACTCCTTTATACCACCCTTGAACAAGGAACTTAACTACTCCAGTGGAGATGCTTAGTGACAATCAAATAAGACTGTTGTTACCTTCCAGGAAGGGCTTCAGACTAACTTTTTTCACCACCATCCCAGACCCATCATGAAAAACAACTTTAACCATACCAAAATGAATGTGGACTGTCTCAAAAACAAAATGATGTTTCTTTCCTTTGTTACTATCATATATAGTTGTCAGTTGCTGGTGGAATAATAAGAGGACTAATCAGAGGACTGCTGCACAAGTTTTGTCCTCCCTTCATGACTGCACTTGCTTCCCTGTCATTAGGGTCACTGGCATTGTTGTCAAAGTGTACCAAGTGTCGTGTTAAGTTACTGGCGATAAAACCCCAAATGAAAACATTTCCTGATTGTGCTGCTTTATAATTAAAGTGTTTAAATAACAAAACAACAGGCGACTTTTATTGTGAAGAATTTAAGGGAACTGCATGTTTACTCCAGAGACATATATGACTGGTTTATCTACCGCTTTACAACTGCTAGACTTGAGTTTCCTCCAGCTCGTCTTCAAATAAACACACACCTCAAGCGGGTGGCCCTGTTGTAATGGAAACGCAAACCCCTGCCATACTGGGTTGATGGGCCAAGTCAAACCGAGTCAAGCCAGGACAGCTTACTTGTATGGAAAAGGACCGTAATATATGGCAACACATTATTATAGCCTTATAGTTTTACAGGCTTAGTTTAAGAACTGTTTTTATATCTCTTTACACCTGTTCTGTTTGTGTCAGTTCATTCACTACATTTTCCTATTCAAGATTCTGTCTCTTGACTTCCATTTAAAGCCTTGTTGCCATATATCAGTCAGTTAATGCTTTTTTTCCATTATGTAGCAAGGGCATCATTTGTTTTATTTTTTTATTTGACAAGGACAATGCACAGCTACTTAACTGTACCAGAGTTGGCTTTCAGCTAATTTACATTAATTTACAGTCAAAAATTTTAGTGGGATTGGTCTGCTTAACTGAACAAAGTAACAGATTTCTTGGCAACCTCCTGGAAACGATCCCCACAATGATGAGCCACACACTAGACTGAGACAAGGGACCTGCACAAATACAGGAATCTGATGGTCACTTTGTTAACATCCAGCATAACGGCTGCGCCATCGGTCCTGGAGCAAACCAAATGCATTTTTTCCCACCCCAACCTACACACTACAAGACACAGTATTAACAGGACTGATTATAATCCACATTATATCTGAGTTAACTACTAAATTTTATAATACAGATCTAAACATCACCAAATTGGTCAATTAGACTGACCAATAATCAATAATATATTGAAATGCTTTAGCTTGTACACTCTCACACAGCCAGGTCTGGCAAGTTGGCTCGCTTTACTATGTCATTTTCTAAACAACAGGTGTGTAACGATTCACTCCTGCATCCGCTGCATCGGACTGTAATGTATAAGATACTTGTGCATCAGTTCAGACGGCCTGTATCAATAAAAAGCTGAACATGAATCAGAAACAAATAGATGCAGCACTAGCATATTGATGCATCTTCATTAGGACTAGGGATGCGCGCGATTAGTCGACTATGCGATTAAACGTCCGCACCCACGCTAGTCGGCACCAGTCGGCACTGTCAGCCAGCAGCCCCTCTTGCCCAGCGCGTATGCCCCGATCGCCCTGGCAACCCCGGATGTTTATATCAGCAAAGTCGGACAGATGAATGTAGACTGTGACAGAATAAGCTGATATATATTCACTCGACTGGAGAAACATGCCCACATTAAGCACATCCACGTATATAAACCTGTAAGCGGAACTGCTGCTGCTGCTGCTGCTACTAGCACTGCTAACATTATCCACACTGTGTGTCAGGCTCACTCACTCTTTATATGGTCATCTTACTGCAAAAATACTAATATTTTCAACAGTTTTAAAGTTTGCTCACAGATTCTCATTTAGGCTACAGTATCTCATTTACACATGACTCATAATAAGATAAACACCACTGTAATGTCCCCTTCTCTCTGTCTCTCCTGTTACTATATTTAGTAAAACTATCAGGATTTCTTTTTGCAACCAACAGCACTTTACAAATGTAGCATTAGCAGAGTCAAAATGCAAACACTGGCACATTGTATTGTCTTGTATTGCATCATATTGAATTGAATCGAATCAAACTGAATCGTTGGATATTTAAAAATTTCTAAGATGTATCGTATCATTGAACATGTATCTAGATACGTATCGAATCGGTCTCAGTCAGTGAGATACACACCCCTTCTAAGCAATAGTCATATGTACATATAAAAACCTCATTCATCCCAGAAGTGTACCAAGGAAGATCTCTGTTAATTCCAAACTCATTTTCTATTGTTATCAAGACAACGGGACACTGTAAGTCTCAAGCCCTGTTTCAGGAGTAAATGTTGGTGATAATGTGTGAAACAGGGTGCTCCTGTAAGAAATTGCTCAACATATTAAAAAAATGAACAAAGTGCAACACATCAACTCCAGGAAAAAGCTGGAAGTAAAAGGCTGAGACTCTGGGAAGAGTCCAGCAGGAACAAGTTTTTCCAAAAGAGTGCAGGCTATGAGATGGGTCATCAATTTAACTTTTGTGTGTCAAAATTACAAAATCCTGAAGGTAAAATTGCACAATTTGTACACAATTTAAAATCACTGCCATGAAGAAGCACCTTCAACATCTCAGTTTCTATACAGGGCAAGTGGTGTTTGGAGATATTAAGGATTCCATGTCAAAGGACTTAGTTTTGCCTTCTCTCCTGTGATGGGAGCTAAAACTTCTCTATTCTCTCATATGTACAGAAAAGTTTTGCGCCAAACAACCAGCTGGCACACACCAAAAGTCTGTGATCCTGTGCCGAATAAGAAAAATAAGATATTGCCACTCTGATTGACTCTCAATTTGTCATCCAGATGGTGATGAGGCAAAAATGACAGATGCTTGTCCCCAGACACTCAAGGAGATCTGGCATCTCAAAGAGCTCCTCTGAGGCTCTCATCTAACTCAAACAGCAGCCCTCATCTCCTTCATTAGCACTGTCTGGGAGTGTGCACATGGCTGCTCACATTCAAAAGTAGCCCCAGTCTCCTTTGTCTAACCAACTTAAATGTGTGTTGTCGGTCAACACTCAGGGGAGAGAGTGACAAATTTTTAACACCCTTCTTTTGAACACCTTCCAACCCTTTAAATCCCTCTAACTTACTTTATATCAAGCAATAATAATCACAAGACACTGGTAGAAGAGTGAGAACTAGTAAGTCTACTTCTGTAGTTAAATGTTACTCAGTCAGTTTCTTTGCTTGACTCAAAACATTGGATAAAAAGAGGAAAGTCTGAGTAGTGATGTACAATAAAGGTCTGAAACCAGGTTCTATGATGGAGTCTGCATTTACAAGGTATGTGTCTTAGCACACTGAACAGGCAGGATGTCTTTCAGCTAGGCCTAAATGTTCAAATTTACAAGCAAATGAATAGCCAAAGAGAATTTTTGTTTTGTATTGACTGCCAGGCACCAAAATGGTCTATAAACTATACAAGCTATATATCAATGCCTACAATCAGCCCACAACCATTTTGAAAAAAGATCTAATTGCAATATGTTGTAATTGCGTTATGCTATGAATATGAATGATCATTTTTACATAATTACAGTAATTTTTATTGAAAAACATATTACAAAGATATTTTGTTTATTGAGTAGAATATGACGTGTAAACCTGGACGTCGCTGCACTACAACAATACTTAATTTAAAATTGTATTTTGACACACATTTTGCCTTTGACACGTGATTTGAAAATTGCAGCAGGCCATACTGCAACTTCAAACAGAATTTTGATTAATTATTCAGCCCTAATTTAAATACATTTAAAGCCTAAAATAAGTCTGCAGTTGGATAATACCAGCTAGACCAGGTTTCAGGTGATCATATCAATGACACTCTGTCACTGTTAATAATAAATATAGACAATGACTATGAGGACACTTCAGTAAACAAGCTGTTCAACAATCAAAAAAGTATACAAATGTGACAAATACACATGTGACACTGAAAGTGGCCAAACTTTCGAGTTAAGTTTAAAGTTTAAAGTTGTGAAACATCCTAAGTTGGTTGACTGTTCACCTTAAATGGACATACTTGTGATTTTACAAGACTTCTCCCAATAAATCACATTTATATTGAGGTGTCCCATCGATCTCAACCACCAACTTCAGCATTCCTCTATATTTTGGTCAACATCTAATTTAAATTAGGCTATTTAAACAGAAACTAATGCACACTTTACTATGTATTTTTGTTGCTGATATTCCAAGCTTTAAAAGGGCATTCTCCCTGAAGAGACACTAAAATGGAGTCAAACAACTGGTAGAACAAGCATGTCAATTAGTGGAGAATAGCAGGCATGAAGCTCAAGGTCTGTTAGACAGGAACTCTAGAGAAATAGTGACAATACTCAAGGGGGCTGTTAGGACTATAACAAATGGTTCCTGGGGATATCCTCTGTTCTGCAGAGAAAGGTCAGACTAACTGTTGCTATAAGAGAATGACTGCAAAAGTGGAGGACCAGATGTTACTAAGAGAGAGCAAAACTTAACTTATTTATTTGGTATGCTGTTGATTATATTCTAACAAGATGTCTAGAAACATAAAACGTCATTATACAACCACACAATCATAATCTATCGAGTTATACAATTCTAATATTGCAATAAACTAATATCTTTTTAAGATCAAGTTAGTATCTAATCTGTACAACATTAGAAAAACTTTACAGTGGCTTGCAGTGGGCATACTGTATTTTTATGTGCTGTTTTGGCAAATCAGGAGAGACACACAAAATAAAAACAAACAACTTTGTATGGAGGGTATCAAATGACTTCATTTCTATTGAAAAAAGTCCAATATAAATAATATAAGTCCAACATTTCCTAATTTTTCTTCCACTCTGCTCAGTTTCTCTGTCATTTCTGTTTTTTTCACACAGCCAAAGCTCACAGATCATGTACATCACCACATCTGACCATCCTCTCTGCCATACTAACTATTTTGCAATCCTCCACACTTCACCATTTAAAATGTAAAAGTCACAGGCTATCTGAAATAGTTGACTGAATGTTCACATTATATTTCACCAGAATTTACAGCAGTGACATTTTTCATCCTCTACAGTACAATGTGCAAATAACAGTCTGTTGTCACTTTGGACCCTCACTAAGAAACTACACCCTAATATCTGAGTTAAAAACCTGAATGAATGAATGAATAGATAGATAGATAGATAGATAGATAGATAGATAGATAGATAGATAGATAGATAGATAAAATAAAATAAAATAAAATAAAATAAAAAATTATTATCGCCACAGGGAACTCAACCCTCAGCTGCCAGGATGAAAGTCCTGTAGTGAAACTGTTCATTCTCCACAACTGTTTCCAGCATTTTACAAAGGCGCCGTGTTAAGAGTGTAATCTGTAAAATATTTTGAGTAGTACTGTTATAATGTATTTCAACTTGATATCTCCATATTAAAGTAATTTTGCCATTTTTAGATGAAGTTGGGGTATTTTTTTCATCACTTTATACAGAGCATGCATTTCTTATATATTTGGATGCTGCATTTTTAGCTTGGGATACTGAGAGAAAAAGTGTGTTCAATATAGCACCATTTTATTCCTATTTGGTAATAAGTCAAATCAATCACAAATACACAAATACTGTAGTAAGCACCTGCTGCCAACAACATGCTCGTTGCCACATAAAACTTTAGATTAGTTGTCAACATTTACAAAAAACAAACAATATTGTTGATAAACGGTCAGCAATGTTTATCAGTGGAAAAACATGAATAATCTCAGTTATAATGTTCACCCATAACCGTGCAGATAACAACTGCTGCACAAGTAGACATACACAGACACACACCTGGCCTTACTAGACAGCAAGAGCAAAACCAGCAGCGCTAGTTTTCAGCATGTTCACGTTCACATCACAGTAATACAAAGTGTAAAACAAAAACGACTTACTTTAACTCCCTCAGGTCAGGTGAATTAGTTACAGGACAGTCGAGGCATCGTGCTCTTTCTTCATCTCTTCAGTAACTTCTAGCCCCTCTTGTATTAAAGTTCTCACTAAAGGGCGCCATTCTTCTGATAGTCAATCTCCAAGTTCCTCATTAAAAACGTTACAGCGTTAACTATCATCGACAAGCAGTGCATCCATAGTTGGCGCCTCTGGAAACCAAGGTAAGCGTCTTCCCTTCTTATCCAAGGACATTTTGTTTCAAAGTTAGCGCCGGTCCTAACTAACGCTAGCTAGTGACGATAACTAGCTTGACGTAGCAGTTTGACGAAGTAGCATGCTAACATCATTCTCAGGTGTTGTTTTTTTTTTTTTTTGTTTTTTTTTTTGTTCAACGTCCATTTTGGCAGAATTTGAACGAATATTGTTCCTGCCGACCCATTTTTAACTTAGCACCACTGTGTACTGTGTGAAAAGCTTTTCAGCAAAACTAAATTGCCTGATTTACGTTCATTAACGGTAGTGCAGCAGGGAGCCTAAGCCCCGCCCCCTCACCTACCGAGCGTCTGCAAACTAGGAAACACCTGCGTTTTTACACGTCAAGACTGCGGCTGCAACTAACGGTTATTTTCAAAGTCGATTGATCGGTCTGTTATTTTCTTCATTAATCAATTAATAGTAATTCATTTTAAAATGTCAGAAAATTGTGAAAAATGGCGATCATTGTTTCCCAAAGCGCGAGATGGTGTCCTCAAATGTCTTGTTTTACTCACAAACCAGATATATTCAGTTTACTGCCCTAAAAGAATGAAGAAACCAACAAATATTCACTTCCCCTTAAATAAAATCCTCAAACTGATTAATCGATTATCAAATAGTTGGCAGTTAATTTAATTATTGATTAATAATAGATTAAATGATTGATCATTGCAGCTAGATTTGGAAATTTGAGGTTAAAAAGCTGCAAAAGAACTCCTGCACCATGTGTAAAGGGACTTTTAATTTTCCATTGGTGTGAGATTTTGTAAAATCTGCCGCCAGATCAATTTGCATTATTGTAAAGTGGGGTACTTTTGTAAAATAATGCCCAAAACAGCCTCTCTACTTGGAGGTCAGAGAGAAGCAATAGAAAGCACATTGCCATGTTTTAAATGTGTCTTTATTATAACACAAACATAAAAACTTTATTAGCAACCAACTAATAGTGTGATGCTGCAGGAGAATCTAAACATATCCCCTTCTAGTTTGCTCTATGTATTTTTATATATACCTTCAGCCATTCTAACCAATTAGTCAAAGAGGGAACTACGAAAACATCACATATTTAACCTTGTTTTATGATGATAAATAAATGTTATGTCTCTTGTAACTATTTAAGAAACATGTTCTTGAGAGAGGCTCCATATCAAATGAGAACGCAGTAACTTCTTGTAACCACTAGAGGGCAGAATGAGGCAGGTACAGAAAGAAAACCTTTTCAAATGTCAGTGGCGTGTTTACCAGTGTATCTCCAACAAAATAAGTTTACAACTCCTAAGAATGATTCCTTAAAGAAATACCCCATAATCACGTTTGGAGATGGTCCATCTATGTATGTATGTATGTCTGTAATGAATGCAATGAGTCTCGATTTTCCCTGCACATCTTGTTTTTCATACATTTTCATACATTTTGTGCACCTTTCTGAAATGGATTGATGGTGCTGTTGGAGAGTTCACTACAGTTTACACCTTACATCACACAGACAAACAAAAATTCAGTAAGACATGAAAGCATAATGTAGCTAAAATACAATTTATTCCTGCTTTTAATTGACAATTATTACAATATACTTAGAATCATAAGTACATTTTTCATACTTGCAATGTGTACTACAATGATATGTAATGAGGTGTTTTACATCAAGGCACAAGACAGCCACAGTTGTTGAAAGTTTTGTAAGTGCAGACGTACAGTACAAGACTTCAGTTCAACGAACTGTACTGCAAACACAGGTCAGAAGTGCAGCAACAGAGAAAAAAAAATCCATTCTCACCCCTCTTAAAATAACTTCTCGGTTACCTTATGACGATGACACCAATGCTAGTTATTTCTCTGTTTTTAAGCACAGGCTAATAATGAATACTGACAGCTCTCCGGTGGCAGTCTGAAAGCAAGAGATCAGTCAGTGTTTGTGAAGAATATATGCTCTCGTTTCCAAGTGTTTGTGGGTAGATGATGATGCAGTTTTGTCACTCAGAGGAAGCACTTGGACCTAGAGAGCCAAAGAGAGGAGAGAAAACCAAAACATAAGTTCAACTTTGTTTTGAGAGCCACGGGGAAATCCTGAAAAGTTTCAGATTCAGAGGATATTATGATTGGGCATTTGGCTTTATGTCATAGACTGACAATAGAGAGCAACAAGAAATATCGACAGAGACACATGGAGATCAAAGTTGAGGCTGACAGTCCTCAGCAGCAGCTGCTAGTTCAACACCCACCTGTGGCCCTTTGCTGTGCGCCTCCCCCTCACTCTCTACCCTTTTTCCTGTCTGCTGTTTAGCTGTCACTGTCAAATAAAAACAGAAACAGCCCCAAAAAATAATCTGACTGACCTTGTGTCTAATCTGTTGCTCACACAGGGCCGCGCCGCTTCCGTCTGCCAAATGCCTGGGCGCCCACGTTGGTGGGAACGTAGTTGCTGTGTCCCAGTCCTCCTGACCGACTCAGGAAGTCAGCCAAGCGGTGGGTTACGCAGGTGGCTGTGTTGCATGCCCGCTTCTGTGCTGTTGTATTACTTATAAGAATGGAAAGACAGTGAACAGTTTATTATGATCAGACATTTACATGACAGATTGAATAATATTGTCAACAACAAAAAAACACAATGGAAATGTAAAGGGAAATATTCCACTAATTGTGCATTATAAACGGCTATGCTTACCCTTCTCTCCTTTAATTTTTTTATTCAGTGAGTATGTTTTCAATCTTGAATGAATTAAAAACAGACTCCATGTAAAAGGTGAATTTATTATAGAAGAAACATAATTGCCATGAAGAGAAAAGTGATTTAACATAAACATAAATTTTAGCCGTTCTTACATTTTATTCTATGGTAGAGAACTGCCTAATTAACGTGATTTTTGTAGCTGTTCAAAGTCTTTGTCATAAATCTGACGTCCACCAGTGGAAAATTACAAAGCAAGGATGTTTCTTTGAAGTCAGTCAGACAAATAGGATCCACATGCATCAGCGGTTGTGTGAATGGATCAAGCTGGATGAACAAGCAAACATTAACTCAGACAGACAGAACAATAGATGGGCTAAAAACTCCGAATTTCAATTGTATGAGTCGCCGTAGTTTTCGTATTGGTCAGATAGACTTCGTCTCTTGCCCGGCGTCCCTGCTCCCACGTCGGTGCGCGGATAGGTTTGCAGTTTGTGAATATCCTGGGAGAGTTTTCCCAGCACACACGTGCTTAAGCCGGTGCAGCGCTTAGACATGGGTCTATCCAAGCTGTTTGAGACAGAGACAAACATGCAAAAACAGGCTTACAGTAACAGTGACATGCAGATAATTATTAATAACATGCATGATGTTTTTCTGAAATGTCATGCATTTAGAGAAAAAAAAAACTGTGTTAAATTAACATTTTAAATGCATGCTGACAGATCCAACAGGCATATGAAGAAATCATGTCATATATATATCATATCTTTACAAAATATTGTAGTTGAGTTGCCATGCTATTGGTCAGTCTCATTTTCTGCCATGTCTATCATGCAGGGTGCATCATTTACTGTGATACTGAATGCATGAATGATTGAATGAATGAATGAATAACTGCAGTGCATGCATTATGGTATTATGACAGAGAGTAGATTTACATGAATTTCACTGTGTACCTTAATAATTAATAAACACCAAAGTTGCAGCTGTTGGGCTCATGAACAAAAGAGTTATATCTTGTTTTTCTGATAAAAAAATGATCATTATGAGAGTTAACAATACCTAAAAATATTAAAAGCCATACCTATTTCCATCAGCTGTTTGGTGGTCTTGCTCATCTGAAGTTATCTGCTTGAACTCCTTGATCGCTCTGAGTAAAATTTGCGCATCATCATTCGATAGTGTGATTCCATCTGACATGGACTCCTTACTAGTTCTGAAAACACAATATATAATCAGTTAGGTGGATTTCTCCAGTTCTGTCACAATATTGCTATAAATGGTACCTATATATTGGTATAATATTTCTAATTTTAAATTAACAGGAAGTTACATTTTTATATTTATAAGAATACTATCATTACTGCTAACATTGATAATTAATACTATCATCGTGCAACTACAACAAAATTGCAGTTGCATCATCCTCAAATCAGGCTTTGTTTTAAGATCCACCCATATTTACAAATACTTAATAGATAGAAATAAAATATCTTAACAATAAATGTTAGAGAAAGTACAAAAATAAGCAATATAGAGTACAAAAACGCAACAATAAAAATACAATAAAGGATCTGAGTAATTGAAAGTTACAGAAAGTACAAAACTATGCAATATAAAGCATGAAAATACAATTAACAATAAAAAATTAAATAATTGTAATTATAAGTATAAATAATTAAATAATATTAAACTGCAGTAAAATACAAGTAGATACAAGTAGTCAGATGCAAAAGCATTCAGCAGCAAAATACAATATAAGGTGTAATGTGACAGATATAGAAAGATGGTCTATTTGGGTGATGATGACGTGTGATTATATTGCACATAGTGGTTTTAAGACTAGGGATGAAATGAGTTCAACATTCAAATTCAACTCATTTTAGGCCATTTTATATTTATAATCAAATATATTTGATGAGTTACGCTGAAAAGGAAATTTTTTCAGAAGAAAATAACCTAAAAAATGTTGCACAATTTACAAGGTAAATGTATTTTATACTTTTAGGAATAAAGACACAACTCTCACCTGGACGGAGCTGCCTGCGAGACGTACATCTGACAGATGATCAGCGCATAGGCAAGAAGGAGCGTCCAGATTTTCATTATCATGATTCCCTGTGGGAAAAGACACAATGGAAAGTTTTTAAATGCATTTTGTGTGACCTGTGCCCACAACATTTTACACCATTACATTTTTTTTTCTTCTCTTCTACTGCATGCGTTCACAGCTACATGAATCCTCTCTGTCTGTCATTCTCTCTCACACTCCCTCACTGTTAGAGCCGCTGAAGTTGCAGAGGCAGATAGAAGAGTTATTGGTGACATACTGGCACAGCAGCTGTGTACATTAGCAGAATTGTCTGTAGTCTACTATAGATAGTATAACGTCGAGCTGTATGTACTACCTACTGTTAGGAACCAGTATTGGCAAGTATACTAAGTCCTCACCTTCTCCAAAAACCACATCAATCTATCAGATATTTAACAGTGACAGCATAATTTGCATCCAAAAAACAAAAGACAGCAGCAGTTTAAATCTATACTCACCATGAGATAATAGATCTTCTGGTAATGAAGAATTAAATGATATACTTGCTTGTGAATCTGCTGAACACTCCCCACAGTCCAGGGTTTTATATATGTACCCCATGTGTACATATATTAACTGTGTGAGCACTTGATCGTAGTCTATTGGCCCGTCAAACGTTTTACCTCAAACTGCTAGCCAATCAGAAGTCCTGCGTCACTTACAGCAAGCCAATAAAATAGCCTGTACGGTAATGACATCAATGTATGGTTACAAATGTGTTTAATTCACAAAAAACCTGCAGGATGTTTGAATCATTTGGCAGCGTCATCATCAGACTAAGTGGGACTTTAAAACAATGAGTAAGAAAAATCTTCCTGAGAGTCGGTGTCTCATGGTCTCGAGAACTAATATGGTTTGTGTATTAGGACCCACCTAATGTAAATTCCCTGATACTAAAGGGCGCATAATCATGATGGTCAGAGAATTTAAACTTAGTTCATCAGTGTTTCTGTCATTTCACCTTAAAGTGGGCAAGATGAGCAGTGCTGCAGTAAATGAGAGCTATAGGTTTCAGTGCTGTTCTCACACACAGAGTGGACAAAGAAATTAGAAATACTGAAACAAGATTTCACCACATATATAAAGATACTGAATGTTCACAAGTGAGTCATGTTTCATTAAATTGCAAATTGCCAGTTAGCAAAGGGACAGTTCACCCCAAAATAATAATAATAATAAAAAAAAAAATACAGAAAAAAAAAATAAATATTTTTCCTCTTACCTGCAGTTCTGTTTATCCATTTAGACTGTTTGGGTGCGTGGCTTAGTTTTGGACATATCGGCCATAGAAATGTCTGTCTGCTCTCCAGTATGGTGGAGAGCACTCAGCTTGTGGTGAGTGAAGTAGGACCTACTTTCCTTTTACTGCGGAAAAGGAAAGAGTCCTTCATGAAACTGCTCACAATAAGCTCTGTGGATTATCTTGAGTAATTTGGCCATGATTTCCAAAAAGAGACATTGTTTTAAAAAAAAAAAATGTGTGTTATTTTCTTTTCTTTAGGCCTTAATCTCTACACCAATATTTCCAGACCTCTGCAAGTCAAACCAAAACAGACTGTATGAATTAATAGCACTACAGTTAAAAGGAACAATATGTATTTTGGATTTGGGGTCAACTATCCTTTTAAACAGAGAGAAGTTGTGACAATCATGACACCAGTTTTGTAGCAACGAACAAAGTTGCCCCTAAACAGCCAAACAGCTGTTGTTGCACTCTGTGGCAAGGGGACCAGGCTCGCACGCCAAGTGCAGACAAAGATCTCATCAAGAAAACATCTTTTCTCCCAATAGGCGCTTCAGAGAGAGTTGCTAAATAACACAAAACTAC
Organism: Lutjanus erythropterus; assembly: GCF_056507025.1. Taxonomy (NCBI): domain Eukaryota; kingdom Metazoa; phylum Chordata; class Actinopteri; order Lutjaniformes; family Lutjanidae; genus Lutjanus; species Lutjanus erythropterus. The sequence goes on from NC_139317.1 coordinate 21,468,939, forward strand.
AGCCTCAACAAAAACAGAACTGAATCATCACTGAATCTTGGTGGCAGTTTCTGAAGCACAGAGTGCAAAGTAGATTTTAAATTCCTATATCTCTGCAACAACAAGTTTAATATCTGATTTAACCGACAGAACAGTTTTGATCCTGTTCATTTTCATAATTTACATACAGTTAAAATATAAAATATTGCCTTTCTGACAGGAGAATAGCAGCACAGCGAGATCACCCGTGCATAAACTAAACCTTTCCACAGAATTCAGTAGTGTCCATCCGGTTGCTCCGAGCTAATTACTGGGCTGTTGGTCTCTGGCCATGTTCTAATTCCCCTTATGTAACAATATTGAATGATGTATCACAAAGCATCCTGCCTCTCAGTAATTTTTTGCGTCACAAGGAAACTCATTAGTGTGGATGAGCCCTATAGTACTATTGAACAGACCTGCAGGCTCTATACCAGAGGCACTAAATTAGTCTCCAAAAGCTCCCCGTGATAAAAGAAACTGCTCATGGACGACTAAAGAAATTCCAGTTATGCACACACTATTATTCGTGTTAATTGTCTTGATCTCATTTGAGTAACTTGTCAAAAAAATTTAAAAAGGAAATGATGTGCACATTATATTTATTTGGGACACTAGTGTTAACAATCTAACCATCTCTCAACCTCTTCCTCCTGACATTTAACAAGTCAAAATCCACCTATTCTATGCAAAAGAAAATTCTCTCATTCTCTCAGTGTTTGGACTCCCAGGCCTCAATTCACCCCTGTCGGCTCTGACCAGGGACATCAGTCGAGGCAGAGAAATGACATTCCAAGGGGAAAAGTTTATTGTCAAGAATGCAATTAGCTCACACTGTTCGCATCCCCTAATGTTAGGCATGAATTGGCCTGGAAAATTAATTGCAACACAGGAGAGCATTCATGACAGAGGGCAGCGTTATGCTCACTGCGGTGCTCATCAGTGACAGTCTCAGCTGAGTCAGTGTGACTGTGTCTTCTCCCAAAGAGAAGCAGCACCATTCTTGGCTGGGACTCAACTAAAAGCCCCAAAGAGAATTTCCTTCAAAGCTCTCTCATATTTGCACTTTGGACTATTTGAATAGGCAACAAGTAGGGCTGCACAATATGGTAAAAAAAAAACAAAAAAACAAAACAATATTTTGGAATTGGAGCACGTAAATGGATCATTGGTTATTTTATTTTATTTTTTTTTCGTCTTTTGAGGCTCCAGGCTCGTGATGATTCCAAAATGATAAATTGAACAGAGGCCATTAGCATGCACAGATTAACCTTGAATATGTCTTATAAAGAAACATAGAGAACCTTAATAAAATGGGAAGAGGAACCCAACGAATTTGCATTATGAGACAAAAGCCTCTTTTTGTTGTGAAACTTTAACAAAGTTTTACAATTATGTTTGGGGAAAGAAGCAGTCTAAGCAGGCAGAGAACTACGTTAAACGGAGTACCAGAATAGCACTGTGCTACCTGATCTGCATGAATACCTCAGTATGACCACTCAACTCACGTCAGCACAAGCTGATTCATTTGGAGCCACAAAACGAAAATGCCAATGTGGCTCCATTTGCATTACTGTCAGCTTTTGGCATTAAACACTTGCCAGATTGCCAGCAAGAAGTGCATCTTTTTCACTACAACACTTACAACACAAGTTACCAAATCCACCGATCGTGACCTGGTGGAGATAGCGATTATCAGCTGCCCCTTAGTTTGCCTTAATACGTGTCAACAGTTAGTTAAAGAGTGCTTAAGTTGGCATGAGTGGATACCATTTACCTACAAACTCATCTGAATCTTCTCTTTAGTGTTCACCACCATCACCATCATACAGTTAAAGATCCCCCTCAAAAAATATTTATAGTTGAAAAAAGCCAACCACGCAACAGGACACAAGGTACATACGGTGTAATGAGGTGCATGATGGATCTAAATCGAACATACTAACAGTAAGATAGCAGTTTTTGAGATTAGTAATGCATAAAGAATCAAGTTTTTAATGTGAAAATAAAGTAATTAGCAGTGGGTTTGTTGGCTAGATGATCCCTGAACTTACACTGAAAGTGGTCAAAGAATGGAGACAGCTGAGAAATGACATGGTTGAGAGGAACTTTTTGTCCAGTTTATGGGAAATTATGTTTGGCTTCATTGCAATGATCAGAACAAACAGTAATGTAGTGCAACTGTGTGGAAAACCCCTAATGGATGTGAAGTGCCTGAAAACAGTTTGCAGATTGGTTTCTGCCTTCAAGAAGAACATAAAGTTACCATTGAGGCTTATGGAATTGTAAACACGAAGTCAAGTATCCATTAGCAAAGACTTCCACCTGCTGCTCTCCATTAGAAAGCCAACCAAACCTTACCTAACATTTAAACACCTGGCCGGTAGTTGCACAGGGATTGCATGACCTCTCGATGTTCCTGCCACTGTCATTATGTTGTTAGGAAAAAGAGTTCCTGGACAGCATTAGTATTACCAGGGAAGGTCAGTAATGAGATTTTCCTCATGCACTTGATAATTCCGGTCATCCAGATGGTAAATAATTTACTGTAGAAGTACAGTAGTCGAGGGACCCAACCAATGGAAAATGCCACACAGTACAGAAAAACAGGAAGAACGCGGTATTACAATGTAAAGATTAGTGCTGTTCTACCACTTGATACTGCATCAAATCCGACAGAGGACAGGAATAAAAGTACCCCAGGGAAGAGTTAGGGTTGACAATACTGTGCACCTCAAGACCAGGGGCAGATCAACTGTATCAGTGAATGAGGGGTAACAATTACCCACCTCTGTATTTACCACTACACCCCTGCTTATGACAGTATAGATTTATCACAGATATTTCCATACCATTGCATATGGTTGTGCCTCCTCCTTTAATATCTTTGGTGACTATTGTGGTAAATGTTGCAGTGAAAAACTGTTTTTTGTTTTTATGATTTTTGCATCAATGTGATGAAATACCTTAATTTTTCAGTTATTTCATTTGCTGGATTAGCCTGGGGGATTCCTGCAGGTACAGAATATATGTACATATATTATCAGGTTAATTTACCAATGTGACCTGTTGATTATTTCCAGTTATATATGTATGGCCTCTCATCATTACAAACCATTTGCCTAATGAAGGTCTAGCACTGAAACATTATTCGAGTTTGATGATGTGCCGGAGCTTACTTGATCCACTCATCCCTCTCCTACACAACTGTCTAATGAAAGAGATGTGCAAACTATTCTTTTGTTCATATTATATGTTTTATAAACTCTTTTATATTGTCTCGTAATAGCAGTCTTACTTTTGTGAATTAATTTGAAATAACTCTGGCTCTGTTTTGTTTTGTTTTTTCTGAATTGATGCAGTTACAAAATGTGGCTGACGTTAACCACCTGGACACACTTGTCACTGGTGTTTTGATTAACCCAACCACTAACAAGATAATGCAATAGCGAGAACAAGTTTATTAGATTAAATCTGACAGATGTGTTTAACGCTTCCAGAAGAGCTTTTGAGTCTGCGGAGCAGGCAGGAAGCAAAGAAGCAATTTGCAAGAATGTCCTCATTAGGTAGCCCTAACAAATCTGAATGATTGGGAGAGGTCTGTAGAGGCCATTTGAGACATCTAAGGAAAAAAAGCTTAGCAGCTGCCTCAGCAGGAAGGAACGGCTGGATAAACAACTTCACGTCTAATAAGGAGCCAGTCATGATGAACTGATCACACAGCAAAGTGGGGAGCATGGTTTTACACAAGCGCAAATTGTTTCTAGTTTAAAATCCTATTAACAAGATGATCATATTTACCTGGGTTAACCACTGCAAGCTCTGTTCATCCATTCATCACTTCCATCTAGAAAGGAAAGGAAAGAAAAACTATTTAAATAAATACATAGTGCTATTTGTCTCTTAGTAACAGGGATTATTTCAAATACTTTGGCACACATTTTCACATCAGGTCTGTGTTTATTGATTTGTCAGATTTATTTGTCTTGAAAACAAACACTGTCCTACGGTCTTACATGGGTGTTGATACCCATTTTTAGAACATCAACACACGCTCCTGCACTGTCTGGATGCGTTCAGGTTGTAGCCAACAAGCTTGAAAAATCTCACTCAAATATGCAAGTGTGGAATGTGGTGCCTGCCGTAACCTCTGACCTCTAAACGCAGACCATGTCCCAACCTTTAACATGAGGGGGTGAAGGAACCTACAGCAGCTTACTGGGGCAAAGTTTATTTGCTCAAACACAAAACAGGGTAACACAAAAGTGAGGTTTAGTGGGACTTATCAATCACTGACACACAAAAGAGGCACTATGACATTTGGATATTTGTCTGTCTAAAACAGTTATATGTTGTGCATTTTAAGATACTGATGTGGGAGTCAATTGATGCGATAATTTCAATAAAAATCATATGAATTAAAGGTCCAGTGTGTAAGATTTACAGGGATTTATTAGCAGAACATGGCAGAAGTGGAACATAATATTCACAGCTATGTTTTCACTGGTGTATAATCAGCTGAAAATAAGAATCATTATGTTTTCGTCACCTTAGAATGAACTATTAATATGGATGCAGGACCCTACCATGGAGGATGTTTCTACAATAGCCCAAAACAGACAAACCAAACACTTTTGCTGCCATCAGAGGTTCTCCCAGGGGCATGTGCAGACTTTTAGAAACTAGGTGGACATTAACTTATTATAGAAAATATAAGTACATTCACTACAGTGAAAATCATACAGAAAGCAAAAACAAACTCTTACAGTTTCTTGTTGTGTGATTGTGACTTTTTGTCTGTTAAATCCCTTGCTATAATTCACATCTTTGATCTTTGAAAGCTTATTGGTAAAATAATGGATGTACCTTTACTCCAAGAGGACAATGATAATATCTCTGAGTATACGTACATTAGTATACGGAGCTTACATGCAGTATATTGTGGCAGTCATACTTCCAGGCTTCTCCATACAGGAGCACGGTGGGTGAAGTCAGGTGATCGGGGTGATGATGCTCTGCTGAGCTGACTGCCCATGGCACTACTACCTGGTCATAGTCCGACTTTCTGTCATTATGTTCTCATTGTTGTTGTTTTGGTTTTGTTCTTGTTTTTCTTTTTGTTTATTTGTGAACCCTTTTTATTTCAATGTTTTTTTTGTTTTGTTTTTTGTGCTCTGTCTTCATCATTCACAACTAGTTTACTGGACATTTAATTTGGCCAATGACAATGCTTCCTAGAAATACTAAACATAAATGTTGTTAACATACTAAACATTTAGATAAAGTATCATGTATATCCATGATCCCTACTTACCTAAATAAGCAATACTTATAATCAGCAATACTCAATACTATAAAATATACAGTATAATGTGAACAACCAGAAACCTATGTCTAGAACCAGTCCATAAACTTTTTAGTCAGCTACCTGAAGTGCATAGATTATTGAACTTTTGGGCCCATAGTGCAGCTGTTTGGCTGTATAAACATTTAAAAGCAATGCATAGACTCAAAAATCAACTATCTTTTTGATATATTTAAAAACAGCAACAGACACTTCTTACATACAGAATCAGCAGCAATTGAAAACTCACTTAAAATGTGCAAAACCTGTTTTTGAACTCAAATGAGCAACTGCACATTCCATGTAGCTCCCTACTAGGAAAGATGTTTCCAAACTGTGTGTAGTTGTGTCTGGTTTCCTTGAAACAATCGGTGGATCATGTGTCCAGTATGGTGGCTGACAAGGGCAAACGCACTGCATATACAAAAACAAGTTGCATATACAGAAATAAGTTGCATATATAGAAATAAGTTGCATATATAGAAATAAGTTGCATATACAGAAATAAGTTGCATATAAGAAAACAAATGCAAATGGTAAATTCTGCATATCCAGTCACAGAGCGGAAGTGCTCCAGGCCTCTAGGGGCAGTGCTGAGATTCCACCCCAGAGACAGACTATGGATGTATGAAGGTATGTTATGGAGCAGATGAGGGAGTGAAATTAAATTAAGAAAAAAGTTATAGTTGGTGAGAAGTGGGAGAGGCCACACAAAAAGGTATGTTTTTTTTTCGTTTTTTTTTTTCTTTCTGTCTTTTTTGTTTTGTTTTTGCTCTTTCATAATACTGTAAAAGATTGATGCCAAAGGGCCTTTCTGTATTTGCACCGTTTTCCTTTTGCATGTGTTTTCCTATTTGCAGTGCCTCTCTGTACTTGCCGCGCGTTTGCCCTTGTCGGCCACCGTAGTGGAGGGGTCCGGTGGTTCAATCCTCCCCCGACTGTAATACGATATATTCAGACTAAATCCTGCACAATTGTCCGATGTCAAAGCTGTCTGTGCAGCACAAGTGTGAAGTGCGTCTCTGCACGTTGGACTGAGCCAAACCAAGTTTAAAACACATTTTACAACTTTAATGCCACAGCATTTTTAATAATAGCTTTGAAGAACTTCAGTGTGTGTGTGTGTGTGTGTGTGTGTGTGTGTCTGTGTGTATTAATGCGTGCTGTCCTCTCTGTGTGTTAATTAAAAGCAGCCAAAAACTCAACCTAATAACCACCAGACTGATGCGGATTATTGAACAGGAGCAGAACAAAGTTCACCAGCAGTTGACTCTGACTTTTTTCTGGCCAATCTTAGCCTAAGAGGCGGGGGATAGAAAATGTGCAAGATGATACATATGTGCTTCAGTTACTCTGAGGAGAAGCCGAAGTCAGCAGAGGAAGTCCAGCAGGGAAGAGAGGCTTTATTTTTGGGGGTAAGATGGTTTCAATTAAATGTCCGTGTCTGGTGCCGGTGTCCCGGGCTCAGGCTCTGCTCGGTGCGCTCTGCTTGGCTGTCGCCTTTGTCGCCTTCCTGCTGGTTCGCCAGCTCGTCAAGCAGAGGAGACCCCCGGGCTTTCCTCCTGGTCCATCTCCCATCCCTGTGATAGGAAACATTCTGTCTCTGGCCACCGAGCCGCACGTCTTCCTCAAGAAGCAGAGTGAAGTTCACGGACAGGTAATGACACAGCCGACAGCTCATTTTATCACCGCGATGCTTTTTTTTTTTTTTTTTAAGTCAGTAGCCTGCAGACACTGGCCCTGCACGAGAGCTACCAGACTGACACATGCACACACAGTCAGACACACACCAGGAAACTGTTATGAAACGAACAATAGAGACGCGCCCTGACATTTGCCGGCGGTGTCCAACATTCGCTGTCAGTTGAATAACTGGCGAATACGGAGCTGCCAAAATCAAAGCCTCCTCCCAAAAAATGCATTTATGGTTACAGACCTTTTTGGTAATAAATTATGACTACTTTTTAAAGATAAATATATTTTATGTGCAGAGTTTGATATATGTGTAGATGGAGAGATGCCCTTATCTGTTAAATATCTTGTTAAATAGAGCCTGACCGATATTATCAGCCCGATATTAGCCTGTCACAGCTATATTGGTCTATATTAGTGTTGACATATATGTTATACACCTGTATGAAGATAATGCAGATGTTTTTTATTTGTTAGCTTTATAGGTTAACTATATTTTATCTTTTTTTTCTTAATTCAGTTTAAATATATACATGTATCTTGTGTGTATAGTTGTTTGTAATTATTAATGATAGTGGTAAATGTTTACTGTTTTAGTACTCCAATATCATTTTGGATAACAAAGTTTATTGTTAAATTTTAAAATATCCAACCTTCATTAGAGTCTGGCTAAGACAGGTGGATGCCAATTCTAATATTAGGAAGTAAAAAAATTCTGATATCAACATATTGGTCGCTATCCTTTATGCAGAATATAACATACCAAGTAGAAAATATATAAATAAACACACATTTTGCAGTGATCCTTCCAATGTGGTTTTCAAACAGTTGTAGCAAAGACGTGTTGGAACTTTATTATCCAAAATGACATCAGGGTAGCGAAACAGTAAACTTTAACAGATAATTATTAACAACTATAAATATTTTTTTACAATATATATATATGTATATATATATATATATATATATATTATATATATATATATATATATATATATATATATATATATATATATATGCTGATATGGATATAGACTGTGATAGGGCAATTTTGTGATAATATTGGTCAGCTGATATATCAGTCAGTATCTATCTCTGATTGGCATCAGCCCCAAATATCCAGTGTCAGCCGGGCCCTGCTGTTAAATATCAGGGACGTTTATTTTAACTCATCCTCTGTCTTCTTGCTCAGAGGTGATACATGGACAAAATGTTGCAACATGCTTGTAATTCTGGTACAAATCTCACATTCCTTGAAGAATGCATTCATTTGCATAAAAACAAATTGTGCAGAGAACAAAAGGAGTCCAGTGCTCATGTTCCAATGGTTGCCTTTCAGATTTTCAGTATTGACCTGGGAGGCATCTTGACTGTGGTGTTAAATGGATACGACTGTGTCAGGGAATGCCTTTACCATCAGAGCGAGGTCTTCGCTGATCGCCCGTCGCTGCCTTTATTCAAGAAAATGACCAAAATGGGTGGTAAGATACTGTGATCAGATCGCAATGCATATGTTTTCTAATGCATCAGTGTGTGGCTGAAATGATGAGTGACTAATCTCTTCTGTTTCATATCCAAAGGGCTCCTCAATTGCAAATATGGCAAAGGCTGGATTGAACACAGAAAGTTGGCTTGCAACTCTTTCCGATACTTTGGCAGCGGCCAGAGAATGTTTGAGAGGAAGATCTCAGAGGAGTGCATGTTCTTCGTTGACGCCATAGACAAACACAAGGGAAAGCCCTTCAATCCCAAACACCTGGTGACCAATGCCGTGTCCAACATCACCAACCTGATCATTTTTGGACAGCGTTTCACTTACGACGACCACAACTTCCAGCACATGATCGAGATATTCAGTGAGAACGTGGAGCTGGCAGTGAGCTGCTGGGCTCTTCTCTACAACGCCTTCCCTTGGATCGAGTATGTGCCCTTTGGAAAACACCAGAAGCTGTTCCGCAATGCTGCAGAGGTGTATGACTTCTTACTGCAAGTTATAAAAGGGTTTTCACAAGGCAGGGTGCCGCATGTGCCTCGCCACTATGTTGACGCCTATTTGGATGAGTTGGAGCAGAGCACAGGAGACCCTAGTTCCTCTTATTCCTATGAGAACCTCATCTATTCAGTGGGTGAGCTCATTATAGCTGGCACCGAGACCACGACTAACACCCTGCGCTGGGCCATGCTCTACATGGCCCTCTACCCCAACATACAAGGTCAGTTAGAGAACATTTCATCCACATCTGTTGGTAGTGTTTGCTCTGAATTTAAAGGTGATTTAATGTTATGCATGAATTAATGCCTGATGGTATTTTCTCCACAAAGAGAGGGTGCACAGGGAGATCGACAGCGTGCTGGCCAATGGGAGGGCACCGACTTTGGAGGACAAACAGAAGATGCCCTATGTGGAGGCTGTTCTGCACGAGGTCCTTCGCTTTTGCAACATTGTCCCACTCGGTATCTTCCGTGCCACCTCCCAGGATGCAAACGTCAACGGGTACACGATTCCCAAAGGCACCATGGTGATCACCAACCTCTACTCGGTGCATTTTGATGAGAAGTACTGGAACGATCCGGGGGTTTTCTCGCCACAGAGGTTCCTTGACAGCAATGGCAACTTTGTGAGGCATGAGGCCTTCCTGCCATTCTCATTAGGTTAGTCTCTTTATGTTTCTCTTCAGTTCAGCACAACCCAGTCAAATTACTGTGGCTGCAGTCATTAACAAAACACTTACCAGTCAGTGGGCTTTTTTCCCACAAATTCTTTTCATGAATCACATTTAAAAATCTAGAATATTTCATCAATTATTTCAGGCTCTCTAATCAGTGACACTGGCAGGTAATTACAGTATGTTCCTAATCTTTTGACCACTCAGAGCACTTAACACTACAAGGAAACATTCATCCCATTCACACACATTCATACACTCATTCATTCATCTGCCAATCTGCTTATCAGCTCATCAACCTGCTCAGTTTGATACAGGTAAGGCAGAAGAGTGGAGGATGCTACTTTCAACTTTATGTTATCCAACCACATCTGTTAGTAGACGAGCGAATTAATCTTTTTAAACTAGATTCTGACCCAGCTGACTGGATGCTGGACGTCCTGACTGTTGCTTTTCAGTATGTGAGAGTAAACAGCTCCTTATTTCAGTCAGCTGCACTCTCACACTGGTTCTTCTCAGGGCTGCCGTCCTTCAGGACTGGCCCTAGGATTTTGGTGGCCCTAAACAAGATGACAAAACACTCCCAGCACAACCACCAATTCACACACACTGTTCATACCTGAATGAACACACACACACATACTTTGTTCATCAGCTATGTTACCCACCAAAATGATTTTAACCTGGAAAACTGGCTGAAAACTTGCTATTTCCTTGCTAGTTAACCTGCGTTACCATGGCTACACACTGAGTTATTAAAGCAAGCAACACCATACATATAATTAACACCATACAAAGTGTGAGGACCAGGCCTGGAATTTCATCACTTTAGGAGAAAAGCCACTTTGGTGTGGCCTTTGTGAGAGCACAAAGAGCGAGCAACAGAGAAAGTTGCACCAGTCATGTGGCCCCCCCGTAACAATTGTGGCCCTGAACAGCCATGTGGAGTGTTTATGCTGGTTCTGTCGTCCCTCTCCAGTATTATACACCTTTTATATTAATGGCTGTCGCAGCAAAGATATAAAAATATACATTCTTAAATATACAGTTAAAGTAATTATATGTTTTAAGTCTTCTTCAAGGTCTGTGCTTGATGAATTTGTATCTTGGTAGGATGAGGACTTCCTCCAATGAAATGTGTCAAAAACTGAAGATATGATAATCAGCTTTGCTAGATAGACTAGAAGAGATCTTTCTCCAAGTCCTGTACTAATCACCATAAAAGGTGCTGGCACTGAGTTGATGGATAGCTATAAATATCTGGGTATTGGTGTTGATAGCAAACTGTGATTTGAATCTCATGTTGTGGTCTTTTAATGTCTCCTCACAGATGATGACTCTCTTTTATAAAAGTTTTATTGAACTTGTTTTTTTCTTGTAAACTCGTTAAAGTTGGTAGTAAGATTTCAGCTTACACACCTGTATAACAAGCAGGTGTTTAGGTGGTTGGTTGAGGGCACCAGTTATGAGGACCAAGAGACACACAGTGTCTTTTGTCTCCACTGACATATATATATATATGATAGACAGTAGATAGTATTTAACTGTTGTAGACTGCTTATTTGCATAAGTTGCCTAGATTTTTTTTCTTTGGCTATATCATATTGGTCATAGCATCCTTGAATTCTCCAAATTCAAAACAAATATAGGAATAAAAAGATAAATATGCAACTTACATTTATGATTTTCATTTTGGTCAAGGTCTTGCAATGTGCATTATCGAAAAAATTCCTGTTCTCATATAGTCTTCATCACGTCACAGACCATGAGAAAGAGCCCCTTGTGTACTCCATCATCCAGCATCCACACTTAAATTCATTTTTTTTCTTCTGCATTGTTTGTGTTCCCCAGTGTCTTAGCCTGTGTTTCTGAGGACTTGAATCAGTTCTCCAGATGTTGTGCCTGTGTGTTTGTGTATGATAGTGGCTTGAATCTAAATCAAAGAATCTTCTTTCTTTAGGGAGGCGTCACTGCTTGGGAGAACAGCTGGCCAGGATGGAGATGTTCCTCTTTTTCACCACTTTGTTGCAGAGGTTTCATCTTCAGTTCCCTCCTGGAGCCATTCCCTCCGTCACTCCCAAACTGGGCATGACCTTACAGCCCAAACCGTACTCCATCTGTGCTGTCCGCCGGCAGCAGAAAAGTCCCTGCTCTGGAGACACTCCTAATTACAAATAGGCAAGTAGGCATTTATTACAGCTTGTTCAGCTGTTCAAGCAAGAATTTTGCACAGCAACACAACCATAATGGTGCATGAAACTGTATCATTCTGGATTGTAAAGTCCAGTTTTTCCAAAGGACTTCCAGCGGCAAAAGTAGCTCTTCACATATGGACATGTGAGCCCGTTTATTCATGTACTATCGAATTCTTTTACTGAGCAATATGCATGTTTGCACAATCCTTTTAAGCAGCAGGAGAGGTGAAAGACTCTGCAATGAAAGGACTTCCTGGGAACACACTTGTCCTATTGATTTAGTTCTCTAGCTCAGAGCTGATCTGAGCCCAGACAATATCTATGAACCTTGGTGCAGTGACAATGGGTTAGGTAAATGTCAATGATTGATAGTTAAGTACACCTATGATGGTTCATAGCCCTGCCTTCTCAGGACAGCTTCAGGTCAGACAAATGCCACCGCTGGATAGTACGTGGGGATGAAAATCGGACTTTCCAAGAAAGTTTTGAACATTGGAGCTGGGCATGGTCCAGGACTTACGTCATCTGGACTGACTGTGACCACATCCCCAGGGATAGCGCTTTATGGAAAATCTGTCTCTTGGAAAGCAAATGCAACCCTGGTGGATTTCTGGAAACTGACTATGCAACACCAGTTTCTACTAAATGGTGCTTATCAGTACTAACAAAGTACTACATTTGTGTTTGAGGTTGATGTTTGTTTTTTGCAATACTTGTGATATTGTGAGTTTTTTTGTGTATTCATAAAAGTCTTTCTTAAAACTTGTCCTGTCTTCTTTTCGCCACTGCTAAAATGCTAAAAAAAAAAAAAAAAAAAAAAAAAAAGATCGGACACAGCCTATTGAGTCTGTGTCATGAGATTATTAATTAGAATAACCTGTAAACTGTGTTTATGAAGGTTAAATGCAGCTGCGTCACTTTTCAATTTCTGAGTGTTCCTCCCCCCTTTGCTCTTCTCTCAGCAGAAAAGTGAATTGACAATTCAAGACATTATGTGTTGTATAAAGTGACTAATGGTACAGGGAGCAGATGGTATTTTCAGTTTCTTTTAGCAATCATAGTGCTTAACCCTGCATTCGCTCCTCCTTTACAGCCCACTTGGGGGCGGAGCAACAACCTGTAAATGCACTGACACAGAATCACCTTGATACTGGCAAAGTCATGACAAACACTGGCTTATCCATAGATGAGCAGATGCAGAAACTATTAGCATCAATTTGGAGTCAGGCAACCTGGTGTTTCAAATGTTATTCACTAAAATCAGTTTCCTGCATCAGCCAAAAATGACAGCGTTATGTGGTCTGAGTGAACCGAAACAGCCAAAACAATGAGCCGACATTATAAGTTGATCAACTTTTTATAACTGTGATTTGTTTGTCAATGTAAAGCTAAGCTGGTTATCCCTAAAACAAAAGCCCACTGCTCCAAAAATACAAATTCTGGAGTTGGAGTTCAGTGACTGCAGGCTTTAGTATTTTACACTCTGTTAATATATTGCTTAATTTAACTATAAACATCTGCTCCTTCTAAAAGATTATTACTGATTTCTTATAGCTCATAAACAGACACTAACTCGTTCAGTGAACATTTGGTATTAATGTCGGCTCCATATGAAGTATACAACTGTCGATCAGCCAGTGTGGCCAAAACAGAAACAGATGTTCTGCACCAGAGTGGAAATTTCAAGGGCAAACATGCTGGCTGTAGCGTTGTTGTTGGAGAAACCAGTATTTCTACTTAGCATTCCTTAATCTCTGATGACATATCCTGGTCATTTTATGATTCAGTGCAGCAAATACATGAAATATTTCTCCTTTAATATAAAAAATATTTATCATAGCAGCTTCAAAGGCTCTGCACACCCACACAGGTGTTTTCGATTACTATACCTGATCGGACGTCTGCTCTGGTTGAAGTTGGGTGAAGTTACTGCAGGGGATGATTCCCTGATATGACTGATAAAGGTGCAAGTTGTCTCACCATAACTGAGAGTAGAAGATGTTAGTCAAGCACAGTTTGTACACACCCACCTTCTCCTGAGGAGATCTAATCAGGCTTATAAGTGAAAACACCCATGTGGCTACACAAACAGTGTTTTTAAGGTCTTTAAAGGGACAGTTCACCCCAAAAACAAAATGCATATTTTTCCTCTGACCTGTAGCGCTATTTATCCATTTAGATGGTTTTGGTGTGAGCAGCCGAGTTTTGGAGCTGGACGGATATTGCTTAACTGCAATGTCTCTTTTCCAGAAATCATGTTCTGGTTACTCAAGATAATATACAGCTGCTTTTGAATTTCTTTAAATGTAATTTTTGGTGATTTGAGTAACACAAGCCAAGCGGTCCCATAATTATCTAGAGAGGGCAGACATCCGTACGACCGATATCTCAATAACTCAGCAACTCACACTAAAACTGTCAACGTGGATAAAAAGCACTACAGGCCAGAGGAAAAAAAGAGGGTGGATAGTCCTTTTTAGGTTGTTCTCTGTTTATTTGGGGTGGCATGAACCAAAAAAAAGGCAGTGTAATATATAGCATATTGTGAGTTCACACAGATACACAGAGACACACACACAGCAATAAAAAATAAAAAAAAAATCAATGAGAACTTGTGATACTTTAGGGATGGTGTTTTATGACAGCTATAAATAACAACAAAAATCAGTTGCCCCCACAATGTAGATAAGGGTGAATGGTTACATTAGACAAACGTACGTATATTGATGCTACATAAGGGTAACAACCATTCATAGATGTATTTATGGCACAATCATCAGAGGACACTGTGGTTTGAAAGACTGCACAGTGAGAAGCCAATAACAAACTTTTACAACTTAATGAGCCATAACATGTCATGTCGGGTCGGGAGCTACCAAGGCTTTATGATCCAGCATGGGTCCATGTGAAAAAACTGACGACAGAGTTGTCAGAATGTATATGGCTCTGACCTGAGTCCAACTCTGACTCTCGCCACTGTCACCGCCACTTTGAGCCCGGTGGAATATTTGACTCGAGGTGCGTTTCTCTTGCACGAACAGTACTGGAGCCCAGAGAGAGTTTGCCAATCAGCGAATCACAGCCCACAAACTACTGTATGTAGGTAAAGTTTGGCACTAGTTGGGTCGACTGAGACGACAGTGATAGAGAGAGAGATCATGAAGAATACAAGAGTGGTTATGATACAGAACAGGGAGAGGCTGAAACCAAGTGGAAAAAAAAAAAAAATCAAAAATCAAAACACCAAACCCCACAGTTCCACACCTGTAAATAGAAGTAGATAAAAACTCTGGAAACACAATGGTAAATTACAGGATCTCAATGTACAATATGTCAGCTGCGTGTAGAAAACAGATGCATTCATTTGATTATTTAAAAAATATATATTTATATGCACATACTCTTTTGTACAGCGGCTAAACACTTGTTTGGTATTAAAATGTGCACACCTGTATCTATTTTTTTGTCTTTAAATATTACTATCTTGATTTTACACTGCTTACCTAACATTTTTCTCCAGAGATTTTTGATTTAATAAGGTGATAAAGGAGCTAGGCAACAATTCTTGCCTCTTCCCTTTCATAAAACATCTTATTCTAGTGGAATGCCAAGAGTTCTTAGAGACAAAAATAGAGAACTAGTAGTTTTTTAACATGCCTCGTGGCACATCATAATATATATATATTTATATATGTATATATATATATGTTTATGTATATATATATATATATATACATATATATAAACAAAACCAAAGTGAAATGAAACCCTGGATCCCTTCTTTACACACTGGCCAAGTTATGGATTTGGCAAAAACAAAAAAAGAGGAAAAGGAGAGTTGGGTGAGCTTTAAATGTGTCTAAACATCAGTGTTTAAATGAGACAGATGAATAGACGTTGTACTGTTTGATTAAAAACAATGCAGAGAACTTTGAATTAAAAAAAAACATGAACTAATATTCTGTTATAGAACTGCAAAGTTGTACAACGTGAGACATTTGCAGTCTGCTGACAATCAAGATAAGCTTTTCTCCAGTGAGGTTGTAAAAAGGTTATGCAAACAGTGTATGAATGGCCAAGAGACAGCACATACTGAATGCTCCTCTGTCACAGAGGATTTCAATTGCTTGAATTTGTTTGTAGTCAAGTTGTTCATTAAGAGATTACAAACTACTTCAGTCACCCAGATTTTTAATTTTCTTACTCTTTAAAGTGTATTTCATATTAATGACATAAATTCTTGCAAAATAATTATTCAACTTTGCGTGAATCCTGAGTAACCTTTAAAAAAATACTTAGAATCAAAAATAAAAGGAAAAATGAAGAATCCATTCATTGAAACAGCACTCCTGATCTGAATGCGACATGTTAAAACACCAGAGGACATTTCACTGATTAGAAACCAACCATTACTGAAAAGGACACACAAACATACACACAAATTACGTACTAAAAATAATTAAAAATGTGCTCTCTTTCTCCCTACTCATTCTCTCTATCACATTCCCGCCAGAAATATTCACACATTCAAACAAAATGAAGCAAGGAGAGACCAAAAGAAAAGAAAAAAAAAAAAAAAGACGGGTGGTACACATGAGTAAAAGCATCAAAAATGATGCAGATATAATGCTATTAATCAGTCAACATCTCAATAATGTCTCTGTGACTGAGTCTGATACAGTGTTTCGTGTCGCCAGCAAGGAGAGAGAACTACACAAGCCTAGGCTCTGGGCCAATATGGACTCAGTAAAGGTTCAGACAGGCACATTTGATATATATATGTATATATATAATTCAAAAATATACCTGACATTGAGGCTGAAACAGTCTGTCTCTTGTCTTTCCATGTTTGAACTGTTCACTTTGGTAAAGGGTATCGATCACTTCATGATGTCGCTTGCTTCATTAGTTTTCCTCTACCTTTCGTTTTTAAATAGACAGGAATTGTTTTGTACCTAAGGGAGGTGTAAGCGCTTTGCATTCAAGGCAGCATCACAGCCGAGTCACCATGGAGGGCAAGTTAATGCACATCCACGCTCTTCTTCTTCTGCACCTTCCTCCTCAGTTCTGGTGCTTTTGTTTTTTTTTGTTTTTTTTTAACAGAGTCGGCTCTCCATGGGGTGAAAAAGTGCATAGGAGTTGGGCTCCCACCGTTGCAGCAAGGATCCGCTCACAGTAGTAAGGCCTTTTTGTTTCTCCAAAAACAACGTGACTGCTTAAGCGTCTGAGTGTCTGCACAGTGAATCTTTCGTGTGTGTGTGTGTGTGTGTGTGTTTGTGTGAGAGGGAGCAAAGTGTGGTTATGTGCATTTGTCAGCTGTCTGTGTGTGTTTATGTTGGTGAAAGGCAGGTGGTCAATGGACTCATGTCCTTGTACTGCCTCTCCTCTTCATTTTTTAAACACATCTCTGTTCTTTCCTTCGTCCTCCTGCTACTGACGCTCCTCCCCCTCCTCCTCCTCCTGGATGACCTGGATGTCATCAGACGGAGAGGTGGGCAGGCTGGCCGGCAGGCTGGGGAGCAGGCTGTCAGACTGCTGCTGTTTGCTGAGCTCTTTGCTCTTCTCCTCCTCCTCGATGGTCTGCTTCCACACCTTGTGGTTCTCCGTCAGGTGCTGCATGATGCTGCAGAACAACCTGCGGCGGCCCTTCCTCCTTTCTGCGGAAAAGAAAACACAAAGAAATGCTTCAGAAAATAACTGTAATCTGTTGTGCAAAGTGAACTTGACAGTAACGCTACACTGATTAATCAGTGAGTTGATCAAAAGAAATTTAGTTGGCAACTATTTGATAATTGTTTCAGGTTCAAGCTAAAATGTCAAACATTTTCTTGCTCGTCCTAAATGTGAGGATTTGCTGCTTTTCTTCGTTATTCATGAGCAACTTGAAGACGTCACTTTGGGCTCTGGGAAATTGTGATGAGCATTATTCACCATTTTAAAGACTTTAAAGAACAATATGTAAAAAATTTGCATCCAAAAATGAGTATTGCAGTCCGTGTTGGAGCCATAAATTGTATATTAAATAGGCTGAGTCCCTATTTTATATACAATCTATGGTTGAAGTGAGTTGTCCCGCCCACCTCCCCACAGACCCAAGGAAGCTCAGGCCAGCTGAAGGAAGACAGCAGGAATGCAAGACGAGTGCAACATTGTTATTTGACAATAACAAGTGATGATGAGTTCTACACTGTAAGTTGATCAGGTACTTATATCAATCGTCTGTCAATATAAAGCTAAGCCTGTTACCTCAAAAAGAAAAGTTCACTGCAATGAAAATACACACTGCCTGCCAAACTCCATTAAACATGTTGCTAAATTTAATTGTAAATCTACTCCTAAAAGATTATTAATGACTTCTTATGACTCATACAGAGACACTTACTTATTTGGCAAATATTTATCATTAATTTTAACTCTAACTAAAATGAAATGGGCAAACTAATGCTTACTTGGTGGCAGCTCATCTTCCAGCTCGTCATCCTCGTCTTCATCTGAGTCTGTGTCCACCTGACCCTCCTCGTCGTCTTCATCCGATCCCTCCTCATTGATCCAGTAGCCGGGGAGCAGGCCAGCGGCATCGTAGGAGTTACAAAGTGGTCCTACAATATGAGTGATGAAGGACTCTTGTAACTTTGCGAGCTGTGGTGAGGAGCGGTCCATGAAGGGGCTGATGGGTAACCCCAACCTTGCCTCCTCATCTCCCTGCAGATTGAAAATTAAAAAAAACATCTTGATTAACCTTGATACTATATCACAATCACAGAGGAGCAAAATCCTACAGCTGCTAGACTTAATATTTCTGATATTTGTTTTGCTTCCTTCTGTCTTGTTTGCTTGACAGGTGGGAAGAATTTCCCTTGCAGGACTACAAAGCCTGCACTGTACTGAAAGACTATCCTTAAACGGAAAACATGCTCAGGATATTTCTTAACCTCAACATCTAGTCTCTTTTATAGTTCTACACAAATGAGAGACAGAGGTGAGAAGAGGAAGTACAACTGCCATGAGAGCCGAGGAGATGAAGAGCTGCAGGGGAGCCAAGATGTAGGCTACAGGCAGGGAGCAAGTGGAGCGGTTTCTCTAGGGGAATAAAGGTGGGGTTTTTTTTCCACAGGCAACAATGTTGGAAATAGGACAGTGGCGTAAAGCCTGGCTGCCACCAGTGTGGGGCTTCACAGTTCATTTTGAAAGACAGCTACATGGTTGCAACACCAGTACACACAATTAAAGGAGCATGAAGGATAACACAAAAAAGTCACTGGACTTATTTCCCTTCAGGTCCTTATTGTAGTTAGATGGTGTGCAGGTGTGTGCATGTGAGGGTTCGTACTTGTATGTAGAAATAGTGGGATTAACAGATTTTTTTCCAAGTCATCTTTCGATTGTTTCATCTTTTTGAAGTTTGCATCCCTGGGATATAATACAGAGAGACTCACACTGCTGGGCTGTGGCCCACTGGTGAGCCTTGAAGTAATCAGAACTAACAAAACAAAGCCATGGGATTTGAATACCATGTTATTCTTCATTTATGTGAGTTAGTTTAATAGGTGTTAGACCATATTTGGTGACCTGTCACATTAACACTAGAACAGATTTTATATCTCATCACTAGAGAGCCCTAGAGTAATCTAATTTCCACCATAATCGTGTATTTTTCTTCTAAAGATGCAATATAAACATAAAATGAAGTGGTCTGTGTTAACTGAATACACTCTGTACCTGCTCGTAAAACTCATTGACGATGCCTTCTGTCCATTTGAGGTGCAGGTCACGGACCTTGGCTGGTCCATTGATGTCTGCCAGCTTGATACACACTTGACACACCAGCAGTCTGTCATTCTCATTTGTCCAATCAATTCCTGGACTGTTCACATCATTCACCTATTAACAAACAGACATGTATATGTTATTAGAACTAGTTAACCGCTTCATCCTGCATCTATTATGTAGAATGCCGCTCAATTAGACTCTCAGTTTCAATCAGAAAGAATCAATAAATGGATCTAATCTGATCATATAACTCAGTGTGTCTTCATCTCAGACCTTAGCATTGAACTCAGCCAGGAAGTCAAAGTGCTTCTTGAGGTCTGTGGCCAGTATAGCCTCAATGACAAGGAAGCGAAAACGCTTGAACTCCACGTGGTCCAGGTTGACCAGGAAGTTGAACTCCGGCCGGGACAGGTAGAGGCTCCAGGCCGACGCAGCGTGGTGGTTCTCCAGCACTGACCTGTCGTTGTACAGCACTGCCTACAGCGCACAGGAGACAAACAGCAAAGTGGTGAGAGGCGGCACGCTAAGAAGATTCCTATAATTTCCTCGAAAATGTCAGTAATAAAAGTGCTTACATAATACGTCTGCATATGTGTTACACAATTTGTAATGGGTTTAAAAATAGCAAGCACTCAATAAGTGAGATAAAAAGGACATGAGAGTATTTGGTTATGAAAGTAGAAATGTAACAGGCTCAGGCCGAAGTATGGCTGAAGGAAGAACCAGGTTAAAAGCAGTTACGGGGACATGAGATACTGCAAAAAGGCTTAAAAGATCCTTTTAACAGCCACGGTGCAGGTCAACATCATTTGCAATCAATAGGTTCAGGGTTCCCTATCCCTTCTTTTAACCGATTTTCCCAAAACCCAGACAGCACGAGCGCTATCGCTGCATATGTTTGAACTGGGCCATGTAGTTAACCTTTTCACCCCTCATTTACATGCCTGACCACAATGAGAGAGCACAAGTGGATTAACTGGCTATGTGTGTGGAGTTATCTTATATATGATCTACATTTGAGACACAATTTGTAGAGATGATTTAATCTTGTGTCAACTGAGCAGAAGTCCTACAAGGCTGCTTAATTATTTTTTTTGATGATACCATGTGTATATCTTGGCTTAGCTTATCTTGGCTTAGTTTTAAAGCATGTAAGTAAAAGTCATGTAAGGAAATGTTGACTGTGGAGTTAAAGATTGACTAGAGACATAGGGTTTCTGTAGGTTGCTCATGCACAAGGACACAACACGGCTTCCAGTGAATTGTTTTAGTTCCACAAATACAACGTAAGGCAGCTGAAGTCAAACAGATGTAAAAACCAACACTGAACATGTGATGATTCAAAGAAAAAGGTGTGTACAGGCAGTCAGTTTTGTGTGGCTCACTATGTAAGTGCACGTGTGTGTTGATCATTGATTGTGTGCAACATGCACACATCCAGTTTGTGCTTTCATTCCAAAAAAGATAATGTTCCTACTAAGCTGTTTACATGAAAATGAAAAAAATGTATATATTCTACTGATCTTCCCATTTACATGCAACATTGCATACTCAGATTAACTAATGACATACGTCTTATAGCTTCTATTATATTATATATTATATGTCAGCCCTTTACTGGTCATGTCTGTGTCCATACACACTGATGAATATTGTCATATTTGGAATAATAGTGGAAAACTAGTGTGTGTTAGTGTGTATATAGACATAGTGTCAACTATTTGTGCTGAGTGGCAGCTTTTCTGTGGTCAGGTGGAAGAAGAAAAAAAAAAGCACACATGCAGCATCCACCAGGGGCCACTCAGACAGTCTGTCACTGCTGCTGCAGAGAGACAGCCTTGTGATTGTCTGTTTGTACAAAGGGCTTGTCTCCAGGGCAAGACGTCAATCGTGATATTTGCACTTGGTTTGTTGGTCTTGAAAGAACAAATATTCCTGTTAGGAGGCAGGTTGCAAACCTGTTGCAAACATTGACCCTCACTCACCGTGGAGTAGATGACTTAGGAAAACGCAGATAAAAGGGACAAATGCTGACACTGTAGCAGGTGCAGGATACGAAATGTTATATTATTTTATTATTATGCATAGAGGGTACTGTTTATTTCTATAGGAAGCTTGGAAAACTGCAATAATATGGTACACACATGTATGTATGAGAAAACAGCCAGCAAACTGGTCACCAGTTTTGAGAGAAGTAAAAACTCTTGTGGTTCAGTTTAGTATGAAAGTGTCCAGTTTGAAAAGCAAAGTTGACATCCAGGATTGTTTATGGTGTCATCAACCTACTGGGTATGTATGCTGATTGGTCCTTCGAATGTCTGGGGGAGGTTAATTTCATTCTCTCAGTTATATTTATCTTCTGACACAGTTTTCTACAGTTATGGTGAAATGTCATTTTGCATAAACCCATATTTTGAACATCTGATCCTTTGTTTCTATAAACATGAGTGTGTTTATGTGTCATTTGTCATTTCACTTTACCACACTTTCAAATTCTAAGAACTGCGGCTGGTTTACCTGAGGTGCATTAGTGGCTACTAGAAAGGCATTTGTGCGACCGGGGTGGTCGTAGTCGTGCATTGCAGCTGCTACATAAAGGGCCATGAGCTCAAGGGCGGGTATGTTCCAGGCCAGGCAGCCGTAGCTGTCGTCTGAAATCGAGGAGCTTTTGGAGGAAGCGTAGGGTATCCTGCCTGGAGAGATCCCGCTATCTGAATCTGGAACACGACAAGAAAACAAGACAGACGTCAAAGAATGTCACACTGGTGAAAAATAAGGTGTAGTCTTTGTAAAATCAGGTTAGAATTATAGCTTTTCTACAATTAAGCAAAACGTATCTTAGACCTTTCTTTTAAAATTTAAGCCGAAACTGGATCAAATGCAAAAGGGAAGGGGACAGATATAAACTGAGTTATAATTATTATTATTTATTTATTTATGGTTATACTTACATATATTATTATTTCTCACACCACCGCCATTTTCTCATCCCTGTCTCTCTGACTTTTTTCAACAAAACACAGCTGTCCTGGCAGCTTCAGCGGGAGACATCAGTCTACAGGCTTGAAGTAATTTCTAATGGAGCTAAAATATCATAACGGGCATCTCTGCATTTTAAACTGAACCATCTGTGTTCTGTACAGAGACCACATCTCCTAAAAAAATAAACTTCTGAAAGCCACTAGCAACAAAATCAGGCAGGCTGGTCATATAACCTTTGGTCCAATGTATCTTAAAGTTGTGTGGCTACTTCCGAACAGGTGCTGTGAGCAGGAAAGGATGAAGAGGTTGCACACTTTAAACAAACGCTTTATCTCTTTATTTGATTCTAAATTCACTAATGCCTCAGTCAAACTAATAATTTATGTTTGCAAACTTTCTTCATCTCTTTTAATCTTGGACAAGTAAGAGTTTATAATTTTTCTTCCAAGAAATCCAATTATTCAGATGTTTATTCTCAGGGGAGTTGACCTAATCCACCTTTCCTCAAGTTGACCTGATCAGAACTTTATTTGTAAGATTATTTTGTGAATATCGTCTGATCTGAGACATCAAAAAGGTACCACATCTACTGTACATTTATGATGCATAACTAGATACTAATCATGTTTACGAGGATATGTTTTTTCTATTCTGTTGAACTTTGCACATGTAATTCCTCATTAATGTGCATTCAGTCACCTAATAATCACATTTTTCCTGCAAGATGTTCTAGGATTGGTCGCCCAAAACATCTTTATTTTATTCATTTCATTTATTTGACAGGGACAACACATGCAGGCACTGCTACACTCAAATAAAAATGCAACCGTTGCAAAGTATATAGGACCTTTAGTCATAGCTAATTTGCAGTCCGTGTGCCTGATTAGGGCTTTAAGGAATAAAACACAGGATACAGCAAAGAGAGACAAAGAACAAAACATAGATAGACAACAGCTACAAACACTGACTGAAATGAAAATTAATTGAGACAAAACTATTTTTTAACTAAATAAGATATTTTCCATAACAGCCATATTTTAAAGGTTTTATACGCTGTGGAAGCCACTGAGAACAACTATGTAAAAAAAATGTTTATTTAAAAAAAAAAGGTTTATTGATGAGATCAGAGAAATCCATTTATGACAGTTACTGTGTGCACACTCTCATGCACCACTGTAAGTAGAGACTGAATGATTAAAAACCTCTCAGTCTCAAATGTGTGACACCAGCTAACATCTGTACTACGCATCAGAGATTAAATGACATAATCATGCATTTAGCCTAAAATGGGTCCGGATTATAATCTGTGTTCCACAAACTGTAAAAGCGATTTGCAACCAATGAGTTCATAAGCCCACCTGTGTCACTTCCTGTCACATGCTCACTGTGAATCTGCTGGAACCCAGGGATTGGTCGAGTGGTCAGGTACCAGACAGCATGGAGCACATCAGTAGCATGGACCCGGTTATGATCTGTGTGTTTGTAATGATTACAGTTTAAATTAGTCTATGTTATCATGTACACCGGCAATAATCTGAAATATTAGATTATTTACAGCTAACTAAAGCTGCATTTTAGCCTGGCCACACAACAACTGCTTAATTCATGCAGTAATAAACATGAAAATCGTGAGAAATCACATAAAAAACAAAGTATAGTAGAATTTCTTGAATGCTGCACAGAGTAACACTCACAGGGAATGTCCCTGTAGCCGTTTTCCAGAGCACAGAAGTATGTCATGAACTCCCTCACAGGGATCTTGAAAATTTCAAACAGACACGTATCCTGGAAAAGGGTGTATGTCACCTGGGGAGGCACAAGACACGACAAGCCATCTTTACTGAAACACCAGTCACAACACAAAACAACCAGCACCACCACTAATGTTCAATTGAAAATTAAAATAATCTCATCAGTGTGCACCAGC
Organism: Lutjanus erythropterus; assembly: GCF_056507025.1. Classification (NCBI taxonomy): domain Eukaryota; kingdom Metazoa; phylum Chordata; class Actinopteri; order Lutjaniformes; family Lutjanidae; genus Lutjanus; species Lutjanus erythropterus. Next base: position 21,493,533 of record NC_139317.1, read on the forward strand.
AAGATGTTCACTGTCTGCTGAAATGCAATTTCAAGCTAAAAAGGGACATAATTTGTACTTCCTGAAGTTTGTAATACTTAATCTAGGTGTTGCATACGTACATTCGCTGTACATCTGTGACCTGACTCTAATCTAGAACAGGTTGGGAGTCTTTATTAGGAAACTACTGCTGCTGAACAGCCGATGTGATCCATCATTTTTAAAGTCCACACCAACTCCACCTTTACACTGTTTTCATGCTACCAGCAATTCACTTTTTCCTGTTTCCTTAGGTCTTAAATAACCAGACACTGGCATATTTAATGCAGGCTAAAAGAGGACCCTAACAGATGCAAAGGAGATGACTGTTTGTTGTACTCACATAGCTGAGTATCCTTCCAGTCTTCCCTCCTGATTTGTCCACCAGGTCAAAGATCTGGAAGTTCCAGGTATTCATCCTCTCCATGACGGCCTCGTGGTCCTCCAGCATAGGATCTAGTCTGAACTCCTGCTCACCCTGGAGACAAACAGAAGATGCACAAAAATGTAGATTGCATATTGGGAGCAGAAATGCAAATAACGTGACAAATGTTAAAGTTGTTCCATCTGCTGTGCTTCAGTAGATAATCATCTCCCTGACAAAACACACCTCTGATTCCTGAGTCTGCTGGTCTGCGCTCGGGCTCTTCTCCTTCTCCTCCTCTGCCGGCCCCTGGTTCCCTGCATCGTCTGTCCTCCCGTCCCCAGACACGTCCGCCTCCACACTCTCCTCCCTGATCAGAGGCTCTCCTGTGAACTCCAACCCTTCGCCTGCTGCACACAGAAGATCACAGAGAAAGGAGAGCTGTGAGCATATGCACACACCTAGATGTAAAAATAAATGTGTTTTTTTTTTTTTTTTTTTTTTTAACTGGGGATTGTCATGCTACTTGTGTGTTTGAATTTTAAATTGGATTTAAATTAATTGATAGATGCCAATACTGATATTAGGGAATGAAGAAGTCTGATATCAATGTCAGCTGATATTTTTTATATAGAATTTAACACACAGAGTATAGAAAATACAGATAAACACACATTATTTAGAAAAGAAAAATAAACTTTACAGATTACAATGATCAAAATGATCATGGTTATCAGTATTACTGTGGTATTGTTGTTGTTAAAATGCCCTTAAGATATTCAAAAAAGTACTGATATTCACAATGAAATCTTTTCATCAAGTTTTACATTTAAAATCTCACAAATTGAAATGGCATCACGTCCTCTGCGATGTAAACTTTTATCAGAATTTTATGTTGATGATGTCGGTCGAGGTAGCTGTGATAGGCAAATATTGGGATGATAATATTGGTCGACCAATATATGTGTCGACACATTGCGGTCTCCAAATGCAATTGCAATTTTAATTTATTCTATGTATTCATTTAATTAATTTATTAATTGATTTGCCCTAATAGTTTTTGAATGGGTTTTTGATACTATAATTAGTAGTATACATTTAAGATGATGTGTTTTAGTCACTAACTTATTTTAAAACTGACTTGCCTTAAACAGGTAACTGCTGTAAACTGAATAGACAAAAAGAAAATGACAACTAAAACAGGTCGCTGGTTACCAGAAGACGCAGCAGTTAATGTGGTTAACATGGTTGATGGTGATTGTAGATAACCACAGAGAAATCAAAGCTAATTTTCAATGTAGAAGTCTTGCTATTCAGTACAATTTACATTTACAAATTTAGTGTTTATTTTAATTTGATTTAATTTTGAGTTTATTAATGAAATCCTCATGTGGAAATGTAGCAGAACACAAAACACAATATGAAATGTTCATTACTTTGTGAGCGTGTGCACCTCTGCCTGTGTTTGTGCCCATCCACTCATATTATCCAGCAGAGGGCAGCATTAACCCCCTAAACTGCCGTTCCTCTTTCAATTAGGATTAGGATTGTCTGCCAACACTCTTTCATTGCACTGAACAATGTGTATCACATGCAAGTGTAACTTTAATGTACACGTTAACGCCTGTACCTGAGCGCCTGCGTTGAGCTTCACTGGTAAATGGCTGATGAGATTCCCCTGTGTCACTGCTGGAAACTCCTTTGAGCATCTGACGACCACAGCTGGAACAGACAGACATAACAATCACAGATATGACTGAATTAAACGTTATGACCACTAACAGAAAATACACAGTAACATTCAGTCCTGCAGCTCTCACCTGGTGCAGAGAGGGAAGGCGGAGCTACGGACCGACTGCTGAAAATCAGGTGAGCTGAGGGTGTAGCCCAGCGGCTTGTGCAGATTCAGATTGACACTCGGCTTTGTCAGGAAGTCAGCCGTGTCTGGGAACTCCACAGGCGGTCGGGTGACAAGAGACGATGAAGAGCCTGCACCTACTGCGAGAGGACCGTGGCTTGGTGAGGTGACTGGGCTCAGGCTCGGAGACGTCCCTGAAGACAACGAAGGGAGTACAGGAAAAGAGAGGAATCAAAACATAATTAACCACAATTATCAAAATCAAAGAGTCTCTGAGGCGTTCTATTTTGTAAGTCTTACCTGCTCTCCTGGGTCCTGCATGGTAGGTGAGGGTAACTGAGGAGGACCTCTGCTTGGGAATGGTGAGCAGGTTTGCATTGGGCCCATTAGACAGACCTGGGCTGGAGCACAAAACACAAATATTCATCACTGGCTCTAAAGGAGATTTTTTTTCTTTCCTCACTCTCTTACATATCCTCTGTATCCATGGATGTCAGTGACAGGCAACAAAATTAAATGCATTGTCACTAAGTATACATTTTCTCAAGTACTGTACTTAAGTACAATTTTAACACACTAATACTTTGCTTAAGTAATTCAATTTTATGCCATTTTATACTTTGACTCCATTCATTCTGAGAGGGAAATATTACACTTTTTCTCCTAAAAAACACATGATATGCTGATATAACCCAGTGCTATACTACTGATCTACACAGTAGTACACAAATCATGTAAAATTGGCTCCACATTAATGAACTACAACATTAAAATGGTTTTCTGTATTTGTTAGTGATAACAACAAAATAATATGATATTCTACAATAATAAAACATTGTGAAAGGTGCCATTTTTATGGCTTATTGAAATTTTATTTCTACTTTTGCTTAAATAAAAAAAACCTTAGTAATTCTTTCATCAATGTGCACAGTTAGTTTGAATAAAACTATATTTTTCTCTGGGTTTGAACATTATTGGAAACACCTGAGATAGAGTACACAACTCAACCAAACATATAACATCGATCTAGTTGGAAATGTTGCATACTAGCAGTTTCCACAGATATAATGAATACTACTTTGAAGTTGTCTCACTGTCTGATGTTTTGCCTCATCTCGTGCACAACAGTGTCAGTAATCTGACACTTCTACAACAATAAAAACATAATGAGCTTCAATTCTTAAGAAGCTCATCAGCCACATCAGCTAATCATCTACTGCCATCCTGTGGAGACATAAAGACACTACACCCCAACAAGTTTGTAGTTCAATTAAATTTAACATGGTGGATTATTGTACTTGTTTACAGTTACTGAAGAAACTTGATATTCTACCGATGCATGTAAACGGTAGGAAACTGTTATAGCCATTATAATCCTAATCTTATTATACAGTTAAACTCAGTCCTTGATTATGTGAAATGTGGTTATATTGTTTGACTCAGAAGAGACGACACTGTGACACACGAACAGTTCCTTCTGCTTTTGGTTTCTCTGTGCGAGTTGAAACCCACACAGAGCTCCACAGCTACATTTTAGGTCGGCAGACACTAAACTGATTTTCAGTGTAAGGCTGCACAGATGAAACAACAAAGAGGACCTTCAAATTGTCAGCAACCTGTGGCTATTAAAAAAGGAAGAAAAAAAATTTATTGCTCACAGCTATCTTGTTTGTGGGTGACACAGCGATGGTCAGATTACCGTAAAACAAACCCAGAGGCGCAGTCAGCATTGTAGCTTGTGGCCGTGTATATTTTACATACATTTACATTGTCTTTGTTTCTCAGATGATGACAGCAGGGTTTGTACTGTTCCATGAAGCAGGATTTGTGTGTTAGCTAGCTAACTCTGCGCGTACACACAAGCAGCCGTTTTTGTTCAAGGTGCAAAATATGAAAATGACCTCCTCACAGTATGGACAGTGACAAGCACTAAAGATTAAAAAAAGTGACAAGTTTACAAACATGTAAAATAACTTTACTTGTCATGATAATTTATTGTATCAAATCAGACATATGTTAAATGTTTGGTGGTTATAAACCAAAGCAGAGGGAACATGAGGCGACGTAATAAGGACATAATAATATGGAAAATGTTTGTTTGGACTCAGTGATGTGATGATATAGCTGTGATAACCTGTAGCATGATACGGATGTGCAGTGAGACTAGGAGGGATCTAAAATAAGCAATAGTAAACTTGTTTTAATTGTCAAATCTGGCTTCTCTCTTAACTTCTCACCTGGTCCTCTAAGTAAACGTTCTGCAGAGCTGACCTGGTTTCCTGTGAGCTGTACTATTTCTATTACTGTTTTGACAATGAGTATGATTTTTTGCTTTTTTAGAACTCACTAATAAACCCATTCATAACTTTTTTCAAGCTCAAAAAAAGCCCTTTGACTACTGTGTGCAGGTGCTGCTGCGCCTCCTGAGGAGGACCAGAGCTGGAGCACAGTCACATTATTCAGATTTTGCAGGAACAGCCATTAATCTGATTCCAAAGATTGGGCAGAATCAGGGTAAAGCACAGCCCAGATAGCGTGTTTTTCTGGAAGGTGGTAAGGAGTGCAGTTATGTTTGTGTTGGTACCTGGTCAAGTTGAGGTCAGGGTGGGGTCTCTTGCCATTGTTACGTTCCCACCGCAAAGAAGCGGAGTCGAGAGGAGGGAGAGGGGAGGAGGAGGTGGAGCTCCGCCTGGGCTGAGGGGTGGGGAGGCTGTTTCTGCTGCTCAGACCCTGATGGAGAAAGGAAGTTTTTCCAGTACAGATATGTTTTATACACAGAGCGAAGATGCTGGTCATGTTACATGATAACATTATCACACCAAAAAGCTATGAGCGTTCCTTAAAGGGACAGTCCCCCCAAAGTTCATGTTGCATATTTTTCCATCTAGATTATATAGATATCAGCCATGGGGATGTCTGCCTTCTCTAAAATATTATAATGGAACAAGATGGCACTCGGCTTGTGGTGCTCAAAGTGCCATAAATACATTTCAGAAACTCAACAGCAACGAATTTTTGTGGCACTTTGAGCACTGCTGAGTTCCATTATATTTGAGAGACGGCAGACATGTCTATGGCCAATATCTCCAAAACTCTGCAACTCACATCTAAATAGTCCAGGGCCCCGTTTCCCAGAGCCTTCGTAGAGCTACGTGCGTCGTAAGTTGTATTTTAAGGTCTCCCTTAAGGTTGTCCCAACTCTGGGAAACAGCCTGTAACCTTAAGGGAGACCTTATAATACAACTTACGACGCACGTAGCTCTATGAAGGCTCTGGGAAACGGGGCCCGGATCAGTCATTCTGACTGGGTCATGACCCACAGGTACATCAGAGGAGATTTTATTTGGGTTACCAAATAAAAGACAACAGAAGAAATTCTGCAAATTTAAGATTTAATTCTGATCTGAAATATCAATATTGTTTTACTGATGAGAGGAAAAAACAAAAGCCTAATTTTGCCTAAATGCACTTATTTTGTCTCATTTATTGAAGTAGACTACATGTCCTTCATTGTTTTCCTGATGAGAGGAAATAAAAACCAATAAGATAGTGTGTTACCTCGGTCTTAATGAAATTAATGTATTTGTTTTCAATAACATGCATCAAAATAATATCAAATAACAACAAAATGGCAGTAAAAATGGCCAGAAATGTTCATTTATGTGCAAATTAACTATTCCCAAGATTTTTTAATAATGCCTTTTGTGAATTGGGTCACAGTGACCTGCCATTTTTTGAAAGTGGATACCTAGAAAAAATGTGTGAGAAAAACTGATGTAGATGAATAATAAATAGCACTAAAGACCAGATGTGTTTGAGGTGGACTGTTCCTTTAGGCCATGTTCAGATTGACAATAGCAAAAAAGAGTATAGCAAATAGCAAAAGTGTCCTGCAGAAACTTCTGCCGCAACGCAATGCAGCTTCACCTGTCAACACATCACCTGAGCAATCAGATATGTGAATAGAGTCAGTCTGTTGTCTACCATGCAATCACAAAGATTGAAGATAAAGTGAATCTTGATATGGTAACTTTCCACACATGTAAAAATTCTCATTGTATTAGGAACTATCTGTTTGAAGAGGACAACCCACTGGTAGTTACCAGTGTGGAGAACTGCAGTAGATGGGAGATTTGTGTATCCAGACTAGCTTGGCGCAGCAGTCGTGCTTGTACCCACCTTAATGGTTTTCCTGTCACCTCTCTCTACGGAGTCCTCCACCTCGTCGCAGGGGTAGAAACCTGGGAAGGGGGTGAACGGGTTGACTCTGGGGCGGCACGAGCCAGAAAATGTCCCCATGAGGCTGGAGATGCTGCGCAGAGATGAAATGGTGTGCGGCGAAAGAGACGAGTCCATCAGCAGGTCTGACACCAGGTTCCTGGCCTCGTTGATGACCGAGAGATCCACGCCATTTCCGCTCACTGCACCCTGCCATACGCATACGTACATTACACAGAGTGGGGGACAGAGCAGTAATGGCACACTCGGTTTTATAAATGTTTGTGAGAAAGTTTTGTGAAGAGACTAGTCAGGTTGCTACCAATTTGAAAACAAAGCCCAAATTTTGTCTTATGGCTTGAGACTGTTGTCTACTTGCCTCCTGCTGGAGTGTATTGTGATATGGACAACAGACAGGGTGACAGTCCACTGTCCAGACCGTTTCTGCTAGTGATGATGTGGTAGGAATCAAACACAGTGTCGATGAAGTCTCCTAATTTCTTTCTCTACTCTTGTTCTTTTAGAATCCCTTTTCCCACAGCTGGTTTTACTATTAGATATTTACTATATTTTATTTTATCTCTCACCTCAATCCTCCAGTAAGAGTGTCATGATTCTCCACCATTCGATTTGACTTTGGAATTTTAAGGCCATGATTCATTTTCAATTTGAACAATTTTTTTCTTTTTGAAAAGATCAAAAGATCATCTGTTTAAGCCATGGACATCTTCAAAATTCTCTGTATCAAGTTTAATAAAACACGACAGAACACAACAGAGACAGTAACAACAACTTCAGTGCATTGGAAGAAAAATACACCGTCTAAAGCCCATATGAGAAGTGTGGTGTTGTGCTAATCAGGGAAGTAACTAACAATTATTTTCATTAGCAATTAATCTGCACATTATTTTCTCAATTTATTCACTAAGATGTCTTCAAATTGCTTCTTTTGTCCAACCAACTGCCCAAAACTCAAAATGACTCATTTACTATCATAAATGACAAAGAAAAACAGCAAATCATCACATTTAAGAAGTTGGAACCAGAAAATGTTTGACATTTTTGATTCAAAAATGACTGAAACAATTGTTTTCTATTTTCTGTGTATATATATTGTAGTGGAATGCACATATTTTTTTTACATACATATATTATATATATATTTCATGTAGAAATTACTGGAATGGAAAAATGCCAAAGTGCAGAAACATAAAACTCAAAAGTTGAAACAAAGTGGTTTCATAACATAAAAATATAAACCTAATTACCACAGTGTGGTTGAATTTAACTTGTTTGAGTCTGTAAAAATTAGCTGAAAAACACAACTTAAGATTTGCATCATGAGTCTTGTAATTTTTATTTTGTTCAAAATGGATTTTTATAAAACTGGTATTTAAAAAAGTATCGTTCAGGAACCAGTATTGAAGTTGAGGTATCGCTACTGGTACCAGTCACGAAATTTTTTGAACGATACCCAGCCCTAAACATACTTACAGCATAAAGTAACCCAGTTTTCTTTCAGGGATCAATATAGTTTTTCTGATTCACATCTAAAGTGAAATTTTAAGAGCAGTCAAAAAACATGTGCAATCCTTCCTTTTTTTAGGGCAGGTTTCATGAGGGGAAAATGTTCTGGCTGGCTTGACCCTGTCTTGTCTGAGAGGAACAAATAATGATTTTTTGGTCTGTGTGAGTCAAATTCTTTGATAGATTACACAAATAGTTCAAACAAGACAAAGAATGTCTGCATAAGATAAAATGTGGCATGACAACGATGCCAAGGTCACTGTATGCCATGTTTTACACAATGTGGATTTTGCCCAACAAAAAAAAAAGAAAAACTTACCAGTAATAGAAATGAATGCCCTAAAGGTGACTTATAGACCACTCTATCTGAAAAGACGTGTATTATCTGTGTGTTACCTGAATGAACAGTTAAACTCGACACAATACTGACCTGATACTGTGGTTTGTACCAGTGTTTCAGATCCCAGTCCCACAAGATCATCTGAAAAACACAAGAGAGACACAACAACTGTCAGTTAAATGTCATCACTGTATTTGTGTTTGTGCATAACAGAGAATATGAGTATTTTACATGTAAAGAGCGCAGGCTTTGACCTCTGCTCCACTTTCAGCACACATGCCTTATGAGTTTTCAGCGAGGGCATTGGCAGGTCAGTGACTAGCTGCTAACTCCTCGTCTATTCTGCCTGTTATCCAAACACACAGTGCAGTCACAGTTTACATTTAGGATTTCCTGCACCGCCACATGATGCACTCTCTTCTACTACAGGTATGCTAAAGCGCAAGTCCTTTGCAACAGCAGACTGAGGCCTTTCACTGACAGCAAAAGAGAAAAAAAAAAAGCAAACCACTAAAACCACCATGGTGCGTCTACAATGGAGCTGCGAGATCTTATCTGGCCCCAACTACGTCAATCGGCAGCATTTCCACGCTATCTGTTGGTAACCAAACAGGAGCTCTCACACGTTACAGCAGAGTACAGTCAAAGTTGCTGCAGGTTGTGTAACATTAACTTTACAGACCTGAAGTAACCTAAAACTGTATCTCAAATGTAAAGACAATGCAAATTTGATAGAAATAAATTAGTTAAGATAGAAGTTAACTTGGCCTGTTTATGTTAAGAGTCCAATTATACTTTTGCATATTAAATGATATTCATTTTTTCAGCCCCACACATTTAAGCACTGAATGTTCTTACTTTTAATAGCATAATATTAGAAAACATAAAGTCCAGTCTGACAACTGCTTATTATAGTTTTGCATTTTTCATTTAGTTTTAAATTTTTGTTTTCAGTTCAGATTAGTTTCTATTAGTTTCCAGAAAGGTGTTTCTAATTAAGTTTTTATTGTTTCAAACTGTTTAGTTTTAGTTTAGTTTTTCTTAGTTTCAGTATTAGTTTTGGGGTTTATGTATTATAATAAGGGGGTATGTGTTAGCAGCAAGTCTAAATAATCTAAAGTCTTGATCAGTGCCTCCTTATGCTTGTTTTGTCAACAAATTTGATCAAATTGACAAATGCTAAAACTTCAGACATTTCTTGCACATTTCAGTTCTATTTTAGTTAGTTTTCTAAGTACACAATATCATTTCAGTTAGTTTTTGCTTCTTTCTAAAGACCAGTTTATATTTTTATTTTGATTAACTACAATATTTTTCCACAGCCAGTTTTAGTTTTTAGTTCAGTTTTAGTTAAAGGCATAATGTGGAACATTTTCCAAGAGAACAATGTATAGACTCATATACACATAATGCCTAATGACCCACTAGAAGTGAGTTGTGGTGTCTGTATCTGCAGCCCTCTGCCTGCATTTTCTTATTTTCTCATTATTTTGTTGTTCTCAGGACACTTCACCAACCCAAAAACATCTCTATTTGACATCCTGGAAATGAGACTCAACAATCAATTATCTTTCTGGTGCGTTTACGAACAGCTTGGACGAATCCTACCGACCCTACCTTTAATTATAATAACCTTGCTGATGATGGTGACAAAGTGAAATTGAAAAAGCAGTTTTCCATGTTAATTCCAGGCATTTATTTTAGAAGGCCATCATGCAGTCTCACCCCACACCACAAGGGGGAGGGACACAGAGGATTAAACCTCATCTATGAACCACCACAACAACCTCAACTACATGTAAACAGACACCCTCATACTGTATGTGCTTCTTTTTAACATCTCAGCCAGCCGTCATATTGTCAAGAATAATCAAAGTACATCGTATGACGTTAAAAACATCTAATAATTTCACACTGGATTCATTATTTGGTCATAATGAGCAATGTCACAAGCTTTAATGAGACACTATTATTTCATTTATCAAATAAAACAAATTCACTTTATTTTAGGGAATAGTTTTGCATTAGATTTTTGAGATTACAATTTAAAATTCTTTCTTCTGCTACTGGTCTACATTGTGTGATTACAAAAACAACATGACAATTTTAAAGAGGTTCAAGGCCAGCTTTTTTCATCTAATAAGAAAATCATTACAGCACCAAAAGTACCACATTTACATCTAACTTGACATGTTGCACAATGTATTTTGTCTTTTTTTTTTTTACCAGTATATTGAACATTTGTATTTGTACATTGTCATTTGTGTCTCTATTTTTGTTACCTGCCAAGGGACTAAAGATGTAAATTTTTTTATTATTTAGTATTTTTGCTAAAACCCGGCATGTTTACACCTTTTATTTTTATACTGAAAGGCCTTAACTTATGCTGCCCATTAAAGTATACTATTTTTTCAGCTTTCTGTCATTTTATTGTCTGATTTCATACATGTTTCTGCATATAATGTAATGTATAAATTATATGAACGCCATAACTAAAGGTAGTTAAATAGATCAGTGGCTCCGTCCCATTTCCTCTAATCAGTAACTGTTTCATTGATCAAGGTGGGATGTTGGGTGTTTGTCATCAGCATCTGTACAATGCTGCCAAACATTTAATATGGCAAATAAGCCCTGCCATGGCAACCCGACATAGAGGCCAGCAAACAATGCTCCATACACCATGGCAACGGGATGGCGGGAGACGGCCGGAGGACAGAGTTGTTGGCCTTCTGCTTGTTTACGGACTGACACAGACGGGCTGAAACAGAGAGAGAGAGACGGGTAAACGCTGAAGGAGAGGATGCCATTAAGGAGGGGACGGAGTGTAAAGGACAGAGAACGACAGACAGAGATAAAGTTAAAAAAAAAAATGTAGAGAGCATACAGTGTGTGCTTGGCCTTCATTTAACTCAACCAAAGGACCGTGTTTTCTCAATCACACACCCATGATACGCAAAAGTCACACAATATACCGTCACATGTATACAATATGTCTACACCACTACAGTATCTCTTCACCTGTGTATAATCTGTGCACAAATGCTCCAAACACAGCCCAGAAACAGGAAAAGCTGGCTACCTGGGTGCTGCCACCACCACCACCATTTAAGCATGTGCCAAGCAACAACTTATTTACAGTGAGGGCTTTCTGCAAGTGACAAGATTAAAATCTTTCAATGAACAGGAGATATTTTCTTTACCGATGTTATGAAAACATCTGTGCATGAGGGCAGACACACAGACGGAGACACACAACTCAGCTGCTGACACTTAAAGACACCTGTACACACGCAGACACACGCAGACACACACAGACACACGCAGACACACACAGACACTGCAGAACACATGACATTATTTGTCACTGCTGAGACATTTAGGTGCAATTGTGAAACAGAGTTTTTCTCAAGTACACTGAGATACAAGCACTTTCCATTCCCATTTATACTAATTTATACTTCTACTCAACTACATTTGAAAAGGGACATACTGTAATTTTTATACCACTAAATGTAAGGGTGACAGCTGTAGCTATTTGTTACCGTGCAGATTAAGATTTTACACATAAATCATGTCACCATCTTGTAAAAATATGATGCACTGTTATAGATACTACTGCTACTGTTAAATACTCAACAGTAATATAAGGTAATTAAAACTAGGACGTACATAAAATATCAGAGGTGATAATGGGAAACTTATATAATCGTTTACGATTCCAATAATGAAATTATAATGATTATGAATGATTCTCAGGTATATTTTCTGAATACTGGAGTTTTATTTTTACTTAATGTATTGTATTTTTACATTGCAGTATTGCTAATTTTACTTCATGGCTAGGGATGCTGAGAAAGGTAGACAATATAAATGACTGTAAATCATGCTATAAACCCAATTATGAGGACTGTAAATACTATGATCAGGTGTATGTGGGACAGGGAAGTTAATGATTACTTGATTAATCACTGTTACTAATTCAACAGATTAAAAATGGATTAAACATCAATGTATGTTTTGTGAACAATTTTTCACATTTTCTCACGATCTGGTTTGTTTTGTTAGTCTAAAAATGGCAGTAACTGTGCCCAATTTGATAGTTTTATTTATTTAAATTGTTTATTCTTCATGGATCAATGTTTCCCATAACAAATGTGCTGCTAGAATTGTTTAAATAAAACTTAAACTCAAAAAAAGATGTGCATTTTGTATCTTAATTATTAATGATGAATTGATTTTTGATTTTTAAAACGCACATTGTCCTCTAGTGAGGACATTTTGCAACTTCATACTGACACTGAGAATATGGTGATATGTCTGCAACAATGTCAGAATGCCTACTAGGGCTGCACGATATGGAAAAAATATATATTGTTATTATTTTGAGAGATATTGTGATTATGATATGACAATTTTCATTTTCACTGAAGAAACTGTTAAAATCATGATGATGTGACATTTATCTATCTATCTATACAGAACAAACATGTTTCTTTCTTCTTGAGAACAAGATTTATAGGCCAGGGCATCTCTGCAGCTCTACAGTACTTCATTATAATGCTGTTTTGTCACACATTTTACCTTTATCAAGAATTGCAGCTTCTGCAATTTGGATATTGCACTTGAATATATTGCAATTGCGATAATATTTCAGATCGTTAATTAATTAACCAATTGTGACACCCTACTACTGCTACTCATGGCACATATTTTCAACACTCTGCCACAGACGGAGCTTGTTAGACTTGTACGACTGGCTGTAACACTGTGTGCACGCCTACATGTGCATGCGTATGAAGATTATTTATGGTGCAGGTATTTCAAAAAGGGAAATAACTGCACTATATTCATGCACACCTGCACGAATATACAGATACTAAACAAACAAGGAGATACCCACACAGACAATAACACACACAATCAAACATGCATGTCACTGCACAGGGAAAACGTAGCACAGATCAACACCTCACATACGCACAGTTATTTAACATGAGACAAGTCGTAAATATTTCCCAACAGGAGTCAATAAACCTGTGCGAGCTATTAGACAGACAGTTTGTTACACCTGCTTGTCATATTAGCTGAGCTAGGAGGTGCTAGAACTGATAAAAACACGCTAATAAGAGCATGGGGTACAGAGAAAAGGTATCAAAGGCAGCAGGCAGGCAGGCGGGCTATTTGTATGGAGAGGAGCAGGGCAGTGCTGACGTCAGTGTGCAGCGACACACACAGCGTCAGCAGCCCCTCCGCTCATGCACACGCTGATAATGAGGACAGGGCTCTGGCTGTCAAGACACGCACGGGAAGAAAAGATGATACGGAAAGGGGAAAAGAAAGCACAGCACCCGCTTGGGAAAGAGAGCTAACCAGATGAGAGGTCTGTAGAGAGAAAGAGAGTGCATGTGTGTGTGTCCTATTGGTCAGACAGAGTTTCAACAGCTAGGATATGGCTGGGCCTGTAGCACAGTGCCAAAGCTCAGGCAGTGTTAGCTGATGGTCGGCCAGCAGCTGAGGCGACTGAAGGAAGCAGCAGACTGGGATTAAAAAACACCGTCTCTGAACTTTTGACCCAGACTGACTCACTGCAAAGATGATTCCTGCACTCAAACGCACGTAAAACTGACCCAAATAACAAGATGTACAATAGCATATACTACAGCTGCAGCTTTTCTTTTACCTACAAAATGCATTTAGTTTTAAATATTAAGTTCCAACAACCTTAGCTGTTTTAAGAGCTAGACTAAAACGGAAATAATCAAAAGCTGCACTCTTCCTTCTGGGGCTCTCAAATCTTTCTTGGTAACAACGACAAACAGCATTTTCCTCGTAAGTTGCCACAGATAAATGCAAATTGGTTATGAAGAAGAAAATGAATGCAACAGTGACCTCGCTTCAACCCCACATCAGATAAAGAAATTACTGACAACAAAGAGCAAACAACTTCAATTATATGGAAGCGGTCACGTTATCTTTAAAGGGACAAGAAGGCTTTCATTAAGACACTCAGCAAAATGTGCAAACTGCAAACGAAAAACAGGAAGCACAAGTAAAAGGTGCCATATCAGTGAATGGACAGAGTGTGAGATTCTGGGCCAGCAGTTTCCAGGGTCCAAATCTGGCCACTCCAAGTTGACCGACTCTCTGGAAATGGAGTGTCACAAGTTGACAATTCAGTCTGATATCAGGCAAGGTGCACTGATATGCCTGTAAGCCCACAAACATTTTCCAACATGCGAAAAGCTCTGCTTCTTTAGAGAGACAGTTCACCCCAAAATCAAATATACATATATGAAACTGCTCACAACAAGGTCTATGAATTATCTTGAGTAACTGGGTCATTATTTTTGGAAAGAGATGCTGGTTTTGAATTTATCAAATGCATTTTTTGGTGCTTTGAACACCATTTAGTCCCATTATACTGGAGACACAAAACTCTGCAACTCACACCAAAAAATATCTAGATGGATAAGTAGCACCACAGGCCAGGGGGAAATATGTATTTCTGATTTTGTGATGAATTGCCCTTTTAACATTTAGCAGCATTACTGGAGTCATTACCAATACCTAATTTTTCCTTACTTTGTGGCCATTTCTCCACGTAAAATAAGGCTTAATGTGCAACAGGGACATGTGACTACTTGTGTTCTTCTTTGGCATGATGTCTCCAACCAAAATGGACATAGAAAAGTAAATACAGCACTGGACTCTCAGTACGAACTCCAAGGAAGAGGATTTTTCCCATACTGCGCAGCGTATCTTTTATGAGTCAATTCAAAGCCATATTGACACTATTAGCACTTCCTCATATAGTTATCAGGGCTCAATAATAAGGATTGCCCGATTGCCCGAGGCAAGTAAAACACCATGCTGGGCTAATGAATCTAGCTAGATTTTTACCACTTGCCTGACTGGGTAAAAAAGAATTTAACACATAATTATTTCTGGAGCTGATGATGGAAATTGGTCAGGAGTGATTCATGCTGCTTCTTTCTCATCTCTGTTGAGGGCTGCACATGAGCAGTACTGACTGAGCACTTGCGAGAAAATGGCGGCAGGAAGTGCTTAAAGTGGGCCAAAGTGCAAGCAAGCATTTATTGCTCAGAATGGCACAGGTATGACTTCGAGGTGGATAAAACTGGGTCATGTTTCAAACAACAGGTTTCCAAAAACACCACTCGAGTGCCAAACAAGAGCCAACAGCATCTCGCTTGCACGGCAGCTAACAGAGCTGCCGACAACGCCTCCTACAGGGCCTTGCTGGGGTCAGGTTATCTTAAACGCAGCGTGTGATGCACTAGTTACTTTGTTGTAGAGCTGCAATGATCAATCAATTATTTATCGCTTATTAGACAAACGGCCAACTATTTCGACAATCAACTGAATGGTGTTTTAAGACAAAAAGTCAAATTTCTCTGATTACAATATAATGAATATCTTTGGGTTGTGAGTAAAACATGACATTTGATGACATTTGAGGATGACATCTTAGGATTTGGGAAACACTGATTGTTTTAACCATTTTCTGACATTTAAGACAAAAAACTATTAATTGAGAAAATGATCCGACGGCTTAACTCACTATGAAAATAATCGGTAGTTGCAGCCCTACTTTGTTGTTATTTGATAAACACTAATAAATATTTGTATAGGTTAGGTTGAGTAGATTTCAGACCCATTTGCCTGAGCAATAAAATGAAAAAAAAAAAAAGTTGAACCCTTGTTATAATGATACTTTTTCATAACATTATGTTTACAGAATTTCTCAAGATTAGGTAAATTTATAGGATTTAAATAATATGAAAAGATATATGTAAACAAATAAACTTTTATTTAAATTACATATAAAACGATTATATATTTTATTACAGTTTATTTTCACTTATTTTTTTCCACATTTTTGGTCAGTTGCTTTACAAAGTCAACACAATCCGTCACTCTCTGCTGACAAGTTCAAAGACCAAACTGAGGTTGGTAGATGACAAAACTATGACCTGACCGAGCAGCTGCCTGTCAAAGATTGAAAGAGAGATAAAAAAAAAAAGAACTTCCTCCTGTGTAAGCAGCCCAACTACCTACAGCACCAAAACCTTGTAAAAATCTTTCTGCATCTGTGTTGCTTGGCTCTCCACCAGCTCACAGGTCAACAGGCCCAACGGGAAAACTCATGGTACTCCAGATGGCTAATACGCCAGTGGCTGTCACCAGTGTTGTCAGGGTAACCTGGCAGGACCATGGAAAATTCTTTGACTAGGGAAAGGAGCTCGTGCAAAATGTCATCCCTCTCTTTCACACTCATCTACCACTTCACTGGACTGGTGTTGTTCAATGTCTGCCCTGCAAAAGCCAACACCTATTAGTGTCATTCGGAGTATTTTTAAGTACTTCCACGACAAGACTCGTTTATTTTTACACTGTGTGGTGTTTGCTTTGTTTAATTTACTGGATTAATGCCAAATAAGACAAACGCTACCAATGAGATGTTAAATATTTCAAGAATCTAAGGCATGAACAAGTTAACGAGTCTCAAGTCTTGTTAGACTGGTTGTTAAAGTAGTTCTGCAAAACGTATAACACAACAAACAGAAACAGTTGAAACAAAAATAAATTGTTTGTTACAATCAACTGTTAAAGGAGGACTCAGTTTTTCATTATTATCTATTACACATAACAATAACTTTCAATTAGCTGTTCTAGCCTTTTTCTATGTGTTACTAAAATCCCCCTAAAAAAGCTCCTCACAGTGTCTGTTGTTGTCAAATATTAAAGGGTGAACAACTGCCCTCGTGTCAGCACAGAGTTTTCACCAAAAGATGTACTGCCAACAATCAGAGGCAGACATAGGATGCCCAAGTAAAAGAAACAAGAAGAAATGTTGAAAATGTTTCTTGAAGTAACACAAAATGTACCAGAACACACTGACAGTTAAAAAAAAATACTGTACACTGTGTTTTACAGGTCTGCTCCTGATAGGGCCAGATTTTGACAGGAAGTTTTACAGCTTCCTACCTGTCTGAAGAAAGGCACATGTTAGGGTTTAGTTAACGGCTAACAAAGGGTGTTAAAATTATAAACTTGTGTTTAAGTTGAGTAATTGTGCCTGTTCAGCCTTTATCATTAATTTTACCTAAAGCCTAATTTTATTTAGTTAAAAATAAAGATCGACTTCCACCGGACATCAAGAAATAATTCTAAATCTTCTCCTGAATCTTGGCAGGCAGGAAGCCAATTTTGCGCCTCTAACACACGTCTGTAGCTGATCGCTCGATATAGACTCAACTGTCACCTGTAATATACGATAATCTGTTTCTGTTGTTCTAAAGCGCACACAACAATAAAGTCAAGTCAACTCAAGTTTTACTTATACAGTCCAAAAACGCAAATCACACTTTGGGGATTTTATAATCTGTACAGTGTATGACCTCTTCTGTCCTTAGACCCTCAGTTTGGCCGATCAAAAGTCCCAAAAAAATAATAAAAAGGGAAGAAACTTCAAGTGGAGCTGCAGAGGGGGGATCTGTGTCCAAAGACTCTAAGACATGGAAGAGATTAGAGTTTTCACGATACTAGAATTTCCAACTTCGATACAATACCTTAAAAATAATTAATATATGATACCATTTTCGATACCACAGGAAAAACCTGACAACGTTAAGAGCATAAAATGTTTGATTTTTATTAAAAGATAAATCTATCAAAGCTATAACATGACAATGAGAAACCTAACCCCTTTCAAAACATTCATTTTTTTCTCGTTAGATCAGGATTTTAAAAATAATGAAATTAACAATAAAGAACTACTATTGGAAATTAAGTAATTAAGTTAATAGTGTCAACTCGCTGTTGGAGAGAAGACAGAGTGAGAAAGAGCAGCTGGTATGGGTGTATTAATATTGTGGAAAATGAGTATTGAAACCACTTTAAATATTCAGAATAAATACGTATGGATATTTTTGACAACACTAAAATAGATGACAATAAAGAAGTGATTTGTTGGTTGGTTGGTTAGATCCTGTACTCCAGCAGACGAGAGTTCCTCCGCTCTGAACAGTTACCTGTTCAGAAATATGTTCCCAAGGTGTTGTGAGAGAAATCTGGGCTCCTGTTAATGTGACTCCAACTTTATCAAGTGAAACTGACCATCTTTTTAGGCTTTAAAGATCCAGCCTGTAGATCAACTCATACAAGCTTTCCTTAGCTCGCCTGCTACACACTGGTGTCACCTGCTGCATGTTTTACATGCTATATGATACTATAAGATAAGATGATCTAAAGCACAATGTAGTACAGGTTACTAGCCAGCCAACAACAACAACGTGTGCAGTATCTGTATGGCTTTAGGTTACTTGACACCATGTCCTCATGAGCTATAGAAGGCTAACAAGGTAGCAACACTGAATTGATGGCAGAGGTCCTCGGCACAGAGGAGACTCTGGTGTAACCTAACAAAAAACTTAACATCCAGGTAATCTGGAGTCAATTTTAGAATATCTCATCAAAAAAGAAGGTTGAAACTAGAAGAACTAAGAGGACAGATGAGTATAACCTTTGGTATTTTGCTTAATTTAGTGTCAACATACAAATGTTTCATTAAAATGCATGTCCATTACTTTTTGCTTTTTGTTTTTATGTCATTCTGAAGTTTCCCAGTAGTGTTCCTTATGTATTAAAATCTTAGAAATGATCACTTTATTCACAACTTTCATTTCACTGAAAAGAAAGTGGTCATATTGCAATTTTGATAATATTTCACTTAAATGTGCAGCTCTGGCTGTAACCTACATCACTGCTTTTTGCTTTTTTTTGTTTCCACTTGAAAAACCTGGAGGAAAAACATATATGGAATCACCCTTTAAACAACCCAGAAGCTGCAATACCTGAAAATATTTGACATCATGTGCTGGTGAATTTTAGGATTGCCCTGAGACACTTTCATACAGTGTGAAATCAGTTTTCTAGAACATGGAGAAAACTCATTTGTTCATCATCCCAGCATCATATTACGTCATGTTACACGAGGACAACATGCTTATCATCAAAACTAAACAAATAATGTACGATTGCTATCTTGTAATACAGCACACTTTGGAAACCGTACATCTACATGCCTTCATCCATAAAGTAGACACACCCAGCTCGAGGTCATAAGACCGACCTTTGTCACCATGTAAGATACAGTGAAACAACTTTCTAACTCTTCACAGTCTTTCTAGTTACTGTTGTTCACTGAGGATTATGCTACATTAATACAGTTTCTGTGTTGAGTTACAGATGCTTTTTCATGCAGAGTCGCAGCCACATTGAATGATAAGGGTTTTCTGTGCTGTATAGATGTAGATACTAGTTTCTCAGTAATCAGAATTTCAATATAGGAAACTAGGCATGAGTTTCTCGCATCAAATGCCCAGTGTGATGTGATAATAGTTGTCTATTTTCAAATTACATTAAGAATTAATGGAATGAAACTGTGTGGCCTAACATTACATGAAGGACTAGGCAGTGTAATGGGACTTTCTAACAAGTGAGATCACGAGTCAGGATTTGTCTGATACAATCAGAACAAGCTAATGTTAATAAAGTTAAATCAAACCATCAGACCATTTGATTCAAGACTAAAACTTCATTCAAAAATAGTACACCGGAGCGGGGCAAAAGAATTCTGGACAAAAACACACGATTAATCAGCTAAAACACATATCTAACATCCAAGCCTGTCTGGTTAAGTTGGCAAAGGTTGTAGTTTGTTGCAGCAGAACGAGTAACCTACACAGCTCTCTCATCTTCTGTCTCAGGGGCATAGCATGTGGTTTTACCATGGCGTTTTGTTTACATGAGTCAGGAGATGTACAGCACACAGCCTATAGACACACACCCACTAATTCCTTTGAAGCAGGCGAGATAGCAGTTGCTGTCTGCTTCCTGGCTGCTCTGAGTTCGTCAGCCAGCTGTGTCCCCGGAAAAAAAAAAAAAAAAGGCAGATGGACCAGAACAAGGCTGACAGAAAAACAGAGTGGAAGAGTTATAAGTGTGCACCGAGAGCCATTTGGAAGTAGCGGGAAAAATTCTTGGTGCTAAAGTTGGATGATGTTCCTTCCCAAAACTATTATTTTGTTAAGGCCAAGGGACATGCAATCGATGTGGTTTTATCAGACACACAGCATTGCCAAAACTTCTGGACACCTGAGTAAAGAAAAGGTCCAAGTTGTCAGCTGATTTCCTAGAGGTAAGGGTGTGCTGTAGGGTGGGGTACCAAACTCTGGAAGCTGGAAAACATCAGTACTACAAAGTACAGATTCATGTTAAATCAACTGGTGCCTAATTTCAATACCTGAGAGTTCATCTGGGTGGGAGACTAACTTAGACTATAAAGAAAAAGACAGAGTGTCGTCCCTGTAGCTTGTTCAAGTAACAGTGAGTCAGGGCAATGGCAACTGGAAAGTGGTCGCAAGTGGGGTTACACTTAAGGGTGGGATGGCAGGGTGGGTCGGGGATCATAAAGGGCATGGTTGATTGTAATTATGATATTCTTGGCATTGTCATTGTGCTGTTTTAACACTGCCTAAAATAATAATATATACACTCAATGCAGACATTCCCTGTTGCAATTTTTGTAATGTGAAGTGTAAAGCTGGCCAGGACAACGTGTCAAATGAAAGAGAACACCTGGCCAAACATAAATATATCTAAAGCTGAAGCGTGTACCATGTTTCAAAGTCTGAAAGCAGAGCCTCGCGCCGCAGCTGTAGCTAACGTTAGCACGCCTGCAGCCAGCGCCAAAGAAGATGAACCCTTCGCAGACAACACAACTTTGAGGCGACAACTTCCTCGATATCTTCAGGTAATTAATTAGCTAGTTTGATAAGTTGTGTTGGCTTGCTGGGATTTTATCACTGTCTTGGCTGATTGTTAACCTCACATATTTAATAAAAACAATGCTGAAATTGAGAAGTTTGGACTCATTTTTCACAACAGAAATTAAATCTATTTACTAATATAGTAAAGTGTAGAAAAAGATTGTGGACCGGTGAAGTCAGCTCTCAACAATTTGCCTTATTATAAGGTGACCAGATTTCTGAAATGAAAACCGAGAACATGTCCAGTTCAGCAGTCAATATATCATTAAAATATCCAATGTTATTGTCTATGACATTAATAAAAAAGAAAAGGAGATGTAACAGATACCACAACTGTTGTTCTGTAATAAACTCTAGTGTAGGCCAAATGGTAAAATCAGGTGCTCAGTAACTTTGTAAACCGAGTCAGAAAATCATAGTTTCAAATTCCACAAATTCCAATTGCTTGCCTCATTTTTGCACTTGATTGGAATAATAAATTGGCAGACTCTGTAATGACATTTTTACCTTTCCTCATGTATCTCCTTCACACTTCTTCACACAGCTAAAAACGGAGACATTTCTGAGGAAAGCTCCAGCTAGGGGCGGGCCACCAAAAAAGGGGACTGTCCCCAGAAAACAGGGACATCTGGTCACCCTACCTTGTTGTGAAGAAGGTCAGGGATTTGGGGTGGGAAACCAGAGAAAGGATGAAAAGGGCACAGAGGACCTAAAGGCTGCATTCAACCATAGCTGCAGAAGTGAAATCTTGGCTGTGGGACGAGTTATGGTGAAAACACTTGGAGGCTCAGGAAGGAAAACTGAGACCAGACATCACTCAGGGTGCTCTGAGGCTGCAGGTGTGTCCTCGTTTCAAGAGAAAGCGTCAGAAGATTCTCAAGGGTCCCGGCAGACCTTCCACATTGTCGGATTTACTGTGTCTCTCAGCTGACCTAAGATCACTTCAGCATCTTCCAGAAAGAGATGCAGGAGGCCAAGAATACAGATGTATGAGTAGCTCAGAAAGAGCTGTGTTATTACATGATTATTATTTTTTTAAACTTTCTTTAACATTTGATTTTTGGAAATCAAAACAAGTAGAATGAGAAATGCTTTTTTATTTTCATCCTACAGAGTCAGATAGTGTCTGAATTTACTGGAAGTCCACAAAACAGTTTTGTGCTTCGCTCACATATTTAACAGTCAGTTTGACGCACAACCTATTGTGGTTACTTGTGGTTCTATGCATGAATAGACGGTTACCATAATACAGTGCTTTATCTTTGTTTTTGGTGCATTGTCTCGCAGAAAATGCTTTAAAAGACCAACACATGGAACAAGCAACAAGATTGAGCAACAAGATTGTCAGCACCTTCTGTTGTAACCGTTAAAAACAAAAGCATTGTTAAAGAGAAAAAAGGGCAACTCAACCTGCCACAACGAAACTTTGAGACATCATGTGTGGTGCGACATGGTTATCAACGCAGCTGATGACTAAAAGGATTCTTGAGCCCATCCCGGACTGACCTGGCCGTCTGTCAACAAAACCTTCTCATTACCTGTGAGTTTACAGATGCACATTCACCAGAGGAATGTATCACTATCGCATTTTAAACTAGAATTACAGCCTCGCAGTTGCACGCCTCCACTAAACAAATCAAGTTGAAGTTTACATCCATGCCTGTCCAGGCTCATATAACATATGTAGTGAAGACTTTGAAGGAATTTAATAAAAGAATAAGTGTGTTTTTTGGCATGTGTGATTCCAGAGAATAAATTCCAGTCAGAAACAGAAGACTGCTGTCTTCACTCAAGAGACTACTCAAGTATTTTGTCAGAACATTATGATGAAACAGTGAAGTTCATCTTTGACCTTAGGGATATAAAATGCCATCACTTCATCATTTTATCCTACTGGACATTTGTGTAAAATTTTGTCATAAGTAAAAGTTATGACCAAAAACATGTTTTGTGAAATCACACTGAACTTGACTTTTGACCAGGGCTGCATGATTCTTGCTAAAAATATGAATCACATTTTTTCTCCCAATGAACTGAGATAAAGATTGTCTCACAAGATTCTTATTTTTTCAACAAAAACTTTTATAGCACTCCAAGACTCCCAGTTACAAAAACATGTTTCAGATGCTTGCTGTCATGACGTGGCTTCAAACATACAACATAACATAATCAAAGCGCTGGACTTAAAAGACTCTTTTAAACAAAAATAAGCCTCTTTTCCTCTCCCACTTTAGTACACTTAATCAAAGTGATTAACTTGAATGCTGCTGAATAAAAAAAAGTGCACTGTATTGTATTATGTTGGGATTTTGTGATGGGGTTTATTTGTCCTATCAGAGCGAGAGAATTTGCGTCATTTAGAAATGAGATTGCATAGCTGCATAAATTGAGACTGTGGCTTTTTTTTTATGATTAATTGTGCAGCCCTGTGGATGTTTCGGTCAGATACAATGAAAATCTCTCCTGTCATTCCTGAGATATCACGTTCAGGAGAATGGGACAGATGGACATACGTATAGACAATCCAAAAAAAGAAAACATCTGTCCATGAATGTGCATGAATGCCAGTGAAGAGGCGTAAAGACCCTTTCAATTCAGGTGTGCTGATCGTGGATGACATGGCAAGTACACACCTGCATATGTTAAAGCAAGAACATGTACCTAACGTAATTTAACAACGAAAATTTAAAATCAGATGCAACAAAACACCCTTTCTCAAACTACTACAGACTTAAATGGTCTGATATGACCAGCAGCTTATGCTAACTAATGTTAACTAAAATGAGCAAACTTTAGAAAGATATATAGATAGACGAGTTTAACTGACATTACTGTGTCAACTCTTCTCTGCTTGTGTGACTGTTCTGTGGCTACAGCTGCCGCTGTTCAGCTAAGTGCAGAGGCTGATGAAGAGTTTTTTACAAATTCAGATTTGGATTTATTGCTTATTTCTGATTGTATTTTTGCATTTGTTTGTTTGTTTGGCTGTTTACATCATCTTTTAAATGTGGCCAATATCAGATTCCACTGTGTACCTGTCACAGTCTTGAAATGACCCACACGCACAAAAGAACAATAACAAATCATACAACGTCACACAAAGCCTAGTGCTGTATGAAAATAAACACAAAAGCCACTGAAGTCATTGTTTATGGTTCTGCTGATGTGCAGTGGAAACCAGAAAATGCATGAGCTGATGATGACGGTGACAATAATAAAGACTAGAAGAAAGAACCAAATTTTTAATTCTGGCTTTTTGTGGAGCAACGGCTGCTACGTCTGACCAGAGGTGTGTGTGTGTGTGTGGAAAAAGAGTCTGAGTCACGAGCGGTGGGATCGTGACATGAATGTTTTCACAAAAACAGATTTAGTTTAAAGTTTCACAATGTGAAGGGATACTTTTAACCACATCTGTCTTGCAGCAAGACACTTCAGGTGAGTGACCGACATAAAAGTTGCATGAATTCAGACGTGACTGTTCATGCTGCTCAAACAGTCATAAAAAATAACAGATCTCAGACACATATGAGCAAGAACAAAGAAATATGATTTGAGCCCCTTTTGCCTGCAGTGTGAACACAGACCAAGCCACTGACCAATAGACTGACATGAAGAAGACAAAAACATCTTTTTATAAATCAATTTCATCAAAACTTAATAACATTGTTGGTGACTTTAATATAAAATTGGTTAATCACTCTGCTCAGGTTAAAAAAAGAAAGAAAAATGCACTTTAAGAAGAAGTTGTCAGACCCCATCACACAAGAACACTGCCAGTTTTGTTGTTCCCAGATTTAAGAGTTGCATGGCTTCACACCCCGTCCCAGTAAAAAGTAAAAACAGAAACGGAATAAGCCACGGTGCCCAACAAAAACGACAGCGGAGAGCGCATATCCTCATGCATGTACAGCAGTGGGAGGGAAGCCAAAGAGGTCATGATGGAGCCTTTTCTAAAGAAATGGGGCAACGGCTACTTGGCGCCTTCCATGCTTTATGTTGAGGAGAACTCACAAAAATCACAGAGAAAATGAGAAAACAAAAATAAACCACACAGACATGTTCATTTTTCATTGAGACCTTATCTGTTTTAAAAGTTGAAGCTGCTACAAAATGTTTTAACTGATTATAATACTGTATAATACTATACAACAAAACTTAATTCTGATGCCTCTACATGACCTACATAAGACCATCCACAAGATGATTGTCTATTTCTATATAGTTATTCTTAATGGCTGCCATCGAGTCGGATTCTCCTTGAAATCAGATAAAACAAGCCAGTGTTTACATTTACACTTTTCTTTGGATAATTTTATTTTTTACATTATATTTTGTGTGTATTATGGTAGATATTACATGTGCCCATATAAAGATTTGTTTTGAATCCTTGTCCAGTTTTATTAAAATATACAAAGTGGGAAGTTGACCAAAAAAATGACCAAAATCTTATTGTTGCTTGTTGTTGTTTCCATACATTTCTTTTACTCCCCATATTATTATTTGAAGAAAAAAAATAAATTAGGTACTCTACTAATAGAGGTATACAGCAATATGAGTAGTTTTGTATATTTAAAACTCAACAGATCATATCAAGCAAAATTAGAGTTGCCAGGCAGCCCTAATGATCAATTTTCTCAATTTATTGCTAAAGAGTTAAATATGTGAGGTTGACACTTGATTGTTGATCACTACCTCCACCCTCTCATAGATTTAAAACAAAAATAACAACAAAGTCAGTTGTGATTTAGGAGAAGTGAAGAGAAGGAGCTGAATGGCAAGGTGTACTGTACCGGCAGGGAATCTGTAGCTTAACAGGAGACAAAAATCTCAGTTTAACTGTCAGCATTGACTCACATACATGAAGTGTGAGTCAGTCTGAGTAAGGTCAACCCTAGTACGTCAATGATGAACTTTTTCCCACAATGGTGTGTTTCATGCTCAAACGACCCGTAACTTTTTGATTGTACTCGACACCAAAACTCTGCAGTCAGCTACCGATGCTGGCAAAATACAGCCTGCACAACACTCAGAGCTGTGTTTTTAAGACCTACAAAACCAGAAAAAGAAAAACAGATGAAACAGTATTTGAACCTGACTGACAACTTGCACCTTTCTGTTTTCTTCTACAACTCAGTAAATCAAATTGCCAGAAAAATATAAAAAAAAAAAATATGTGTTTGAAACTAAGTCCCTTATATTCACAACCAAATTGGTGGTCAGATTTAATGCAAGTGTAGCTCTTAACTGTTCATGTAGGACACAAATATTTAAAATGTGTATTCATTAACAGAATAAGCTTGTTAAAAGTGCTTCAAGCCATAAATTACAGCTGTTTAATCTACGCTGGTGACTGCAAACAGCCTGTCTTCAAAATGAGCCTTAAATTAAGTCAAAAGAGAAAAATTATGCGCGTTTTTACAACTCTTAGAATAACAGCTTTACACAACAAAACATATTCCACGCAAAGGCATCTAATCCGTGCTTGACTTTGGCCCCGCATTTACTGGAAACCATTCAGTAAATCATGCCCCTATAAATAGTTGCAGGCAGGCTGCAGTGCAGGGCTATGTATGCAGGTTACATTTTATCTGAGCTTAAATTTTCTGTTGACCTGGAACGCAGCAATTCATCGCTATCACAAGAGATTGGCAAGAATATAGGCATGTATGACCTTTGGAGAGTGGTGGCAGAGAGCCCAAGTGTAAATACTCGGAACAGTACTTCTCAAAGTCCTTTCTGCTGACATTGATTTGCTGATCTGCAGGTTCATATAAATATCCCAGGTTTACCCAGTGTTAACACGAGTAATTATTAAAAGCACCATTGACCTTGTCACGCACAGAAGGTACAATCAGAGCCTGACGAGGGCTTCGTATGTCATCAGAGTCATCTAGCCCAAGCAGCTGTTTATTAAGTTACAGCGAGTAACCAGATCTGCGGCTGCAAAACTGGTGTGTTTTGTTTTCCTTTTCTTACGGCTGTATTTCCTGCTACCTATACCAGCCCAAAGGTTGGTTTCCAACAAGCCGTTTAAAGCTAGCAGCACTATCAAAGACTCAATATACGCCAGGGGACAAAGGTGATCTCAGTGCCAACGTTTTCTGTTGAAACTGTGCCCAGGCAGCACTAGACCAGACGGCTTCACTAAGGCAAGAATCTTACATCCTGCACACACGGAGGTGTGATATAACTTTCTGGTTAGATGGCTTTTTGTTTGTCTGTACATTTTATGTTTGTTGGTTTATAGTCTTTCTTTACAACCGCCCACAGGCAAATGGCATCTTGTAGCAATATTACTGACTATCTTTTCTTCTTCCACTAGAGCTGCAACGAATAATCTGTCTGTTGACAACTATTAAATTAATCAGTTTGATTAATTTTCTGAGAAAAAAATTTCTGATTCCAGTTTATGAGATGTCAGTATTTTCTGCTTTCTTTAGTCCTCTATGAGAGTAAAACGATTATCTTTGGTTTGGGGACAAAACAAGAAATGTGAAGATAAAATCTTGGGCTTTGGGAAACACTGATCAAGATTTTTAACCATTTTCTGACATTTCATCAACCAAACAGCTAATTGAGAAAATAATCAACAGATAAATTGACAATGAAAATGATCGTTAGTTGCAGCCACTACTGTTTACTCCACCAAAACCTTGAAACTCTAAAGGCTTGATTCCAGAAGTAGCTCTCCAGTTTACTCCATGGAGAAGACACACCGAGTCTATTGCACCAAGCTGCTGCACAAAGCTGCACAGAGAAGACCGAGCGAGCGTCAAAGTAGACAAAAAATCGACATTATCAGGCAAGCGACAAGCTCCGCCTCTGAAACAACGTGGAGGATGGATCAAAACCACAGCACAAGCACGACATGCCCAGTAGAGTCCAGGAGCATTTCAGTGGTTTTCAAAGGGAAAGCTGAAATTTAAAGGCAAACCTTCTTTCATATCCATGTAAAATAACCTTTATAACGGGGTGTTCTCACTCTTAACACATTTATTTTAAATTTACTTATTATTTACAAATTATTTACTAAACTAGTACAACTAGCACAACAACACAAACAACTATATTACTCATTAAATATTTATTAAGAAAATCATTGAAGAACTCAGTTTGCTTTGTGAAAATCCAACAATGCAGCAACACACCTATTTAAACCAGACAGCTCAAAAATTGATGAAGAAAAAATTTAGACAGACTGATCATTTCCACCATCTGGCACGAATAGTGACGACTTTGTTTTGCTTTGAAGGAAGATTTATTATTTTGGAAAATAAGTGCGTAAAAAACAAGAGATATCGTTGATAAAAAGTCATTAATACTTTTCTGTCAGCACACCAGAGCGCCTCAGTACACCAATACAATGTTTAGACCGACAAAAGCACCGTGTCAAAAACTGCAGCTGCCTCATTCATGTCAACGACTGGCACAAACAACACAGCGTCCAGTGAAAATGTTGAACCTGACTCAACTTTTACAACAATGCAGTACGACGTCATACAGCAACAAACCAAATTCTCAAATCAAATATGTGCATGTACGTGCACATTCCAGGTAGATTACTTTGTGATGTGAACAGCATAGTTCTGGTGTGTACGTCACAAAAGTATATCATATCATAGTATTATCACCTGCTGTCTGGTGTTTTGGCATCTGATAGGCCGTCAGTATGTTAACATGGAGCCAATCTGATAACGGCCAGGCTACAGTCTGTTAGAGGAATAGGACATCGATTTAGTGTGACATTTCACTTAATGTTGGAAACCTTCAGTATAAAACTGATCATGGCAGCTGCACCACATGTTTTTTGTAGTGAGCCTTCATTGATAAAGACAGACAGTAACACTGCGGTCGTGTTACAGGTAAAGCGGTTACTCTCTTAAAACAATGCTGAAAATCGACTAACTGGTTAAGTTATTTATCAAGTAAAAATGTCAAGCACACAATTGCAAATGCGAGAATATCCACAGTACACTGTACACATGACTTTATTTGGCTCAATAAAACAGATTTGAAACAAATCTGAGAATAGGCTACACTGCAAAAACAAAATAGCTGAGGCAACAATAGATTTTTGTTTTGAGCTTAAAACTTAAATATCTTGTTGAGATTATGTGCTTTTCTTCATTAGATAAACTAATTAAAGTTAAATAAAGTTTTAGAAACCCAAAAATATGTTATTCAGAAAAAATATAGAGTAAACTTATTAAAGTGAAAGTGTCTATTGGTTAATATTTTAATATTTAACTTTTTTTTTTTCTGAGTTTCTAAAACTTCAGATTCATGTATATCTGAAAAAGAAAAGTAACTATCTCAACTGAAGATTATCGGTCAGCAAAACCTAGTTTAATAAAGTCTGAGTTGGGGTCAAAACTCAAAACTTTATTGCAGTAAGTCGCCTCAAGTTGTCTCAACTTTTTTGTCCCAATTTTTTTCCCCACTTTCCCTCTCGTAAATTAAAAGACCACATTGTATCACAGAAAACTACAGAAACTGTTGTTATTGGAAACCTTTATAAACCCAGGTGTTCATACTTGGAATATTTTGCATGTTTTATACGAGTAATTCATTGTAATTTCTTTAATTCTGACAGGTTTATTATGACCTGGGTATTATGAAACGACCGGTCTGCATTTCCAGCATATTCTAACTTTGATTGTTTCTCTCTATCAAAGTGCAAACATGCAATGTATGTCCCTCACACGCAACCTTTTTTGACCACTGTGGAGCAAAACACCAAGCTATAGTTTGGAGGCTGGGAGGCCTGAGTACAACAGGAAGGTTATACCTGATATGGACATGAGAGCTAGATGAGTGAGGCTTGAAGCCTTGTAAGGGAACATCTGGTTTTATCATGGAATCAGTGCAGGCTCCTCTCATAAACACAACCTAACGCCTGAGCCCTGGAGCTCTGGCCAATAACAAGCATGTGAACACAAACGCCATCCATCAGAGCCGAGCGGTGGGAGGAGGAGTTAACAGGGAAGTAGAGAGAGTGAGACAGACACAAAGAACAGTGAGAAAAGTGAGACACCACAACAGAAATTGTGTGTGAAGTAAATCATTTACAAGCAAGTGACAAACGCTGTCTGTAGGCAGCTTCTCACTTCTACTTTACGTATCACATTCACAAAGCTGCCATTAAAGCTGTGGCGGCAGGAGGGGTACATTTTAAAAAAAAAACAGCTTAAGGAGCTTACAGCTGTACACTTGTCAAGTTAAAGGTCAGAATCGATATGTAACAGGCCACACTGAAGCGCCTCAACATCTGTCAGTCTTGCTGTTCTTCCAAGTTATTTGAGCACACACTTAAATAACTTATGGTTATTCAGGAGGGGAGCAATTCAACCAAATTCAATACACTCTTCTAGGCAAATTCATCGTGATAGTTTATTTGTGTGCTCCATGGCAACAAAGGGCATGTTGCAGCCTGTCCTTTCCTGCTCTCCTGATTGTGGTGTTAGGGCCTGGGTTGGATCACAGAGCTAAAGGTCAGCATCATACGGGGGCCCCTCCATGTACTTTTCAAAATGCCTCACAGATACCAGCTTTTTTGTCTGCCAATTCGAGATTTTTCCGAAACTTGGTACTATGTAAAACAATTTACACATATATGTGCCTATTACAGCCTGTGGGTTGATTTCTACGTAAAGGACTCTGGGTTGGGTTTTTCATTTTTGGCAAAATCCAAAGGATGTGATGTTTATGCTCAGTCCTTCTTCAGCTCCCCTACAGCGCCAACAGTAGCTAACATTAGCTTAGAAATGGAGTCCACTAACATCAACAAATGACCAGCGCAAACCACAGCCTAACTTGTCTCAGTTATCTATCAACATGATGCCAGTCAGTCACATTAAATCTAGTGTATGTCACTGTGACTGTTTTGGCTGATGCCCAGGAGGTTCCTTTGCCTCCATAGAGATCAATTCCACAGCGAGCATGAGCAACAGGGTATTTACTGTAGTTCACTTAACAGCCACTGGTGTAGGCATGTCACAATATCATAAACCAAAATCACTGCCAAGAGAGCATTTTACCATGTCTGGAAAGAAATGAAGTGGTTTCTGCTCAGATATTAAGTCTGTTGCTCCATCTTTTTCCATTCTTATCTTAGCAGGCAATTTTAACAGAATAATAGTACACATCTGTAGGTCTATACCGTATTTTTTAGCCTGGTGTTTGGCCACAGTTTCAAGGTTTAATCTATTTTGTCGTGCTTTGAGCACCGATCAACTGAGCTGACAGAGCACACTGGATGCGCTGCTGTGTGCACCACTGCAGCCAGTGTGTGTTTGGCTAAGAGGGAGACAGTGAGAGGCGAAGGAAGGTGGAAGGAGGACTACTGCCTACAGTCTTTCCGGAAGTTATTCATACTTACTCCGACCACTGTTTTGTCATTTGATCTGCCCTTCATAACCCATGGTATTTTCTGGAAAGTCGATCCAAACCCATCCGCCCTGTGGGTTAACTGGTTTGATCCGCGCATCACTACTTTTTCTCTTGGACAAGTCTAAGGAGAGCTGTTGCTGCAGCTGCACATGTTGCTTTCTTACACGTGTAGTTGTTGTTGTTCAGTGGTGGCAGGCGTTCTTCTCCTTCCTCTGGCATTTAACAGCACTTGTAAGTGTTTATGCTGTCCCTGTCATGCCCTGAAGAACTGTAGCTCTGGTACCTATGGTACTGTAAAAAAAATGAACATGTCACATCAAATTTTGGCATCGACTTGGTACCAAAGTATGGGTTCTCGTGACATCCCTACACCAGTGTCATTAATAACAAGGATTTTCTGAAAATTACACATAGTACAGACACAGACATAGTTCAGAAAATTTTGCCTCTTTTTGGACAATATTTTGTTTTTCAGATGCATATGTACTGTGTCATTCTGCCATCTCTCATCAACCGCCATTTCTACCAGCACAGTCTCACACAGCCAGAGAACACTTCACTCCACACTTCAGTTTAGTGCTGTGTCAGCGCTGGAGGAAGGTCTGGATTAACCCACTGGTTAATGCTCTGGCTTGGCTGTATTTCTTTAAACCAATCACAATCATGTTGGAGGTCACAAAGCACAGTATGCAGCAATGGTGCAAAATAATGTTCAAGAGGGATTTGGTTGAACATTTGCACGCGGGGAGGTGAGCGACAAAATCCCCCAAAAGAAACAGTAACAGCTGCTAGTTTTTTTTTTATGTTTCTAACATTGGCAACCACGTTAGTGTTAAGGGAACTTGCCACTTTCAGTGTGCTGGTTGTTGTTCTTGTTTAACGAAGCAACAAGGACTTTGAAAGCAATAACATGGAGAGATGGCTGCCAATGGCAAGCTTATTCAAACAAGCTCCTTTCTGTGAGCCTGACTGGCTCCGACTAAAATCACTTCATGCTGCTTGCCTAATGGCTGACAGACAAAAGTTAGCGACTAGATGTTGAAGAAAGCGAAACATGTATCAGCCTAAATTTGCAGCAATTTTTCTCAGGAATTGGTGGAGACCAAACCAGAGACAGCTCTATGTCCATTGAATGTGTAACTAAGCAACTGTTTGCTAACATACTAACTATCACAACTTTATAAAGCAGTAATAAGTTAAATATGTGACTGTACGCTGTTTTTGGGGTTCTTGTGCCCTCTAGTGGCCAGAAATCTAAGAATGCAGCTTTAAAGTCTGTGTTTAAATACACTAGGACAGAGCTTGAATGTGATGTTTGCTTTTCTCATGGATTTATATTCAAACTCTTTAGAATATAAAAAACATACATGCCTGGATAATGTAGACATTTCTGTATGACAAAATGTCCAAGGCCATACTCCTGTTCTGCCATTTTATTCAGAACAGATGTTTTGGGTAAAACACCCCTCTTCGGTGTGAGACAATTACTCAGAAGTTTCAACAATCCACTTCCCTTGGCACGGCCAGCCAGTGGTCAACTGAATGCTTTCTGCTCCAGTGTGTGGACAAACTCTTACAGCGACCCTGCTGATAGTTTGCAGCACTATAACAGGTCAGGGACTGAACCCCACTGCATTTAAGAGGCCAAAAATGTCTTTTGTTGCAACGTGCAAGGCCAATAAGTTGATGTTTCATGAGAATAATCCACCCTGGCTTGGCACAGGGTTGGGGTGTTTCAGTATTTCACATTGGGGAGTCCCCGGTGTGTAGTGCACACATAATGAAGTGAGACTGTCATCCTGCCATGAGGCCAGTATGCTCTCAGAGACAAACATGGAGAACCTGCTGAAAACAAGTTTTATGTATTAAAAGGAGAAAAGTAAGGAGGATCAGTTGAGTTCAAGAAAGAGTGAGCAAAAATGAGTCAGAAGCAAGAAGTGACGTTCATCAAAATATGCTGTGAATCGGTACATCATTCTTTATATTATAAGATCGGGGAACATAGACAGACGTCATGGCCAAATCGGATTGGCCTGTTCAACACGAAGATTCAATTTGTTCCTTTTATTTTCAGTTCACCACCAGAATAAATTCATATATCAGCATACGTGAGAATGGTTCACCAGCAAGATTCACACTGCAATGTCTTTCTTCATCATCTGTGAAAACATCCGATTTCCACACAGTCGGTGAAAGTAAAAGTGACGCTCTGCAGTGGCCAACAGTGCGTCATCTGCACTCTGTTTCTATCACTTTACTATCTTCTCCACTTCCATCATACTTGGTTTTGTTGCTTGTGGTAAGAAGAGTTGAAACTTGTTTATCAAACACTTGGTTCATGTTGTCACACAGATGACAAAGTGCGCCACATGATGTAAAAATATATTTATGATTCAAATGCAACAAAACAAAACAAATGCAAAAAAATTACGACTGGTTGACTTTAAAAATCTCAGTCGACTGATGACTCAAATCTTCAACTTTTAGGGGGCAGCTCTATCTACAACCCCTGACCAGCAAAAATAATACTGAAAAATTTCAACATTTTCACTCCACAACAACAACAAACACACTCCTTTTAGCCTTTACAAATCCCTGCATCTATATCTAAAGCTATACTATATTAATTAATCTAAATGGCAAAGATATTAGCACAAAAGCATTTCAGTGAGGATATTTGTGAATGACCGTCGTCACAGAATGCAGCAGTCATGTGACCGATATTTCAGCAACTGGGCACAGGATATCTAATTTATTTGTAGATACTTATCTTCTGCTATGGATGTAGTAAACACACATAAATCGCTGAGCCAGCACTGCCCATTAAACTAAGTGAACCAAATGCATCATAAATGGCTGTTAATAACTAATGTGACAAATGAAGGAAGAAAAATGTTGTAATAAAGTTGACTGATGACTGAATATATATATGCAGTCTTTCTTTACGTGACAAATCTGCACTTCCTTACATCATAAAATTTACGGTTTAAACATGTTGTCACCAGGCAGGAAAATTGGCGTTCAGAGTGACGAGGGTCTTCAGTTACTTTCCTCCTAAACATCTCATCTTACTGAATGAGCAGGCTCAGCAGGCCGCGGCTGACAGAGGAGTGCCGGTCTGAACATAATGCTGTAGGAGCCACCAGAGATCAGCATTTTACATCTGTAAGTATAAACTCGGAGCTCGGCGCGCTCTGCCTACATCACCTGAGACAGATGCCACATGGCATAAATACTGGAGCACTGGCTGACAGCCGGATGAGTCAGAGTCACACAAACAAACCTGAGGAAGGTTTACTAAACAGAGTTAAAGAGAGCAAAGGTGAGGCCTACATGTACCCACTTTTGTGTAGTATACAAGCCTTTTTTGGCAGAACGTTAAATTTCAAGGTGTTAAGAAAGACAAAGAGCACTCCTGTTCATAAATAAAGAAAGTTTAGAGAAGGATGGATGTCACTAATAGTACTAAACAGAATAAAGTAAATGCAGAGCTATAAAGAACTGTATGAATATTTGGGTAGTAAACAATCCTTTTTTGGCAGAACTTTAAATGTGTAGGTATTAAGGAAGAAAAAGAACACTTCTGTTCAAAAAGATTTCTACATGGATGTTAGCAATAGTACTAAACAGTGGAAGAATAAAGTAAAGGCAGAGCTATAAAAGTTAAATTTGTTTAGATTAAAGACAGAAACTGTGAATGTTGAGACATATGGCATCCATTTGCACACATCACACAATATATTCTACACTATTTTGTCTCAGACGATCTCAGTCCACTTTGTGAAAGAAAAATCTACATAATCCCCTTTAAATTATATTATCAAATTGCCCTTTTTTAAGCTCTATTTATTTTGTTCAGAAATGTGATAATTTTTACATAACTGCAGGTTATTATCAGGTAGCTTCTGACACACAGGATCCTGGATGGGCAAATCAATTACCTACAGTACTATTGCAAGATAAATATATATATTATCTACACCCACAAAATATTTCAGTACTTTGAGGGTTGTTTTGGACAGAAGGGTTGCCTGAACGTCCCCCTGAATGTGAACTTTATCTCGTTTCTGTCACTGCTCCGTTGCGCCACGACAAGCTAACAGTTAACTTCACTGCAATACCTGTATGGACTGCCTATTAATGTGTCCAAAACATGATAAATGATCTACACCGTATACATGGCATGACACACTACCTCTGTGATACTTTTAGCTTTTGGTTGGGCAGCACAGTTTAAGCAATCTTTGCTTGGACAAACAATTACAGGTGACTAGTTAGCATATCGATGCTTTACCCCAGACCAGATCTGGTGCTTCAGATGAGACACTTCCTATTAACAGGTGACATATATTATGATTATGAATATGTCTTTCACTCAAACTGTCATTAATCCGTCTCTGTTGCCTAATCTGGCATTTCCTACGTGAGGATAAATTCTTTAAGCTCACTGAGTTCATGTGAAGATGAATGTATTCTCATTTGTATTAACTTTTATTTACAAGTATATACCAGAATGCAGTGATTTTAAGACTCATAAGGTATATGACATACAACATTCATTAACTGTAATGCTAGGTTTGTTGTGTCCGACTTATCTTTTACTCTTTGGTTGCTTTTATGTACGCTGGACAAGGAAGTGAAGAAGTGAAAGTCTCTGGGCGTAAGTGTGCAGTTAGAAAAGCAACTTTGGATTAACCCCTGCCTAAGCATATTAATATGTAAAGCAAACCAGATAGAAATGACTGAAATTATTATTGCAGAGAGAAACTTTTTATGTACACCAAACACAGACCACAGGACTAAATGAATGTCATTTTCTACAGTTCTTCTGATGTAGGCTATGTAGTTTGGTGCTGTTACTTAAAATGGTTATTTGCTGCATTTTTTTTCTGTTTCGTTGTTTGTTCATCCCTGTTTTCTTATTTTGTTCTCATTATTTTCTCTTATTCTTTTCTTCCCTGTACACACTACTGGTCATACTTTGCATGCATTACATCTGAGCTCCTTGTGCCGCAACGTGTGGGTTGTGACGCAGCTCCATTTTAACATGTACAAGCATTGTTTAGGTTTTGAGAAATTCACTATGATGTAGCCATCTGAATAAAGACTTTTTAACTTTCTGCCTGAACAATGCCTTGGACATTTATTCTTCTTTTTTTTTTTTAGCTTATTACATGAACAATGTTGCATTTTTCTTTCAATTCAAATACTTACATTACCTTAATTTTGAGCATAATGATGGTGATTTTGCTAGCCTTTATTACATTTGTTCTACATGTGGAGTCTCATTTTGTGAACAACAGAACAATAAAATCACTGTTCTGAACCTCTTGTCAACACATGGTTTGTAGCCGTTGCCACTGAAAATGGCACAAAAGGAAAGAGAAAGGAAACAACTGTTACAGCTCAAAGCTAGTCTATAAAAATGTCAAATATATTTAGCATGTTTTGTATTGTTATTTTTCTTTAAGCCTGTGTTTTGTTTTGTTTTTGGTTTTTTTTGCTATTTGTACCTGACATGTCTGAGGTTTTTGATCACTTAGCGACTGTAACACAAAACTTTCTATATGATCACTATGCCCGATAGAGTTCACCGTATGACGCAAATGCTGCATCTTTAATCCATCACTACCCCCAGCCAACCGCCGGTGTCTGTAGCCGAGCACCCAGTGCCTAATGCCCCGTGCCTGTGGTGCCATGCCAGGGTGCCTGCCTGCTGTTGATATGTGGCATCAAGTCCACTGTTGATCCAGTTGATCCTTTGATACAGGGTCGGGACAGATAAGGACAAAGGAGGGTCACGCTGCAGGAGGCAATCCAATGCACTGCAGAATGTATCATTCATAGGCAAGACACAACTTCTCAAAGCTTTTATAGTGTATAAATACATTCATATGGTGTCAGACTTGCCATAATAGTTATGTTATCGACTTATCATACAACATTTGAACATGACTAATGTCCATTCTGTTTACATGCTTGTTTGTTTACATGATGCCAGAATAAACAGTTTTTTCTAACCTTGTAAGACATGTTGGGCACTGGGCCTAAGCATTTTTTTCTCAACATTTAAAAGCCAAATGAACAGACAAAAATAATTTTTGTGTCATTTCTGGTTGCCCTGCTTCAGTCCAGCTGTCATCTGCCCTCTTTATCCCCTTTTACAGTGGACAAAAAACCCCACTAACATCTGTTAACATCTGGCTTTTGTCTTCAATCAGCAACATGACATGTGAGCCCAGCACAGCAGAGTTTGCATTCGCTTGAAGGTGTGTATTAAACTGATACGCACTCATCCTCAGTTGAGTGTCTGTAAAACTGTGGATGAACATTTAATTTCCCATAATTCTTCACAATAAAAGTCCCCTGCTATTTTGTTATCTAAAACTTTTTATTTTGAAGCAGCAAAATCAGGAAATGTTGAGCTTTCTTTAGCAGAAACTTCACACGACCCCTATCCAGCTTGAAGACGTGAAACTGTTAAATAAGGCAGATGCCTAAAAGTACCAACAGTCACACAGGGGAAGAGAAACTAAACTTCAAAACACAGAGATTCAGTTAGAAGCTACAGAAGTACTGAGGGCTGAACTCACAGAGACTTTTAAAAACCTCTTCCTCTTTGCTCTTGTGCACACACACAAGTTGAGACTCAGCTTTCTGGCACTGATCCAGAAAAAAAAACTCGTCTACAATAAAAACATAAAATATAAAAAAAACTCTAGCAGGAAAGAAGTTAATTGTCTAGTTTTAGTAGGTTTAGGTGCATTTAAAAATAATAATGTAATAGGCATTTTTTCCCTGCTATTGCATAATTCCAGCCAGAAAAGCTTTAAAGAATAAGTCAAATGAGACAAGACAGACCACTAACATGAAGGAGCTGGGAGCTCGGTGAGCTCCTTAAGTTCATTGCTCCTTGAAAGGGATTATGTGCATTATTACGCTATTATATCATCATTATATCAGTGGCATACAATGGCCTCAAAATGACAATAATATCGTTTATCTTTAATATCTCTGGGGCAATATATTGTCAAACAAAATTAGTTATCATGACAGGCCTATGTGGTATTTCTTTATTGAATAAAGAAATTTGATTCTCTCACCAGCGTTAGGTGTGCCCATGAAGCTGAGGAGGATTTAGTGTCTTTTTAACTGACACTTGCAAGAATTTCACTCATGTGAGCTGGTCTTCTGCTTGAACAGAAAGTCTCTTTGGTCACTGTTAGCCACTGCCTATCAGGGCTCAATCCCTCAATATCACTCTTCAAAAATTCTTATGAGCAGCGCATCACGTCAAGGCCTTCACAGGGAGCAGTATCAGTTTGGGGCGGGCCACAGCTCTGACTCTATCTGAGCAGCACAGTGTGCATTCACTGCAGAGGGGGTGTGCGATTAAAACCCTGTGCCCTACACTCACTCGCTGTGGCATCAATGAACTCTGCAAACACCTATCTCTGCCCGTAGACCCCCCAGTTTCTGCCCATGCTGGTTTATCTCTAGCAGCAGGCTGCATCAGCCATAATAACTTATCAGTCTTCAGAGCACAAATGCAGCAGACATGACGGTCTTCTACTGTATATAAGCCGGTAAATTAATGCATTATTGCTCTCAACCATTTCCTCTCATAAAAAACAAGGATACTGTCTCTCAAAGTATTTTCATTCAGTACTGTATACAAATATCACACTGCAAAAGAAATGTACTAAATCCTTGCAAAGTTATAACTACTAACATCATAACTGTTCATGAGTTGTGAAGTGTAGAAGTGTAGCATCATTTTAACCTGAAATGTAGAAAAGCTTTTTGTTTGGTCCACTCTAACAGGTCACATTTCGTGTGCTGTCACAACAGAGAGACAGACAGGGGGGAGAAAAAGAAGGGAGGGAGGGGAGAGGATGATACAGGTCCCCAGGAATTGATTACACTGAACAATGGCGAACAGATCAAGAGTAACCTTGGCCGGATGGGGGAGATATCACACTGGAGCTCAGAGTCAGAGACTTTCGTCAGACACAAAATCTATCTACAAAATCTCACTTACATTATGTGAGGGGAAGGGGAAGGAGGGGAGGGGGGGTGTCTGGCATTTGAGCCTGTGTGTGTGTGTGTGTGTGTGTGTGTGTGTTGTGTGTTGTGTGTTGGGGGAGGGGCGGCTGGGGGTTAAAGTGAGAAAGAAAAGGAGACAGCGACAGACTAAAGAAAAAGTGAAGAAAAGGGGGTGGGGATTGGCCGGGAGCAGTTTCTCAAAAAAAAAAAAAAAAAAAATAGCCTAATCCTCGTCATTACACTTTGAAAGATTTACTTTTTACCATAAGTCACTCCAAATATATATAAATTGTGGATAGTTATTGGAGATGGTGATCCTGTTGGTTGAAGTTAGGGTTTTCATTGCAGTGACTAATAGTGCTTCTCAGTTTTGCCCTTTTCAGTGGGATCTGCCCTCAGCTGCTAAACACACACAAGCCCTCCTCTGTAGCTGCGGCTGACGTCAACCGTCACTTAGCAACAGCCTTTTGGTGTAAAAGCAGCAGTGCTGACACCGTTTTCAAAAGAGGCGCACAGAGAGAAAGAAATTCAGAGAGAATGAGAAACAGATAGAGAGAATGAAACGAGGGAGAGAAAAGTAGATGGAGAAAGTGAGTAAAATTTTGGTCAGATTGCTGTGTAATGTTTTGATGAGAATGCAATGCAAAAATGATTGTTATAGGAATTTTCAGTGCAACAAACAGCTGAAACCACTCTTCCTTTCAAATCACCACGTAAAGCTTTAAAAATATTGAAGGAAAAGACATGATGTTATATCAATAAAGTCATCTGGAGACCATTAACAGTCAGTAAAACCTATGCAAGGTACTCATTTAAACACAACTTAAATTTACTACATCCCTCACCTCTATTTTCTCCATGCTTAAATTCCCACAGCAACAATTTAAGCACAGGCGCACACCATCTATGTCAGAGCTCTCTAATTTAACCAAACCGAGCCATGCTCTTTCTCATACTCTGAACAAACAGTCAACACATGCAAGGTTCAACAACCTCATCCTGAACTTAAAAGCTCAGCCACCTGAAATGTTTGCATTGTTGGGGAACCTTGTGGTGTAATCAGAATCACTTGAGACGAGCTGTGCAGAAAAATCTCTCAAACTAAAAAGCTTTATTGTGCTGGGGAACATTTTGTCATGACTTATCTTATCTGGCCGTTTCACATGTGCCAATTCTTCATGTGGTGGAAACAGGCAAAGTATGGGAGGCTGATATGACAGTTGCACGGGGAAAAGAAGGTCTAATAAGCCCAAACTTAAGTTGCTGGCAGTGGCTTTGCTTTCCCTCGTCTACAGTCCAACATTCTGTGCCTCAACAATACACAAACTAAGCCACAAAATAAGCTTTGTATAGATAATAATACAAGCAGATAGACGGGGTCAGGACATCACATCAAGGCTCATTAGAGAAAAATAAGAAAGAGGGGACACGCTGCGCAGCTCTTTAGAGACAGCTCGAAACAGAGTGTCTGAAGGAGCCATAACCCGAACTATGTCCTCAAATAATACTCATTTATCATCTATTTCATAAACAACATGTTGAAGCAAAATAAAAGCGGCTGTGAATGTTCTGTGAGCCCTCTTTTGATGGTGTCTGTTTAGACACCGGAGTCATTAGGCTAAGCTCTGGTAGACCTATCATGAAAACTAAAGAGCTGCAAGCTAATTGCTGGTGATCATGACGCAAACTGTTTCCAGGGTAACCCGAGTTTTGGAGTACCCGCTCCAGCATTTCCTCATCTGTTTGCACTCACACCAGCAGGCTGACAATGCAGTCGCTGCATCCTGTTTCACTCTGCAGTCAGCCAAACACACAGCACCTCGCTCAACTTAACCCTTTCTACTGGTCCTGCTGCTGCTGCTGCTGCTGCCGATGAAAAATTCAAAGCAGACATGCAAACTAGTTCTGACGTTAAAGAAAGTGGGATGAGAATGCAAGTCAAAGAGGCTGTCACAGCAGCCCAGCCAGACCGAAAAACAACAAGCTGCATTTTAAGCACAGCTCCCAAAGTAATAAACTCATGTTCATTTCAAATACAGATTGAAAATACCTGAAGAAGCTAAATGACAGACATGGGCAACATTAATAAATGCTGATTCAGCTCTTGATTTGGCATTCATAAAATGTTTACCTACTATAAAAACTACCTGTGGCACCGATGAGGAGTTGCTAAGCAATGAATTAGGACATCTTGGTCTTCATGTCACAACTGTTACACAAGCTCCTGAACACAGAGGTTTACGTCACACGTCATTATCCATTTCAACAACAGATCAGCTTGGGTCACATTTCAGAATTACATTATAACAATAAGCTCAAAGTCACATTAACAACACTTTCACTAAAAAAGGCCATATTTTCATTTGATTTAGAATTCAAAAATTATTTTAAAAAAATCCAACAAAACCGATACCTTTAATTTTAATTGAAGCAGTCGGCCACGTAAGACTTAATGCTTTCAAGTTGTTTTACTTTCACATGGATGGAAACAAACTGTTAACAGCATTGAGGATATCAAGATTAATGTTTCTATGAAATAAAAATTATAACCTTACACTTATAACCCTTTAACTGCAGATAACATTAGCCATTTAATGGCCTTTATTTTAAGGCAATGCTCTTTTTCTCTGTAAGCACAACCCCTTAGAAGCTACAGTCTATTCCAGCTCGGGCTGTCACAATGTCAGAAATGCATCCCACAATTATCATGTCCAAAAGAATTCATGATAATGATATTATCACAATTTCCATAGATAATTTTATAATTAAAAAAAAATGCTTCGAGTCAAAATAATCTTTAGCTTTGTTTATTGTGTATTTTGTCTCTTTTTTGTCAAATGAAATATATACTCAAAATATGAGTGTAGGGAGGCGAAGAGAACAAGAATAACTGTACAAAATTAGACAAAAACGAGAACAGAAAGAAAATTATTGAAGAGATACATGTTCAAGAGATGCTGGATTATCATATGTGTATTATTTACATAATATCAATGATTCAGTTTTTAAATTTTACCGTTATTGTCGGTACTGGTATATTGCAACACCCCTAGCTATAACTTAAGTTATATAAAGTACATAAAAAGAACAAATTAAAAAATAAAACATTAGGTTGAGCTCAAAATGTTATCTTGGTTATCTTAAACCTACTACAAGGTCTTTTTAACTGATTATCAAAGTGTCTCAGTTTAATACTGATGCCTCTATATGACCTACATTAATAAACAAGACCATCCACATGAAGATTGTTTATTTCTATAAACTTATTCTTAACGCCTGCCACCTGGTTGGATTCTCAGTGAAATCCCATGAAGCAAAGCTGTTTCTACATTTTCCCAGGTTAAGTTACAATTAAAATGTAGAAAGAGGAGATTTTTACTAAGATCATTTTATTTTTGATGTTATGTTTTGTGGTTATCATATTGAAAACACTGTCCACAGGGGCCTCCAAAGTCAACAAAATATCAAAGTTCACTGCAGCAGCTTTGACTCATCTCAATCATAATCATTATTATTTCTATATAAGCCATAAAAGAATATGAGCAACAATGCAAAATTAGATTGTGGTGTTCTCTTACGGTTTCATGACGCATCTTGAGTATGTAAGAGATCCAGAGTGGCACAGCATGCACAATAAGGTTTAATTTGATTATCCTTTATACATTTAATTAAAAATATATTGAATTACGTAAGACTTATTTGTGTTTATATGAGATTGAAAATGATGCCAGAACCAGCATGTGGAGGATTTACTGTATACTAGAACACTGGACTGTGTGACTGCATGCACACAGACACACACACACACACTCGTCCTGAATTTAACACACGCTCAGATGGTGGTGTAGTTTTGATAACAGTGAATCAAAGGCAAAAATGCTCGCAGACAGTTTCACTAAATGCATGGTGGGTTTCATCTCCACAGACAATTCAGAAAGAGGCTGAGGATGCAAACAGTATAAACAGTACATAAGGTATTTATTTTGGTCATGATTTTATCCCATTAGACCACTGACAAAAAAGTAACCACATTATTATAATATATATATATTTACATTTAGGCTGACACTGATTATATGCACTGATCCTACAACACATGCAGACTTATTTTACAAAACCAGAAGTCTACTATTAGATTTTACTATAATACTAAGGAGCTCAATACACTTACTGCTGATCATGTCAGCCTTAAAACAGTGTATACCTTCAGCATTACTGTCTTAAATAACTATATTTAAAAAAGGAAAATATATTATTTTGAAAAACCAAAAACATGAAAAGCTGGATTAAAAAGGATCTGTAGTCCAATTCCACACCTAAACACTCTTTCTACTGCACATCGTCTGAAGACGGACAATTTTCCCCTTTCTCATCACTGCTGGAGGCAGACACTATATTCTACAGGGCGATTAATAAGACTTGGCATTTTTTTTCTTCTTTGCAATCACCCTGTGGTACGTCACTGGGTTGTGACGTCAATGTTATATCATTCCACATGGCTTTACAGCAAGCGAACGTGACAGCTGAGAGCTGCTCTGCGTTTTCACCGCTCTCCCTTCCAACCTTTCTCTCTGCAGCCTGCTTCTCTGTTCTCGTCTGAATGGGGGGTTAGTTAAGTGTATTATTTACCCCTGCCTGCCCCCTTGGAGTGGAAACCACACAAAAAGAGGGCCTTCTCCCTGAATTCAACACTGTCCTGCCAGCGCTGCCTCTAAGGTCTCACTCACGAAGTAGAGCTTTTAGATTTCTGCCATGAAAGCCCAAAATACAATAATCCTACTTAAAAAATATTATCTCCACTTTATTCTCGTCATCTCAAAAAAAGTAAGTGGGTCTCAGAGACACATGCTGACATCATTTTGGGGAAGAGAAGGATGCATTTCAGGCTGGACGATAAAATCAGTGCTTAGGAAAACAGTCATTTGACATAAATGGACAACTAGTTAATATATTTCTCACTTGCATACAGTGTTATTCAAATTCTGGGTCTTC
Organism: Lutjanus erythropterus; assembly: GCF_056507025.1. Classification (NCBI taxonomy): domain Eukaryota; kingdom Metazoa; phylum Chordata; class Actinopteri; order Lutjaniformes; family Lutjanidae; genus Lutjanus; species Lutjanus erythropterus. The sequence goes on from NC_139317.1 coordinate 21,538,139, forward strand.
ATCTGTGACCCTTCTGGCTGCTTAACAGTCTCAAAGTGCAGGAATAATCTTGCAATAAAATTAGCAAATACAGTTTTAGAGGGCTCCTTCGCCATGTCACAATTACACAATTCAGTGACCTATTTAGGTATCCTCTTGAAGAAGAATTTAACACAATAGAGCGACACGCTTAATGCAATAAATCTAGGATTCTGTGAGCCTGACCCTCTGGCACTCACAGTCAATCCATAAAGCTTTGGTTGTGCAAGAGGTTTTGAGTTACAGTGGTAAAACCCAAAACTGACACTTGAAATTATCAGAGCAAAGATTAACATTAACTGAAACTGGAACAGGCTAAATAAATGAGACAATTCCATCTTCAACACTGCATAAAAGATGTCGTTTATAGTGTTGAGCTGGATTTTCTGTTTTCATGTGTAAATGTGGTCATGTTTGCACCTTTACAGAGACAAAATCCTCATGATTTCTAAATATAGAGTCTCCACACTGTTTCAATACACTGTGCTTAATAGTGAAGAGGTTTTCCTTCCTACTCAGTCTGGCACATTTAAGGATCAGACCTACAATAAAAAGATGTGCTCAGCTCCCGAAACTGTCATCGTACACTAACATGACATTACGAACGAGAGAAAAAAAAAAGACCTTCAAGAAATTAAAACATTGTTTTGCCTCATAATGTCAACAGAACATGACATGAAGAGGGAAAAAGTCTGTAACTACTAAGCACCTGTTCTTATTTTTTGTTTTTAAGATCACAAACAGATAATAACTGTCCGGGTGAAATATTGCTATTTTACTAAGAATACTGAAACGACAACATTTTCATCAAAGATGATGTTGACAAAAGTTGCTTTAAAGCCACAGTGACAGACTGTCAAAGAAAATATTATTTTATGACCCACTGTTAGACCTCGCTACAGTTAAAAATAATTTCATAAGCTTTTCCTGATATAAAAATAGTATCTTGAAAAGCAACTAAAACTTGAGACTAGCAAACCCTGAACAGCTTAATTGGCATGTGTGTATCCGACAATGTCACACTTTGGTTTTAAGAAATACTTGGAGAATCAATACGAGACTGACATCAACGTGTTGAAACTGTATACAGACTGGTATCTGGTGCCATCAGACAGCTTAATTTGTATTGGGAGTTCTAAATCTGTATGTGATCAAGTGTGTTGGAATTTGTTGTAACATATAGCACCCGTTTGTAAACCCGGCCTTTCAAAATTAAACTCTCAAAAAGCTTGGAGTCTGTGGCGGCATACAGGTACTAACAAAGACTAGTAGTCTGCTGAAACAAACTGGCTATGGAAGCTGTGATAGCCCGAGGGAAAATAAGATTTTCTTGGCAGATCCAATACGCATGTGCTTGTCAGTACCACAGCATGCTAATTTTCCTATGAATTATTATATTACTATAATTACAAAATGTTTAGTTTTATAAAGAACAATTTGTTTTTGAATTTGACACCTTCCACTCGTTTATCTTAGCCACATGAATTCTTGTAATATGAACTTTGAATGTATTCTCTTCTAAACAAACCTTATCAGCTTTACGTTTAGTGCTTCTCACTAAAATGTAGTGAGCCATTTAAGTCTTAACAAATATTCACATTTCTTTCCTACCTTATAAAACATCAGCAAAGTCAATATTTTGGCGTTTTTACATTTGTGCTGGCTGTCTCCTGATTTATTAAGGCATAAATGCCTTTTAGCACACATTACCACCCCCAACTGTTAATACGTAGGATTGTGTAAATCCACAGGATGCCGCACAGCCTCTTTTTCAATTTCACTTTAAAGCCATGGAGCATTTTTTATCACAGGTCAAGCTAGCAACCAGTCTACTACTGTCCTAAAAACATCAGAAGTAGGAGCTAAATTAGTCTTATTAGCGTATATATTTAGAGATGCACCGATCCACTTTTTTCCGGTTATGATCCGATACCTGGATTTAGACATACCCCGGTGTGCTTTCACGTGATCCTTTTGCAGACGCTTAATTAAGTTGGTAGTATTGTACACAACTTTCACCCCTCATATGTTGACTATACATACAAGTTTCTGCCTTACTTTTCTGAGTTTCATGATTAAAGTAAGGACAAACTGAGTACATGTTGAACTAGCCGACTGTCACTAGCTCACTCAGACTGCCTCATGTTACGATACGGCAGGTTCACGGTCTGGTGCACGTTCTCCCAAAATGTTTCCTGGAAACAAAATGTATAGGGACTACTGGATATTTTTGTAGATATAGGCTTAAAGTTGTATGATTTCATATTTCTAATTTATAAAAACATCAGATGGTGGAATCTGGATCTGTACATGGATGGCAGCGATACTGATATTTGATCACATCGGTCGCAACGAAATGATACAAAAACTTTCTCATCTACATCAACAACTAGTGTTCAAAAGCCTTTAACAAAACTAAAAGCCAGAGACAATGGTCCATACGCTATGTTTTTGTTTTAATTGCTTTGTCTACACCCTGGAGTAATACACAATTAACTGTTAATTAACTTATGATGTTATAACACAGAATACATGTAATATCTTTAGGGGATCAGGGTTCAAGTACTTTTGAAGGATGAAGAACTAGTTGTGACAAAACATTTTAAACTCTAAATGCTAATACCTGTGTATCACTCAGCCTCTTCCATGCACTGTTGCAGCTCTTTACTTCCCTGGTGGACAAGACAAATGACAAGTCTAACCCTCACAACCCTGGACATATACTACTCTCTCACTCTGTCTCTCAGCACTTTTAGTTTGAATATTCATGAGTCCGTTGACTTGCAAAAAGTCTGCACCCACATTAACGGAGTGGTTATAAAGAACACAGATGGTTCAAACATGAATTTAAAATGTCAGAAATTCTCTTGATGGGTGAAAATATGAATTATAGAGAAATTAATGCATCTTTTTAATTTCGTTGCAGCAGCTGATAGAGCCCTAAAACTTAACACAGTGCAAAGTTGAGCCTCAAAACATTAAGAAGTGTCAATGCATCAAATTAATACATGAAACAGGCAAAGAACTTCATAGTGTAAAGTGTCAACTGGCATTTCCTCTGCCATTATCTTCTATGTTAAACCAAAATTATATCTTCTGTGTCCATGAGTGCACGAGGGTTTGCTAGGGGTCCATGTGACCTATTTCATCATCAGAGGGTGCACACATAGGGTCCGTGTGGACATCCGCGTACCACCAATTTGTTGTGTGACACTGAATTTTACACTAAAGTACTGTTAATTTAGTTACCTGCAATATAATATATAATCCGTACAAAATCAAGGATGTTAGTTAATCTGTTGATAGGATCTTTGCTTGGGTTGTCGTGTGCACAAAAAAGCACCTGACAGTTAATAAAAAAAACAAAAAAAACAAGCAAGTTTTGTTTAAATTGTTTTGAAAGCAACATTTTCTCAACATCTAGTTTACTTGGTTTCAAGATTTAAGTTCACACATTTGTACTCCTGACAAAAACATCTTCACTTTCATCTGCGTCCTACGTGATCAAAACTCTATGTCAACTTGCTGTATGTAAAACCACGTGTTGCTGCTAACAAAAAACAACTCTCCTCTTTGCATCTGACGTGAGCCTCTCAGACAGGGGGACGGGGGTTTGAGACTGTTTTGTGTAAAATGTGTGAAGATGAAGAACATGTGTGACATCACCAATGAACCCTGAGTGACTCCTTTCAAAGTCTTCCTTTGTACCTCTTTTCACCGCCTCTGACGCACAAACTATCTTTTTTTTTTTGTAAAACCACTCATTGATACAAACTTACAAATAAGTTATATCACAAAAGATTACTTTTTACACTCAGTTTACAGTTCTTCTCCATAACTACTGAACCCAGGGAAGGAAAAGCTTGGTGCCATCAGGAGCTAAAATTGAACACATTTCCAAAATCTTAACTAGAACGAAAACTTTTTAAAAGAGACAAGCGCATCTGCAATAGCTCTACCCTATGTTATGGGCTACACAGCTAATACTGTGGGCCATACTGTCCCTGTAAGATCTATCCCAGCATGCACATAGACAGACACACTCACCCCAACTTGAATTCACCTGACATTTCCCAGTGCATTTACTGTTTGTCACTTTTTGTCACTGAGAAAAACTTGACTTTGACTTAAATGTTTACTGGCAAAGAGGCTGCCAAGTATGTACAGCATGATGGTAACACAGGCAATAACATATGCTGCAATTCTGGTTCTTTTCACCCAGTATAGACTTTGATGGATGTCAGATATGATAAGATGGCACGAAACATATGCAACCAATAACATTTCATCCACCATTTTTGCACGAGTTTTTGTTGCTCTTTTCACACATTTTCCAAATTTCCTTCAACTTATGATCATGCAATTTTCTGCAGTATAAAAGAGGCTCAACAAAATCTATTTGTGGATGTATAATAAATAAATAAGGTGCAATACTTTCAGTGTACCACCTGTATGCAGCACCTGCCTACAAAGATACTAGAAAACTAACTGTGTTACTCAGAACATAAGTCAGTTTCAGATCTCGACGTCCCTGAATATGTCAACACTGAAGTAAGTTCTAGGTCGCAAGTCAAGTAACCAACTACAATGACACTTGAGTCAAATATAAAGTTTACTAATACACAATGTCTCATGAGCGCTTTGCTTCAAAAATCAAAAGTCTTTTTTTTTTGCAAAAGTTTTGGAGCAACGTTTCAAGTAAAAGTTGAGTCTGGGGTTTCAAAAATACCTCATTTTTAGATTGAAGTCAGTGTCAAAGTCAATTCTGCCATATGTCCAGGACATACAGAGGATTGGAATGCAGTTTTTCTCAGGCCTCCAGAGTAAACATACTCAAACAACAACAACATTTGAAAAAAATACTAGGATAGAAACAAAAAACTAAAAAAAAAAGTATCTAGGGATGTAACGATGCATCATGAGACAAATGTGTGACGACTGAAATTGGTTGAGATGAAAAATGAATTACGATGCCATTTCTAAAGAGCAGAGCGCCTAAGACTGTGCGATGGGTAAAAGGTATGGGTGCTTCTGACAGAGCTGGTTGGATATACCATGTGTAATTTTGCGCACTTCAAACTTCAGAAACACTTTCAAATTCTGTTTCCTACACCCACAGTAGTGTTAGCGAGATGGAGGAACGAGGATGGGAGGTGGAGATGATGATGATGTATTGCACGCTCTCGCACCTTCACTCCTCGAACCAGGAGATCTGTCTCCACGCTTTGAAAATCTTTTCTCTTTGTTTCCTCCTGGTAAATCCACCATTATGCTGCCATCGCTTGCGCTCCTGTTGCACCTGCTTCTTAAAGAGAGCTGACTTTCTGGTCGGCTTATTGCATGTTCGGCCTAAACTCTTAATGATGGCACTTGGGCACATCTGATAGGTGTATCCCGCTGTGCACTGTTGGCGCTGGTGGACAGGGCAGGATACCCCTGCACCCCTGGCACAAGATGGCAAAAGTGGATTTGGACACACCTTGAATAAATTAAATCCACTGCACCTCGCGCTTTCCATTTGCGCTTTAGATCAGCGTAAAATAGAGTCCCCTGTGTTCAAAAATGAAGGGGGCGAGAAGCTTCAGGCTGCACGCAAATATTGCAAGAGGGTGATGACCTACACAAGTAGCACAACCAACATGATGCAGCACGTCATCAGACAACACCTGACACCTGAGCCAGAGGCGGATTTAGGGGGTAGCTACTGAGGCTCAAGTCCCGGATGTTTTCTCAAAAGCCCCGCATCTTTTACGTCTCTCCAACAGAGAGGGAATAATACGCCGCCAACGGGCACATGGCCTCCGTAGCCTGCCCTGAAGAAGTATTTCATTCTCATGGACATCCACAATTTTTAAAAAAGCCACTGGTGCCACGGTCCACAGAAAGCTGTACATCAGCAGCAGGAGTCACCAGTAAACCACAGACAGGTGATACTTCAGGTGAAACTGCAGGTGTAACACTTAATATGACACACAATCAGAGCTGTTCAGCCCGGTACGCACACTAGGCAAATCACACAGGGCCCTGTGACGTACGCAAGGGCCCCGCCTCCCCCTCGTGTCAAAGCATGTGACAATGTTTACACCTTTAATGAGAGGATAAAGCAGAACTAAAGACAAAATAACATCCAGAGAGTGAAGAGTGAACAGTAATCAGGTAGACTTGTGTTTCCCCCTCTACAAGTTTGATATCATTTATTCACAGTAACGTTAAGTTGATGCTCCTCCCTCTGTCTGTCTGATGTTAGCCGTGCTGCAGTCTGTCTGTCTGTGTCCTGCTTACAGACACATCCAGGGCTGCTCTGTGACTTTGTGTCTGACACAAGGAGTCAGAAAAAGAAATAAAACTATTTATCACGTTTGATCAGCGCCAACGTGCAACAGCGTTTATAATCTGTAACTCAGAAAAGATAACCACGTCATGCGTGAACATGCGTTCATATGCACGTGCACACTTTCCTGTAGCAGCCTCTGTGGAGACGAGTCTGTCTGTCTGTCTGTCTGTCTGTCTGTCCAGACAATATGTGGACGTGATGTTACTCCTCTGAGGTGACCAGGAGTGTAAAAAGTATTCAGATCCTTTACTGAAGCAAAAGTACTAATATCACACCGTAAAAGTTCTGCATTCACAAAACCTTACTGAAGTAAAAGTATGGAAATATTATCAGATAAATATACTTAAAGTAAAAGTATTCATGTTGCAGTAAAATGTTCCCTGTCAGTGTTATTATGATGTTTCTGGATTAATATTACTGCATTAATGTTCCTGCTGTTTACTGCTGTAGATGTTTAAGGTTGAGCTCACTTTAGCTACTTCAGGTGACTGTTTAATCTACAGTAATGCATCATGGTCTATAAGACCAGTTAATGTCTGTAGCATCACTGTCCCGTGAGAACCATGTATCTCTTAAAAGTCAGAAAACAGCCTTTTTTCAGCTTCATGGATGAAAAAGTTCAGTATTTTTCTCTGGTATGTTGTGTAGAAGCATAATGTTGGATAATTTGGAATTGAAGTACAAAATAAGTACAGTACTTGATGTAAATGTACTTAGTTTACATCATTATGTGTGTTAATATGTGTTCTCCAGTGCATTCTGGCCACTTTAAGTTCTTAATTTCAGCAGAGCAAAACCATTTTGGTAGGTGCTGAAGTTAATAATAATAGTTATTTCGTTGCACATGGATGCAAAAAAATAAAGAGACAAAGGAAAAAAAGATTGCAGTCTCTGGGCTTAGGCCCGCATCTCCTCAACTCCTAACTCCACCCCTGACCTGAGCAAAGAAACTGTTAAAAGGACAATCCACGCTGACAACACATGCAAGTCTTAGTTTGTTTATCTGAAGAGATTTCATTTATTTGCATTATTCATTTAGTTATATTGATGTGGGAAAAATCCAATTTTTATTTATTTTTTGTTATTTAAGGTAAAATATAATTATATAATTTTATAGTTATTCTGCACAGTTTACTCTGCCTCAGAGATAAAAAAAAATAAATTAAAAGGGATTCTCTTTAATTTCTTAAAGAAAAGAGAAAATATGTTAATGTTATTTTATGTTATATATATATATATGTATATATATATATATATATATATACATACATATATCATAATATATATTTTTAAGATATATACATATATATATATATCATAATTTGTCTGCAAGCTCATTCTGTTAAAAACAATTGTGAAAAAATTGTATCGTGAAGCCAGTATCGAAAATTGTATCAACTCGTGAGTTGAATGCATCATAAATCCCTAAAAGTAACACAATATTATAAAAGTATTAAGAATGTCCATGTTTATGAGTTACACAGGGGAGTCCGGGGGGTAAACAACAAAGCACAGATAAAAAGCACAAACAAAAAAAATATTTCTCTCTTATCCTCCACCACAAAACTTACTATTGAAAAAAAACATATTACAGCCTTCATATTGCTGTTTACATCTCACTAATTTCGAGTTACACAAAGTGCATTCTGGGGTTTAATGTTTCTGGATCTCATAGGAGAGAGCAAAAGGTGAAACGGTGTCATTGACAAACAAGGCTCTTAAAGTCTGTGCTCATGTTCATACATGATCTTGAACGATCCGACTCGTTTGTCTATTTTAGTTTTCATGCACTGTTTAAGGTCTAACTCTATGTGACTGCTAACCTGCTAATGCCCTGAAACACAATGAAGTGAAAAACAACTGCTGGAAATTGCACAACTGAGACGAACTGGATATACATTTTTAGTCCTCTTATCATTTCTGACAAAGCTCGAAGGACACAAAAACAATGTGTGTGAGCTGACGGCTTGGCGTCCACTACTGTTTAAAAATAATACTGGCAATACTGCTGGCATTTACATTGTCTACACACAGTTTAAGGCAACAGCTTGCATCAGCTTTTCTGTCCACAACATACTGTATGCAACACGATAGTCTTCATTCTGAATGGACAACACTCGATATCGGTGTATTGGTTTACAAAACTGAAGCAAAGTGGAAAGGAGCATCATTTTGCAGTGGACCTCTTAGCTACTGTATGTAAACACGCTGGTTTTACACAGCTTCTAGAGGCTTGTGTGTATACAAGCAAACAAAAAGAAAAAGAAACACATGCCAAATGTGGACGGTGAATAATCCCGGCCTGCGCTCACCATCATTTTATTTTGTTGACTGTTACAGTCAGATGGGACTGTAGGCCACATCACTGCTCTGCTGCTGCTGGTTGTGTTGTTATTGTGGCAACAGGATGTAGACGGACACTCATATTTCATTGATTATCTGCTCTATAAACCTTCAAATGAATATATGAGGAGTTCATTTGTAGAAAATAGATAAACACCGTTGAAATTAGTAAACCAAGTCCACAAAAAAAACTACGATTTATGTTATTTTATCAAAACAAACCTTTTTTAATTTAGGAAAATAAAAGCAGAGATGTTTTTGCAAACAAACCCCTCATATATTTCCAGTGTAAACATTACTGATAGTGTGTTGGGAGCAAGTCTATATATATATAATGATTATCAGACAACATATCAGAATTTTTTTACTCCTTAATATTGGTATTGGCTAAAAAAAATCCACATTATTTAATTACTGGATGAAACGTTCTGAAGTAAATTTGGACACATCCCTTGCTTGGGATTTATAACACATGTAGGCCTGTATAATAACACCATAACAATAAATCATGTCTGACTGCCTCCTACCTGGAATAGTCTATAATAATCTAGTTACATCATTCACGATACAATGTTCTCTTTGACCAGATATATACAAGTAAATTACTTATTGACTATCTAATGTTAGACTGATAACCTGGTTTTGTTCTGTAGTTTGATTTGCTCTGTGTGGACTTTGTCATGAATAATCCCTGTGTGTGCTCACCTACATTTTGTTTTGTTGACTGTTACAGTCAGATGAGACTGTAGGCCACATCACTGCTCTGCTGCTGCTGCTGCTTGTGTTGTTATTGTGGCAGAAGATGTGGATGGACACTCACATTTCATTGGTTATCTGGTCTAGAAACTTTTAAATGTAGATATTTCCATATAAACATTACTGGTGCCACAATGGCGGGAAGTGTTGCGGGTAAGTAAACTGTACATAACAGGATGCTGAATGTTTACATTTAATCCTAATTATTTATAGGCTCTGAAACACTATAATTATTGGATGAAAAGCATCAAATTTAATTTTAAAGTAAATTTAGGCAAATCCTTTGCTTGGTATTTATAATACATGTAGGCCTGTACAATAGCAATGCTAATTCATAATAAAAATACTTGTTGTTTATATGAATTAGGAAATGCTCAATAATGTCTTTTCCTTTTTGCTTGGGTGGTTAAATATTAGCCTACACACACTAAAAGATCTTAGATATGCTGTTAATCCTGCCCCAGTATGTGTTTATGGTTTATGTTTATGAATCATTACAGCATTTGAGTGACTGCATGACGGAAGAGTACAGCCAGAACGATATATCAGTTGGCTGATATTGGCCTAGTACAGCTATACTGGTCTAGTATCGACATATATGTTGTCAGAAATATTTTTTACAGAATATAATACATTTTTTTTGTTTTGGAGGCAGCATTTTATGTGTAGTTGATTGTTCCTCTTAATTCAAGCTGTTCTATTTGTTTCTTTTTTCATTTGTAGTTGTTTATTATTTTTAAAAATACCAGTGAAAGTTCACCATTTCATTGCCTTGATGTCATTTTGGATTATATCAGAATATTTTTAATCCCTCAAATCAGTATCGGCTCTAAAAATCAAGCGTGAGTCAGGAAGAGGTTCCAACTATGTTTAATGTTATATCACCGCTTTCAAATGTAACCAAAGCATTTACAACTAAAATGCAGCTGCAGCTTTTAAATACAGTAAAATATCCGATTAATCTGTCATGTAGATCTAGTGTCAGTCCTTGTATCATGTTAATTCCATTAGTAAGCCTGTCATTTATTTTCAAAACAAAGAATTTTAAATAAAGATGAGTTATGTAAATGTTAATATTTATTCATTTTATCTGATAAATATTATTTTATTTTATTAACTGGCCCCTGGCCTCCTGTCATTTTGCAAGACTGGCCTCCATCAAAGCAAGTTTTCATATCCCTGCTCTATAATAATCTAGCAAAGTCATTCACAAAATAATGTTCTCTTTTACCGGGAATGTTTTCTTTAACTCCAAGTAATTTATTTATTGAATGTCTAACACAAGCCTGACAAACTGATATAGTTCTGTGAGGGAATGTTTTTCTACAGTTTGTTTTACTTTGTGCAGGCTTTTCCATGATGAATCCCTTCTCATTTGTTGACTGCTGCAGTCAGATAGGACTGTCTGGTTAGGTTGTTATTCTGGCGGCAGGATGTAGATGGACACTTACATTTCATTGATTATCTTGTGCATAAACTTTTAAATGTACAGTAGATACTCCCAGCACAGTGTAGATAAACAATAGTGATGCTATGATGGCAGGAAGTTATTTGAGCAAGTAAAAGTGCACCAGGGGATGGTAAATACAGATTTTTTTTGCTCCTCACTGATTGGACCATTGATTTAAAAACAGGTGACTCACCTTCTTTTCAAAAAAGTGAATAAACTGAGTTTACCTGGGTTAGTGGTGGCAACTAACAATTATTTTCATTGTGAGTTAATTTGTCATTCATGTTCTTGGCTTGCTGTTTGGTCTAAACAATGTCAGAAAATGGTGAAAAATGTGAATCGCTGCTTCCCAAAGTCCAAGATGACGTCCAAAAGTGCCTCGATTTATCCACAACCCAAAGATATTCTGTTTATAATAATCAAATTAACTCATTCACAATATAATGTGCTCCTTTACCAGAAATATTTTCCTAGCCAAATGTCTCATGTTAGCCTGATAAACTGATTTAGTTCTTTGGGAGATTGTTTTTCTATAATTTTATTTGCCTTGTGGGGATTTTTTTTTTTTTTTTTTTTATGAATAATCTCTTTTCTTTTTGTTTTGTTGACTGCTACAGTCAGGTGGGATTGTCTGGTTGTGTTTTTATTGTGGCAGCAGGATGCAGATGGACACTTACATTTTATGGATCACTGACATTATACTGAGAATATCGACATTTTAAAGTTTATATACCAGATAAAGGAATACTGACGCTTTGATGGCAGGAAGTGCTTTGAGCAAGTAAACAGCACCAGGGGTGTTGTGGTGAATACAGAGGTGGGTAAACTGTTGTTTTCCGTGATGTTTTCCCCTCATTGGGTGATACAGTTGATGTGAAAATAGGTGAGTCAACTCTCACCTTCATTTCAAAGAGGTGGATGAACTGAATTTACTTGGGTTTACCTCCCACTTCACCTCTGAACTAGACATAACAGCATGTTGAATGTTGGTTTGATTATAATTTATTTTACAGGCCATAAAACACATCTGAATAACTGGCTTAAATACTGTAAGTTTCTGACAAATAATGTGATGACTGTGAGACTTTGGACGTTCTTCTCAAAAAAATGACTCAAACATATTAATCAATTATCAGAATAGCTGGCAATTAATTTAACAATTGATTCATAACTAATTAATCGTGGCAGGTCTAGTTGCAGCTGTCAAATACCATAAAATATCTGATTAATCTGTCATATAGGCCTTGTATCAATCCTTGTACCAGGTTAATAGTTACTAAGTTAATCAGTCAGTCATCTCATTTGAAAATAAAGAATTTCAAAGAAAGTTATGGGCCTTTTAATATTTATTTTATATTCTGTATCTGATAAAATATTGTTTGTTTATTAAGGGGCCTCCTGCCATTTTGCAAAAACAAGTTGAGTATTCCTGCTCTATGATAATATATTCTACTTACTCTAGCTATAATGTGGGTTATTGAATCATAACCCCTGTATTGTGATATGTATCGTATCACCTGATTCTTGCCAAAACACAGCCCTAGTAGAGCCAGATAGATATATCGATCAACTGATATTATTAGCCCGATATTGGCCTCACATGGCTATATCATCTATATCCGTATCGTTGTTGTTGTATCGTTTTTTTTACAGTACACTATGCAGATTGCTTGTTTTGTTTTTGTTTTTTTATTGTTTTATAGGCAACATTTTAGATATACTTGATCCCTTTCCTTCATTCAAGTTGTATGATTTGATTTTTAGTTTATTTATAGTTATTTATAATAATTAAAAATGCCAGTGAAAGTTTAATATTTCATACTCTGATGTCATTTTGGATTTTACATATATGAGTAAAGAACAATTCTGAATATATCAATATAGGAATTTTTGTTTATTCCCTAATGTTGGTACTGGCACCAAAAATCCAGCATCTGTGGGGCCTTAGTATTAATTACATTAGGAAATGCTCTAATTTTAGAGTAAATGTGGACAAAGCCCTTTCTTGGGAAGGTCTGTGTAATAGCACTGCAAAAAAAAAAAAAATCAGGTTATAATTTCCTTCTACCTGAAATAATCTACAATAATCTGGTGAAGTCATTCACGATACAATGTCCTCTTTGTCCAGAAATGTTTTCCTTAATTACAAGTAATTTGCTCATTGAATATCTAACTGGTTTTGTCCTGGGAGGGGGGGGAATGTTTTTCTGTAGTTTTATTTGTTCTGTGGGCTTTTTTTTCCATAAGTGTTTTTGTCTTCTGATGCACATATGCACTGTGGGTAGCTGTGGATGGTCAGTGGGCCTACTTTTCAACTATAACAACAACAGACAGTGGTCCTGCGGGGTGAAGAAGACCTACCTGTTCTCTGGATATACATGGCAACGACGGTCTGCGAGGCATTTTACAACTGCCATAATAGCTGGTCGACGTTTCCCCAAGTGAAACGCAACTGGACCTTCTCCTCGGTCTGATCACTGGCACCTTTTCCTCGGCGGTGGAAATCCCACCACTCGGCGCTTCCCTCGACGGGTAGTAGCGGTCAAAGCAGAGCCCCAACAGGGAGCCCGAGACCCCCGCAAAGCAGGCGAAGAGCGGTCTGAGCAGTGCGGGCAGACCGCTCAAACTTGTGAAAGAGACCAGCCACACAACGCTGGCAAAAACCAGTATGAGAACACTGTGTTTGAGTTTGAGAGTGGGAATCAGCGTGAGCAGACCCACACATCCCAACACGAATAACAACCTGCCCACCATTTGCATCTGGTGCTGGTCCTCTCCCCATTGCAAAAACCGCAAAACCAAAAAATCCCCGAGGTAACACGATGCTGGCAGCGAGACGAGCCAACATTTGCTGCTCTCCTTCTTTTTCCTCCGCAGGTAAAACGTTAGAAAGAAGAAAGCACATCCTATGCTGAATAAAGGACTGATGGACTGGGAGAAGCCCGACAAAAAAGTCCGCAAATCCCACAGCGAGTCACTTTGCAAGCTCCTAGAAATGAGAAAAGACACCGCGAAGATCACAAACGCGCCGACGTACAGGGCAGACACCTTTAGCAATTTTGAATTGAGGATGTCTTCGTTGCAAAACCTGCACACGTTAAACAAAAATCCCCTCTGATGGTCCTGTTTGAGAGGGGTGACGCAGCTCTTCACATAGCCGTTCCTGAAGCCCTCTGAGCTGTTTACACTTCCAGCTCCGTCGTGGTGCCTTATTTTACTGTGCAAAACCTCTCCTTCCTCCCGTGCAGCCATGGCTCGACTGTAGGCTCCTCGTTTATCCACGCTAAAAGTCCCCCCTCTTACAATATTCACGCCGTATTAACGCTCAACTACATGACAGCAAATGCACTCCATAGTCACTCAAACGTGCTCCAGCACTTGGACTAAAGAAAGAAGGTGAGATGTTGTTTTTACAGAAATGGTGCTCTCTGTCGCCGCCTACAGGCCACAACCGATACACCTCAGGGCTTTGTAATGTGTGGAGCGCTGAACCAATCCTGAGCCGCGTTAGCAATGTAATATAATCAATATACTCTCGAGCTCGCAGTTAATGAGGAAACCTTTAGAAAACATATCATTTAATAAAGAAAATATCACTAAATCTGTCTAGTTAACTTGCCATAACAGTTTTATAGTTATTTACGGACGTTGTTATAATTAATTTAGAAATAATTGAGAGATTCGTTTAAAGTGAGATAAATTAATAAGCGAACTGAGCAAACTGTTCCAGAGGCGCACAAAACACGCATGTAGTTTTATTATAGTATTTTCGTGTTTATTTTACTCAACGAGTAGATATGTGTTATAATGATAATACGGTCTTTTTTATCTGATTAATTGTTCCTGTAGTGATAAGAATGTGTAAGTCATTGTGGTGGTGATTATAAGGTGGTGTAGCGGTAATGTGCTTTTTTTCGTTGTGTTATCATTATCACTTTGACAATATTGTTCACGACATTCATGCAAATAAAGCATATTGAATTGAATAGTTACAGTTTTGAATATTTATTGTGACTTCGTGTCTCATCTACGTATGTTGTTTAAATTACCTTGTCCGTATAGGGATAAGTAACTGTATAATCAAAGTAATCTTTTATCATCAGAGTACAGGGTCATTTGTTGGCCAGTGTCGCTGCATCATGTTGCTCTGGGATCGTTTGGTTCACCTGCCATCAGCTTGGTACAGTGGGCGATCGTCGATTGAACTGATCAAAATAACGCTGCAGCCGGCTTCAACTGCTGACCAGTAATCAGATATGTAACATGTTGTTTAACGTTTTTTGGCTGGATAAATAATCTTCGGTCAAAGCCACTGTTCATGACTGGACAGAAACAATCGCTGGATGCTTGTGCTAGCGAGCGTTAGCAAAACACAGCGAGGCTTTCCATAAATGTAAGCTAGCTTGTTGACATTGTAAGTTTGTGAGAAATCTCTTAGCTTGAAACACCAACAAGACTTTTTTTTTTTAATTGAAGCTATTATACCTTGAGACTGCAAACTTAAGCAAACATTTTTTTTACCCCCAAAAGAAAAACGCTTCCAAAATTTTTCGTAATTTCAAAGTCCTGTCATTTTTATATTGTCCACTCCAGTCAGAACAACTTTATCAAGCCACAGCAGCACGAGAAAAAAATGTCAGTTTGATGTCAAACTAATCTTGGAGCTACCATAGACAGATGATAGACCTTTTTCTGAGCGAAATATATGAAAGGTCACACCAGGAAAAGCACAGGTGCAATTAATTATATTAATGATGACTGCAGAGCATTAAGTTTAGCCAACTTCGGTTATTGGAACCCTTAAATATAACAGAGCCATTGTTAAAGTAATTAGTTACACCTGTGTCTGATGTGAAAAAGGTCTATAGAAAAGGCAAAGAGGTTCTACTGATATATCACTTTTTGTCACAGGTAAGGTCAGTGTGTTTTACATTTAAATACATACAAAAACAAATAAAAAAGGAATAAAGTAAATGCACAAAAAGCAACAAAAGAACAATCATCCTGTACAGGAAACTGTCAAACCCTGCATCCACCTTAGACACTAACACAAATATACACACACAAATACAGAGGAATTGATCACTGCCTGATCTATGATCTATAAAGCCCGAGAAAATATAGGTCACATAAAAGGTCTTCAATTTGTTTAAATTAGGCATAAGTTGTCTCAGGTCATGAAAGACACTGACTACCACGTCAGATGTCATTTACACTATGACTTTACAGGTGGGAGGCCTGTTTGCATTCATAAAAAAGGCAAATGTAATATTTCAAATAAAAATTCTGTGCCCCTGCCACTTGTTTGGTCGTTTTTTGACATGTATTGATCTGTTGCAGTGGTGTTGGTGTTTAGAGGCTTCAGGTTGGCGTAAAATAAATGCTTGTATTCTGTACACCACCATGACACTTTTTTTTGTTATGTTCTATTATTCTATTGAGTTGTCAATCAGTGTCCCTTTATAAATTTTTTCCTGTAAGGGAAACCATTCCTACAGTAAAGGATATTTTCACTGTAAATAAGGATCATATAATAAACAATAATGTTCATAGTAAGCACATGGCGTAGATAGTAGCACGTGTGCAGCCATTGCTCTTTGGCTCACAAGGCTCTCTGATGTAGTACAAGTACTTTGCTCTTGACCTAAACCATAAACCTTCCTTATCATTATCAATTAATCTGCCTTATCATTATCAATTTGAACTTGTATGCCTGTGTAAATACTGTCAAGGAAGTGTGTGTTAATCAGTGTAAGTCACTCTAATATATTGTGGTGATTGTAGCCAAATAAAACAACTGATTGTGGCTAGTTGGTTTACAAAACTCACACAAATCAACAATTTTCTGAATACAACAAAATCAAAACAAAATTTAACCTTCAAATGAGAATTAATTGTGTAGTGGTAGGCTGATATAACTTATGTCTCTATGCAAAAGAACTCTTGAAAAACTATTAGATATATAATAGGGCTGCACTGTTGTACTGGATGGCATATTTTCTCATTATGACAAACATGGCCAGTGTAGTTATACAGACAGCACTACTGAATATACTAATTGTTGGTTTTGGTGTGAATAATAAAATGATAAAATAACTTGAAACCTATCCTATTAACCTTTTGTGTTATAATTTGTCTAAAGAGTGTATCTGTGTAGTTTTATCAGGTTTTGGGACAAGACAAAATATTACTGCAGGGGACAAAGGAGAAAGGTCTGCACACTGTAACACTCCAAGATAGTTTAATCTCTCTTTTTAGGGCAACTTTTTGATCTGAACTATGCAAGCCTTTCTCCTTCGTGCCCTGCAGGTTTGTCAGGTTTAGCATAAAAAAATCACTTTCCATTTTCCATTTCCCCAGAAAAACAAATTATTCCAGTTATATTTATACTCAGGGGCTGTTGCACTGCTGTATATTGGTGAGAAAAGAGTCAAAGATGATGATGAGTGAATGCAAGATTTCAGATATTCAAAGACTGCAGTTCATTCAAGTTTCTGTGCGTTCATGAATTTCTCATGTCATGAGACTAAGCTTCCACTGGAGGGAGCTGCATTACCATTAAAATCTGTTGTTGAAACACAAGAGTAATTGTAGTTCAGTGATATGTATGTGGGTGAGAGAGAGGGAGTTTCTATTTTGTTTTTCAGTTCAGCAGGGCTTTTTTTTGGTAGGGGAAACAGATGTTTACATTGTCTAACCAAGTGCATAAAGATGTGAAAAGAAAAATGCTCATAAACAGAAAAATTCTTAGCTGTATTTAGT
Source organism: Lutjanus erythropterus (assembly GCF_056507025.1). Classification (NCBI taxonomy): domain Eukaryota; kingdom Metazoa; phylum Chordata; class Actinopteri; order Lutjaniformes; family Lutjanidae; genus Lutjanus; species Lutjanus erythropterus. The sequence continues at coordinate 21,555,802 of NC_139317.1, forward strand.
AGTATCAGTATTTAGGAATGCATATTTTCTCTCTCTCTCAAAATATGACTATAAATACATAATTGCTGCAATGATCACTATCAATTATTCATTATATGAAAGGACACTGAAGTCAGAAAGTGTTCTTTAATTCCCAATGCTTTGTAGAATTTACTTAATGTTTCCTTATTGTGGAAAACTCTTCAAAAACAATCAGTTTCCAGCTTATCAGACAACAGGATGAAATGATGAAATCCTGAAATACGCACAAACCTGCAGTGTTAGATCATTAAATAAGTTTACAGTTCCTAATATAACTATAATAGGTGTTTTTATCTCTGTTTTCTGAATAGGATAGATCCTCCTGTGATTTTCGTGTTCGCGGTTTGAGCCTTCCGGAGCACCGTAGCAGTGATGTGGCTCAGCAAGTAATCTTCCACGTCATTAGGAAGTGGTGGAGAGAGAGCCGAAGAGACAGCTCGCCAAAGGCAGCCTCTGTGGATTTTTACTCATGTAAATATCCAAAACTGGATATCGAAGGCCACTTCGGAGAATAATAGTCGTGTAATTAGGTAGGTTATGTTAATTAGTTTTAACCAATATGAGTGATGTTTTCTTTTCTGACCCGTGGTGACTGTTAAAGACAGCTAGCTAACGTTACTGTCCTCCATTTCATTGCTAGCCTGGACAGAAGCTAAATTGGCGTTAGCTAACGTTCGCTAGTTAACCACTGGTAATATATTTTAACTTAATATGACCGCTTGAATAGTCGATAATAACCGATCATGGCGTTTTGTTGAGGTGTTTTTGCATAACTGTTGGCGCTAATGCAGCTAACGTCTTTAACGCTATAGTAATTCGTTAGCTGCAGTGTTAACGATGCGTATCACAAATCAATTCAAACTGTCACAAACTTAAAGTCCAGATAAAAGATAAGACAGCACAAGGAATACATACATTAAATACAAGAGAGTGTAATTATTTTAACGAGAATAATATATATTTTAATGCCTTACAAACCAAAACTAACCAACTCTTAACTAGAGTTGGAGTAACCTGTAGTAATAAACCTTATGTTTGATAAAGTCCAGATTATGTCATGTTCAGTCAAAAGGCCGGAACATAACTACATCTAATTTCTCAGAGAGGTTTGGCAAGTGTTCACTCCTGCAAAAGCAAATAATTTATTTGCACTGCACCAACCACGTCTTTTAATAACCTTCTCGTGGTATCATTATGAGTAGGGCTGCAAGATATGTTTTAAAAGAAAATCGTAAAAACAACATAAAATAATTTTGGTTGTGATTGCGATATGGTTCAGAACTACTGGAAATGATCATCTCATAAATTATTATCATCAAAATAATAGTGACATTTCTTGGGGTCTGTACCAAACAATTATGTTTTCTTACAGCTGGAGAACAAGATTTGTAGGGCAGTCTATCTGCGCAGCACTACAGTACTTCATTATCATGTTATTTTGTCATTGTCATTTTGGCATTTTCCTTTCATCACAGATTTAGTTTCTGCCATTTGAATATCGCAATTAATTGTGTAGCCCTAATTGAAAGTATTGACTCCTGACCTACAGACAAAAACACTTTACTTTTACTTTTACTTATACACTGCATCATCTTGGTCTCTTAACTTATATTCTCATGGCATCATTATAAGCTACTTGAAGTCTCTGTAAGCTTGCTTTTTTGTAGTTTGAATACAAGTGTGCAGTATACAGTGCAGGGTTCCACATTAATAGTGTTTTTCTCAGGTCAGGGAAGTGGGCCAGAAATCTACTTGCCCGTAGTAAATTTGTACTTGCCCATGTATTAATTGTTTTGCCAGCAGTTTTAGATAAGAATAACAAGTAAAGTTAATAATCATATTTAATCAAGGGCTGCAACATCTATAAAAAGTCATAAATTGAAAATAGAATGTTCATTTCAATTTTGTGGAGTGCAAGGGGATATCTTTAATTGTCTTGATTTGTCACACTAAAAGCAAAAGATATTTAGTTTAATGTGATAATTAACAGAAAACAAGGCAATCTCTCGATTTGAGAGTCAAAAAACAACATTTTCTGCCATTTTGTCTGAAAAAATACTTAGATGATTAATTGAATATCAATATTTTGACAAGCAATTGATGGTAACATCTTAAATGTTGACAAGACAGTTTAACATTAAAGTGATAACCTGGCTGACCAGGCCTTTGTTATTATTATTATTATTATTGTTATTATTATTATTATTATTATTATTATTTGTGTCTGATGCAACATAATTGCAGGAATAATCCAACATATGAGTTTTGTGAGCAAAAGTACAACAAACATAAAGTAATATTATATACATCAAACATATAGGTCATTTAAATTGCTTGCTTGTCTAGTTGTATTCACTTGGTATTCATGATACAAAATATTTTATAGTTGATCCAGTGGTATCAAAGCAATGTGGTATGCATTACTAAAAATGGCTAATTAGGTTAGGTTGGGCTGTTTGCAAATTGGTAAACATGAGCCTAATCAAAATTTGGAAAAATGTAAGTCTGTTTAAAACAGTAGTATATGTATAGTGAAGCATATGTGTAATGAAGCAGGTGCTTGGTGTAATCATGCCTCTTGTTCATACCGACCATTAAGAGATCATTTCAGATGCACCTCCAGTGTCGGGGATGTGAAACAAAGTTAACAGTAAAAAAAAACCTCCAGAATTTATCTAAAGTTTGGCGTAAGTGAGTGTCTTCCAGAGTTAGACCTACATGCTTTTTAAAATCCACTCTGAATGTTACTATTCCTCCACCACCGTTACACACGAAAACCCTATCTGAGGAAAAGTCTGAAATAAAGAGACTAACTTTGGAAGATACTCACTTCATCTGAGTAACTCTACTGTCTACTGATGCCTCATATTGCTCAAAATAAACTTATAAATATATATTTTTATAGAGACCTCTCCATTATTTCCAAAGGAAGCATGTTCAGAATGGATCGGTAACTAGCCATATGAACAGGAGTGATGATTACAGCAAACAAAACCTGTTTCAAAGTACATAGAGCCATCTAACTATTGTTTTAAGACAGACTTGAAAATTTATGAACCCGTCCTCTAAATTCAAGTTAGTTTTAAATTTCTCATTTTTTAACTTAACACTTTGGTTAAATTTCCTGTTCAGATGATTCTGTTTTATGCAAAAAATGTCACACAAAAACACATGCCTACATGGTTGTAGTCAAGAATATATTTTCTCAAGTGTTAACACTTACACCTTTATTTAAAGAACAACCTACCCTACTGTTACAGTAGCTGGTGTGTAATGGCATCACAACATTTTATAGTTCCCCTCTACCAATACTTTTTCTGGCCAAGGTTATGGGGCTGAAGCATATCCCAGCATGCATTGAGACAGAGGCAGAGTCTCCCAGGGCAGGTTGCAAGTCTGTGGCAGAGAAAACACCAACAGAACATTCACAACGACTTAGAGTTTCCAATTTATCTGGATTTGTTTGAAGTGACTATGAAAAGATCTGGAGACACCTTCGCTCTTAACAATGAGTCCATGTGCTCCCAGCAGTTTAATTCCAGTAAATGAGGAGTGGTCATATTTGGTAAATCTTGCTTTGTAGACTCAATTAGCTCTGTTGTTGACAGTTTTCCAGTAAAAGTAAGCCCTGTGATTGATTGTATGATAGCTGTTCTAGGTTTTAAATATCTCATAAGAAGAGTTTCTTGGTCCTATTTTTTAACAGCTTGCCGTGCCTTCTTCAACTGTTGCAAAGGAAATGAAATATGACCCTGCAGTGGTGTGTTCTGTTGTATGCACATGATGCTGCACAGTTAATTTATTTTGTCCCTGCATGTCAACATGTGTTAATGCAGATTCTGTTCATTCTATGTGAACATCTTCATAGTTATTTGCTGCAGTTCTATGTCTGTGTAAATGTTTTCTCCACCATTTACTTAATCTATTGTTTTTCTGTTTGCCACAGGTATCATCCAGTGAGCGACATTCATTGGGATTCTTCTGAGTGGATAAAAATCCAGCAGCAAAATGACAGCTGCAGAGAACGTTTGTTACACTCTGATCAATGTTACATCTGATTCAGAGCCCCCTTCTGAAGTCAGCTTAAAAGCTGATCTAGGTAACTGATCTTAATCTTAACTTCAAAACCTTTTTTTACCAAACAGATTTCCTCACTTACCTCAACAAAAAAAAATGCAAAGGGTAGATATTTAGTTCTAAAACCTCTCTCTCCAACTCACAACCACAATGGTGGTAACTGGAATTACTCATCAAAAGAAAAATCACAATGCATGCTTGAGACTTTGCTGATTGCTTTCAAAGTAGTAATAAAAATCATTATTTTTCTACAGAAAAGGGGGAGATCAAGGCAAAAACTGAAGCCTTGAAGAAGGTCATCATCATGATCCTGAACGGTGAGAAGTTACCAGGACTGCTGATGACTATCATCCGCTTCGTTCTGCCACTCCAAGACCATACTATTAAGAAACTGCTGCTGGTTTTCTGGGAAATTGTTCCCAAAACTACCCCAGATGGCAAGCTGCTCCAGGAGATGATCCTGGTCTGTGACGCCTACAGGAAGGTGAGCTAACTGACACTGATTCATCACCTCAATTTGTCAGTTTTTAAATAGTGTGTTTTTTAAATTGTTATACACCATGTGTAACAGCAGGGAACAGAATAGTTATAACAGTGACAGTGTGAAAACAAAATAAGATACACTTCTAGAAACAGTGTGAAAATTTCATATCACAATTAGAGTGACCAAAATTATCACAGTCAGAAGTATTTTTGTGTTAAAGTGGTTTTGCTTTTTTTCTTTTATAAATATAGCCAGCCATGACCTAAGTGTGAGCATAAAAATGGCATGAATTGTCCCGGGCACAATCTGTTAATTAAAGAAGACAATGCAGCAGTCATTAGCAGCCCTTTTATAAAATAAAATATAAACAATAAAATAAAACAATTAGCTATGTAATGTGGTAAACATGGTCACAGTCTGGTATAGAGACATTTTTTAAATTGCAATATTCAATATATTGTCACATCCCAATCATTGAATAATAGCTTTGTCAGAATATGTTGGTTTGGTTTAATTTTATTTTAAATATTTTTAAAAATCTTTCAGTAATCCTCATATAAATTCTTTCTTTCCATTTCAGGACCTGCAGCATCCCAACGAGTTCATCCGTGGCTCCACTCTGCGTTTCCTGTGCAAGCTGAAGGAGTCCGAGCTGCTTGAGCCTCTCATGCCGGCCATCCGGGCGTGCCTGGAGCACCGCCACAGTTATGTGCGCCGCAATGCTGTCCTGGCCATTTACACCATCTACAGGTACAAACTGTTCAACGATTTACATTCACTTGCCTTTTCACATACATACATTGTACTTATTTAATTAGTGGACGACAAGGAAGTGATGATGTCTGTTAATTTCAGGAACTTTGAACATCTCATCCCTGATGCTCCAGAGCTGATCCATGATTTTCTTGTCAACGAGAAAGATGCCAGCTGTAAGAGAAACGCTTTCATGATGCTGATTCACGCAGATCAGGTCAGTAGCACCTTGGCCCTCTCTCACAGTTTCTACTGTTGTGGGCCACTAGACTTACAAGCGTCTATCTCAAAGACCTTACTTACATCATGTCATTCACATTCATACCTTACAGGATCGAGCTTTGGATTACCTCAGCACGTGTATTGACCAGGTTCACACTTTTGGCGACATTCTCCAGCTTGTCATTGTGGAGCTGATTTACAAAGTGAGTCATTTATTTGTCTGATTGAAGCTTTGTGGCACAACAACCTCCAACCAGAAGAGTTTTTTTAATATTTGACTTCTTGTTGTTTTTGTTGTGTCTGTTAGGTTTGTCATGCTAACCCCTCTGAGCGTGCCCGGTTTATCCGCTGCATCTACAACCTCCTGCAGTCCTCCAGTCCAGCTGTGAAGTATGAGGCTGCCGGCACTCTCGTAACCCTCTCCAGTGCTCCCACTGCCATTAAGGTACATCATCAATGTTTTGTCAGTGATCCTGTGTATGTCTACTGATGTTATATTACAGTTGACCCAACAGCAGTGCTGTCTTAGGGCTAGTACAGTCTATAATGCGTTGCATGCTTTGTTGGACTCCAGGCTGCTGCCCAGTGCTACATCGATTTGATTATCAAGGAGAGCGACAACAATGTGAAGCTGATTGTTCTTGATCGTCTGATTGAACTGAAAGAACATCCCACTCATGAGCGTGTTCTCCAGGTACGTTGAATTATGGCTGTGGTTAAGTTTTTCTGCATTTAACAAATAAATGTTGTGCCTGCACCTGTTTAAATGATGTTTATTTACTGCTGCGTGACATTTTAAACGCAAAGCTTTTCCTCAGACTGCTTCAGTCAGAAACTTTGGACAGCAGTAAATAAACATCCTTTAAACGGGAGCATTTTCAGGTCTCTCTCTTTCTTAACTCACTAACCGCAAAGACCATTACCCTCCATCCCAAAACATCCCTTGTTTAAAATAAGATAAATCCAAATGTAAGCCCTCCAAAAAAAACCTCTTACCCATTAATAGTTATTAGTAGTGTCTTGTCTTTTTGTTCAAGATTATAGCTCAATGTAAGACCAGAGCAAAATGTATATGACAACATACAGAATTAAGTTTTATTTACTCTAGGTTATAGAGCCAAAACCAGCAGAAAAAGATATCAGAATTTGGAAAAAGTTGTTCTTGTATTAGATACAGCTGCTATGACTAGTCTATTAATCAATTAGTTTATTTAAAGAAAGTTAATTGCTAATAATTTAACTTAATTTCTCAAGCAAAAATGTCAAATGTTTGCAGGTTCCATCTTCTTACATGTAAGAATTTGAAGAGTCTTTGGGTTTTGGAGAGTTGGAATTGCAAAAGAAGGATTTTATAGACTAAATGAATTAATTGATTAACTGTTGAAAATCATGTAATGGATATATAATCGATAATGAAAATAATCATTAGTTGCAGCCCTGTTATTATGAGACAGAACCAGGTTACTGCAGCTACTTTCTATCAATCCTGTGGTTATGTTTTTTTATCCAGGATCTTGTGATGGACATCCTGCGTGTCCTCAGCACCCCTGACCTGGAAGTCAGAAAGAAAACCCTGCAGCTGGCACTCGACCTTGTTTCATCTCGCAATGTTGAAGAGGTCAGCAGCACGCACAGCTTATCCACGTTCTTGTTGTTGTCTTCTTGTCCAAGCATGGAAACAAACAAAGAAGGGAATATCCTGCAAATATAGTGACATCTGTGTGTTTTCCAGCTGGTGATTGTTTTGAAGAAAGAGGTGATCAAGACAAACAACGTGACAGAACATGAAGACACCGATAAGTACAGGCAGCTGTTGGTGCGCACTCTCCACTCCTGCAGTGTTCGCTTCCCTGACATGGCGGCCAACGTCATACCTGTGGTGAGTTTCCTTTTATTTAAGAACACCAAAAAGAAGCTTTTTGAGAGACTCCCTAAATGGTGCTTTATGGGCATATAATTAGAATATGCTAAGACCTCTCTGTGTGTTGACATGATTTACAGCTGATGGAGTTCCTAAGTGACACTAATGAGGCAGCTGCTGCTGATGTGCTGGAGTTTGTACGAGAGGCCATTCAGAGATTTGACAACTTGAGGCCCCTCGTCATCGAGAAGATGCTGGAAGTCTTTCACGCCATCAAAACCGTCAAGTAAGACTTCATAAGCACATGGAGGGGAATATAATGCAGTGTCTTGGTTTTTGTTTCTCTCCACATTTGGGTTAGCCTACTTAATTTTGACAAATATAGAAAATCAGGAAGATATAAAATGTACAAAAGGAGCAACTCTTAAGTTTTAGTACTCAGCTGTTTTGTCATCTGAGGCTGGGGGCCGCTGAAGCGATTGACACTGGTACTTTGACATGATGTCAGTTGGTTTAGAGCTGAGTAAATGTCCAGCAAATAGCCTCTGACTAAAAAATAAAATACAACTGGTCTGCATGTGTCCCACCTCAGACAATAACTGATTAAAAAGTGCTTCTCTCCTTATGAATGTAACACTACTGACTGATAAGAGTGAATCAATCAACCAAACAGCCACAAGGTGTCAGCCCTTCTCTCTATTGTCGTGTTTGTCAGCTGTTTCAGAGACTTGACTGAGTTTTGTCATTAAGGCTGCACAGTGTATCAATACAGGAGTGTTTTGCACAGTGAATATTGATGATTTTTGTTATGTTTCAGGATCTACAGAGGGGCGCTGTGGATCTTGGGAGAATACTGCAGCACCAAGGAAGACATCCAGAGTGTGATGACAGAAGTACGCAGGTCCTTGGGAGAGGTACGTTTGTCCATTATTGTGAGAATTTAGTTTAACAGCTGAAAGTCCAAACTTAATTGAAACTGTGACACATTTCTGACGTCTGTCTCTTGTTTGGACAGATCCCGATTGTAGAGAATGAGATAAAGAAAGAGACAGGAGAGGTGAAGCCAGAGGATGAAGTGAGTGCAGCTCCAGCTCAGAAGCTGGTGACAGAGATGGGCACCTACGTGACACAGAGTGCCCTCAGCTCCTCCAGGCCTTCGAAGAAAGAAGAGGACAGGTAGTAAATGGCACTTATGGGATGTATATTGTTATTTTCCTGTAATATTCTCTTCCCACTCACTAAATACTGATTTTGTTCATCCAGACCTCCACTCAGAGGCTTCCTGATGGACGGAGACTTCTATGTGGCAGCTTCTCTGGCCACCACGCTGACTAAAGTGGCTTTGCGCTACGTTGCTATTGTTCAAGACAAAAAGAAACAGAATGTAAGTTGTCACTGAAAGGCAACGCATTTGTAAAAATCATTAAACCAGCTGCCTGTTTGTCTCTAATCCCTGCTGTCTTGCTGTTCCTCGCAGTCCTTCGTCGCAGAGGCCATGCTGATCATGGTCACTGTGCTGCACCTGGGCAAATCCTCCCTGCCTAAGAAGCCAATTACAGATGATGATGTGGACCGCATCTCGCTGTGCCTCAAGGTCCTGTCAGAGTGCTCACCGCTTATGAATGACATTTTCAACAAGGAGTGCCGCAAATCCCTGTCACATATGCTGACTGTCAGACTGGAGGAAGAGAAGCTGTCACAGAAGGTAACGACTGTCGACTCAGAGGGCTGGACTCAATATTTAACCTCCTGACAGCTGGAGCGTCATCATGAGTAGAGGGAGTCAACACATTTTTGTGTGTTGATTGTTTTATGGGGCAGACTGTTGCCTGGATTATCCAAATAACAACGTCTTTCTTATTCTGACCACAGAAAGAGTCTGAGAAACGTAACGTAACGGTGCAGGCAGACGACCCAATCTCCTTCATGCAGCTAACAGCCAAAAACGAAATGACTTCTAAGGAGGACCAGTTCCAGCTCAGTCTGTTGGCTGCCATGGGCAACACTCAGAGGAAGGAGGCTGCTGATCCCCTTGCTTCAAAACTCAACAAGGTAAACTGCAAGCCCTGCAGAAATCTTACCGTGCAAGAGAACTGAGAAAAATGCTACTGTGGGAGACTGATTTAGGCTGTAAATAATACCTCTGCGAGGAGATCAAATGGATTTTTCTGTTTCAAAAACATTTGAAAATGTGCCCAAATCCTTGTTGCAATTATAACGCATAAATATTTAAAGACCTGACTGTCGGATTTGCCTTAGAGGATGTTGCTTTTTTTTTTGGATTACACAGTAGAAAAGTTGTTCCTGTTTGTATGTGTTTGAAGTTTACAGATAATCTACTATTTAGTTGTGGAATCTGACCTATTTCATGTAATTTATTTAATATATTATAGGTAATATATTTTGTTTATACAAGTTCTTTTCTTTGTCCTCCAACTGAACTGCTGCACTGATGCTGAAGTCCTTGTCATTCCTGTAAAATCCCCGAATGGCAAAAAAAACATCCCTTAATTAATTATTGTTTGGAAATTGTTGTATTATAATTAAATGTAATGTAATTTTTGTCCACTCCAGGTGACCCAGCTGACAGGCTTCTCAGATCCAGTGTATGCTGAAGCCTACGTTCATGTCAACCAGTATGACATTGTGTTGGACGTGCTGGTGGTCAACCAGACCAGCGATACTCTCCAGAACTGCACCCTTGAGCTCGCCACTTTGGGTTAGTTTATTTTCCAACTCACTAGACAAAACGTGTACAGGTTCTCTTCTCCAGAGATTCTGGTTTTTATCTACATAAATGTTTCCACCCTACAGGTGATCTTAAGTTGGTTGAAAAGCCTTCGCCTCTGACTCTGGCTCCCCATGATTTTGCTAACATCAAGGCAAATGTCAAGGTGGCTTCTACTGAGAATGGCATTATTTTTGGCAACATCGGTAAGTCCGTTTACCATCATAATTTAACTTTTGTTGTTTTTGTTTTGGTCTCTGTAAGCAGAATATGTTTTCTTATTTATGGGGATGTTTGATTTTGTTCTTCCTAGTGTACGATGTGTCGGGAGCTGCTAGCGACAGAAACTGCGTCGTCCTCAGTGACATCCACATCGACATCATGGACTACATCCAGCCAGCCTCCTGCACCGACGCAGAATTCAGACAGATGTGGGCAGAGTTTGAGTGGGAAAACAAGGTGAGCTTTGCATCTACCCTGTGGCCAGTTTCCTCAGATTTTCCAAAAGTTACATTGTTTGGCACCATGATTCAGTAACCTTTATAAGATTCATCTTTTGTTCTTTTTCAAAGAACACATAGATTTACATCCAGCAAATCAGTAACAGTATTTTGGGATGTTGAAAGAATTGAACTTTGAAGATGTCTTCTCTTCGTTGTAGGTGACAGTGAACACCAACATCACTGATCTGAACGATTACCTCCAGCATATCCTCAAGTCCACCAACATGAAGTGTCTGACTCCTGAGAAGGTTTGTATGAGACAGCAGAGCAAAGAAAGTAAATGAGATTAATGCTGCATTCACATGGATTCAGGCAGACAACAGACATCAAATTGGATATCAGCTTAGTGGATGAGAGCATGATGATAAAATTAGATTATGCTGGCAGACAGTACGGGTAACAGTAGACAGCATTGCCATCCAAAGTTAAAATATTTAAACTTTTTCCATCCTGCGTGACATAATTTACAGCTGGATGTTTCATAGCTCCATCACACAAGGAGACAACATGGGTGATCTGGACAAGCACAACAACATGTAACATCAATTTTAAGTTTGCAAAAAAATAATTACATACAGTAAAAGACACAAAATAATTGTATGTAATATATATTTTTATATTCTTTGTGAATGATACAACATGATTATAGCTACATGTTGTCGTGTGTTTCGTTTTGCCGTCCTGCCACTCCATTGGACTGTTTGTTTGTTTTTCCCGTTTCATCCAGAAGGTGTTGTCCATCTACCATCTGCCTGAATCCATGTGAATGCTGCATAAAACATATTGTGCTGCTGCATGTTGGGAAAACACCTAAGTGGCCTTTGTAGTACTCTCACCAGAACTGTCTGTAGTTGGTGGCCGTGGGACGAATCCGTCCCTTTATCAACCTCAACCACCAGCTCCTTGATCATTTATAAATATGAAAAAAACTATATCATTGTGATTTTATTTGAATTTGCGAGTCATTGGTTATGTCTGTTGTTAAGCACAGACACACTTTCAAAAGTTTTAACTCGGGCTGTTTAAGCTGAGGGAATATAGGAGTCAAACTGAATTAACCGAACTGAGAAAAAAAAAAAATCAAAATGCAACTACTTTATTATTATAAAGGTGCTTTGTTTTTTTTCCTGTATTTTTGTACATCACTTGTCTTCCAATTATGAAAACTAATGAGGAGGAGAAAAAAAGGAGCCTCATTTTACATGTTTAAATTCTTAATTTAACAGGTCAGACATGGCAAATGTAAATGTCTGTCCCTGTGGCACCTTCCTTTTTCCAAATCTGGACCTTGAGTAAGCCTGGTCTGTATCTTCTCCTGTGATGACTGTATGTATGTAACCTAGAGTAAATCATCACCAAGCCCATCCCATTAGATGAAGCGTGTCAGCGCTGTGTTGTTGTGGTTGTTTTGCAGTCTTCTTAACTCTTTTTGTCTTCCAAACCAGGCTCTCTCTGGCTTCTGCGGCTTCATGGCTGCCAACCTTTACGCTCGTTCTATCTTTGGAGAAGACGCCCTGGCTAATGTCAGCATCGAGAAGCCCATCCACCTGGGGCCTGAGGCACCTGTCAACGGACACATACGCATCAGAGCCAAAAGTCAGGTGGGTCACAGCTGCTGCACCATGAACCCTCATACATCTGAGAAGTAAAGGCTTGGTTGAGTTTATTCGCTCCAAAGCAATAAATTCATTTTTGGAAAGATAACATTGAATTTATTGAGAGAATTAAAGTGAATGGAAAAGTAAAGTAAATGTATAGAACAACCCCTTACATGTGATGTTGCAGTAAAGCTTAATGTTCTTACCAGTATGCATCAAGTCTGTTAAAATAAATCCTCCGTCCTTCGTTTCACAGGGGATGGCTTTGAGCCTCGGTGACAAGATCAACCTCTCCCAGAAAAAGACAAATGTCTGAGACGACTCTGATCCAGCTGATCTCTCTTGACTTTTTAAAAGTCGCCTGATGTTCTCTCGTATCGCCGGCCGTCTTAAAGCCTTTTCATCATCACAGCAAATTAAGAACTCTATGGTCAGTTGCTTCAGTGCTTTTTCTTTTCTTTTTTTTTTTTTTTTTTTTACACATCACCTCTGTCTGAAAACTACAGCTCAGTAATGTTCTTTCCCTGTCCTGTTTAATTTTCAATAAACATATGTATTAAAATAACAAGAAAATTTAGCTCCATGCTGTATTCACTGAGTCACTTTCCACTTTATAATTATTTCGGTTCACACAATTTGAGTTTTGAAATAAATACATCAATGTGGGCTGTTGTTTGTCAACTTTACTGATTTTTTGCTTCAGTATATTGTGAAGTTTAGATGAAAATCTGCCGTAGCTTTGGAACATATTTATTATTAATTTCTAGTAATTTCTGCTTAAATTACTTTTAAATGTTTTAATTGATTCATGTGTATCATGAGATTTTTTTTTTAAGAAAATAGCGAAGTTTGAAACAGTTAATCATGTCATTAGACATTTTAAAAAGACAGTTTTAACTCTCTATGGTCTTGCCGCTTGGTAACACCCATTTTTGACCGTTGACACTCACACAATACATCCTCAAATATGGTGCAATACTTTAAAAAGCAGCTGGGCCCTGAGGAAGCTAATAGTGTTTTCATTTGTCACGTGACTCTGGAGGTCATGTTGAATCCCTTTTTTTTTTTTTTTTTTTTTTTTTTTTTTTTAAGCAGCCTTCCTCACATGTTTTAGTTCCATTCTCTCTCCACAAAAATGGGCTGTCATTTTATAATCTGAAAAAATTTGATTCATATTATTATACGAGTTAAGTTTGTTTTCTAATCGTTAAATATACTTTATTTAATAGTTAATGGAAAATTAACAGTAAATGTAACAGTGTAAATGCCTCGAAGTAACGCCTTATCATTATGGATTCCCACTGTTTTTGTGTATTTTAGTTTATACACTGTTCAGCTAATATATGTGAAATGCATTGATAAATATTTTATTTCATTTTAACTAACTAAATGAGTGAGACAAAGATGACAGCCACACAACAAATGGTGGCAACATCCTGAATGTCAGGTAACACAACAGAAAACAGCCATTTAAACATAACACAAATGATCAAACACTGAAATGTGATATATGGTCTTGTCTTGAGGAGGGTTAAAATAATTTGGTTTGATAGATTGTTGATGTTAAATTTGCTGAAATGTGCTCACACTCCTTAACACATTAATTCCTATAGGCTGCTCCACAATGGTACAATGTTTCCTGAAGGTAACATCTAAACAAACAAACATATAAATAATTAATTTTTAATCTTTTTCCATTTCAAATGGTAAAAATTTAAACTGGAGAGGCAATTGAATGTTTTCCATTTGTATTTATTTTAATTCTAATTTTAAACAACTCTGTTTTCATTCCTTACCATTAAAGTACAGTGTTGCTTTAAGGTGACACACCCTAAAGTGTGCCCTAATAAAAAAGGAAGCTAGAGACACATGTGAGGGTGTTTCTGCCCACTTTAAAAATATCACCAAACCAAATACTTGATCTACCACCCATTAAATGATACACAGAGCAGGGAGTGGCAAAAAAGATCCAGAGGGTTTATTTGAAGTCTCCACCTAAACGAATTAAGTTATTAATAAGGTAAACATACAGAACAATACAAAAAATACTTTACACGACTTTATGAAGAGCCATTGTTTCTGAGTGCCTTCTCACGGAAAGTTGAACAATGCACTTGGCATGATTGTTGATGTTTAATAAAGTGATTTCAAAGAGAATAGTCACTATGTTCTAAAGTTCAGAGACTCCTGTCTGGACTGCAGCTCCTGCTGTGTCCAGATTCTCATCTCTGGGCTCTAATTAGAATTCCTCAGACGCCTCTTGTGATATCTTACACAGTGTGAAAGTGATTGGATTTTCTTCTGTCAGCACCCCAGAATTGACACTGACATCATGTAGACTCTGAAATACGTACATATCTCGGGCAGGGACATGATTTCTTTTAACCCGGGATGATTTATAGCTGTGATTTCAGTGGTACTCTTAAAGCCATCTGCAAGTTTTTACTGTCGTTGCGATAATGAGATGGAGATGGATTAGTGTTGGCACAGGCCTACATATTCCACTTGCCCTCCTGTTTATAATTCATGAGTAAAGGGACATTTCTGGGAATGTGCCAGATTAAAGGGTCACAACCTCCGGTCATACATTTACAATATCTGTGAAATCTGTCTCTCCAGGGGGTTAGATAAAGGCTGAAAGGTGGCTTTGAGGTCAGAGCGTCAGCTGTGAAAATAAACAGTTGGCTATCTGGCAGCACTGTCATCGCCAAGCTACTGTGTGCAGTCGGTGTACAGCCTCTTTAGATTTAGGCTAGATATTATCCTATAATTATCACAGTCACAGCTAAACTCCATAACCTAAGATCTGAGTATTTGCACCCTGTGTTTTTGTAATAATTTCTGCTTTTGGCAAGCTATCATATAGGCAGAAAGTCTTCTCCTCAACGAGGGATCACTGCTACATTCTTAATTCCTCATATATTTTATAGGGATTTGCACTATGTATGTAGGACAGTGATTTTATAGTGCCTTTATTATATTTTCCATCGATGCCGGTGTCAAAGCGACTTCTGGATTTCATCCTCTAAGGTATCCGTGCAATATTGTATTTATTTGGCCCCTGTGATGCTTTTATAGATGTCTGTCCTACAATTTATTATAAGAACTGCTGTAGCAGCTACATTTCATAGATTTCCAAGCTGCTAACAAGCTCGTCCTTGGTACTTTAATCCCAATAATAATAAGTGAGTCTAAAGTTTTAACAATGCTATTAATACTGTATATATTTAATTAACTTATAATTTTAAAGTCTGAAACAATTTTTATGTACTTAAATGCTCTAAATCAAGACTTTGAAGAACACTGGAGTGCACACTTTCAGGCCCAGCCTATCTTTTGACACTAGGTGGCGCCACGGCTGTCAAAACAGACAGGGTGGTGGTATTCTGCATAGTATAATCCTGGAATGAGATTTGTCATAACATGACATATAATTGACATGTTGACATAATAGAAGTCATGCTTGTACACACTGAAGTAAAGTCTGTCACTACAGATGAACTGGATCAGTTCTGACACTCTAAGTGACAGAAAATCAAAGTTTTTCCCCGACTTTTTTCAAAGTAGCTTGTAAAATAAACAGCATTTTATGATACAGATAATTAGAATAACAAAGCCTTTTGTCTTTGTAAAAGGAACTGGTAAATTAAGTCACTGTAATGAATCATACACACATTCCCACTAAGATGAAGCTGAAATTTAACAACAGTAAGTTTCACTGGAGGCAAATATAA
Source organism: Lutjanus erythropterus (assembly GCF_056507025.1). Classification (NCBI taxonomy): domain Eukaryota; kingdom Metazoa; phylum Chordata; class Actinopteri; order Lutjaniformes; family Lutjanidae; genus Lutjanus; species Lutjanus erythropterus. Next base: position 21,571,783 of record NC_139317.1, read on the forward strand.
TAATGCCCCCCAGTGCAGGATGAGACATCAACAGTTTTTAATTATTATCCAGGAAAAGACAAACTCCTAAATACCATTAAAATACCCGAAAATATCTACAAAACGACTTTTTTGTCATTGTTGGGCCAGATACTAGTGACTGGGTGATGCACAGCAAAAAAAAAAAAAAAAAAAAAAAAAACCCAAAAAAACAGACAATTAAAGTTTAGTCATGTACATCATGATGCACAAATTAATATATACATATTGCATTTCATGCAAATAATGATCAAATGATTACAGTTTAAATTAAGAAGAAAGAAAGTTCTTAAATGTGAGTTTAAAAAGTGAAAATGTATTGCTGTGAAAACAATTTTTAAAAAAGGTGTTTGAATGAATAGTAAAATCTGGAACTAGGATTTTTTTTTAAATTACTTGTTAGATGCATTAAAACAGACACCTGATAGAACTTCATAAAGGTTCTACAATATCTCGGTTGAAATGCATTCGTAGTTTTTCTCCCTTTGAATGCACACAAACAGTGCAGAACAACAGTGTGGGTGGAACAAAGCAATTTGCGTTTCCACTGTGGACCGAGCTGTCATTCCTAGAGAATTGGTCATGACCATAAGGTGGGTCACAGGATATTTTATTTGGGTTGCCAAATAAACAGGACTGTGGAAGAAATTCTGCAAATTTTTAAAATGTGTATAGTTTCGCTGATGAGAGGGAAAAAAGAGGCTGTTGACTCCACCTAAATACACTTACTTTGTCTTATTTATGAAGTATGCTAAAATGTCCTATATTGTATTTCTGATGACAGGAAATTAAAAAATTAGATGGCCAAAAAAACTCAGCTCAAATCAATTCTCATTTCTAAAGTATTTAACATGTATTTGTTTTTAATAACAAGCATCAGGATAATATAAGATGATGTGAAATGACAATAAAAATGGTCAGAAACATTAATTTATGCACAAATTAACTTTATTGATATTACATTCCCATGCATGTATGTTGTCAATAATCAGCAACAAAACAGATTCAGTGATTGACTATGAACAAATTTGTATCACCACAGAGAATACAATACAAGTTTAACATTGATCGCAAAAAAATACCATCAAGTATATTATAACCAGTTCTGTTGTACTGCATTTGAAACTACAACCTGTGCAAAATCACTCTGATGATTATCCTATTGTAAATTGGTTCATAGACAGAAAGTTTGGGAACCACCAGTCTGAAGACCTGCGAAAATTAGGCAGACAAGATCAGGCTGAGGGATCATTTTAGTTCCTCGAAAAGCAGACCCTGGCACTAAAAGTTCCAGAAAGTTGCGGTGGAAACGCGGCTTTTCTGACGCTCAAACACCAAGTGTTCCTACCATCCCCAGTCTCCCCTGTTACATATATGTGTATCGCTGGAGGTTTACATTATGATGGCAGCTGCAGGGCAACCTTTATTAGCTCTGTGTAACTGCTTGTAAATAAGCGGGCACCGCTTTTGTGAGCGTGTGCAGGCTGTGTTTGAGGACAGGAATGTGACTGCAGGGGTGTGTGATATTAGTCTCAGCACAGGGCTGCAGGGTGGGTTAGGACTGTGTGTGTGTGTGTGTGTGTGTGTGTGTGTGTAGGAGGGGGTGTTGAGGCAGGCAGCCTGTAGAAGAGCCCCTAGCGCCAGACATTAGTACTGGCCTGGCTGATTACTCCTACTATCGGCTCCACAGCCTGAACATCGCAGTGTTGTCGAGGCTCAAACACGGTCAGGCGTATGGACTAGCTCCGGGACCCCCTCTCTTCTTATCTCTCCGTGCACTAAACGGACTACACCGACGAGTCATCTTTTTTTTTTTTTTTTTTTTTTTGTGGCCCCCTGTTCGAGCTCTCCTCCGCTGCTCCTTCGGGTCTTGTCTCTCCACTGCAGGGCCTCTTCTTCAGTTTACAGGAAAAAAGTGGGTGTTTGCTGCTCACTGGTGTTCCGGCAGCGGCGGCAGGCGGCGGCGAGCGCAGCAGCGAAGTGTCCTCGATGGCAGGCTGGAAGGACGGCTCGGTGCAGGAGAAGTATCGGCTGGTCGTGGTCGGAGGCGGCGGTGTCGGCAAATCAGCCCTGACTATCCAGTTTATTCAGGTCAGTGTGCGCCCCAGCCTTGTGTTGAATTTTACCCCCTTGCTTTGATTTCTCTGCTTATCCGAAAACAGAGAGAGAGAGAGAGGGAGAAAGAGGGGAGGTGGGGAGGGGAGGCCAGACACGGGAACCCCGTAAGCGGACACCGGGGTCTGTTTTCTTCTCCGCTACTTTGCCGAGGCCTACAACTATTTACCAGAAGATGTTCTCGGCTGAGCTTTATTTTGTGAGTTAAACGAGGAAGGACGGCTGTCACTTTAACGCTACGCTTTCCGAGAGATCCACTTCCACTTTGCAGTTTATAGCCGCTGGTGTAAAGAGAAAGGAGAGAGGGTCTACGGAGCTCCTGAGTTTGTCCTATTTTATCACTAAGTCAGGTATGTAGGATTTAGAGTCCACGATTAGTTGTCACGGCTCTGAGGTTTTAGTCTGCGAGGGGCCTGCAGAGCCCCAAACTTCAAGTAGTGCGGAGGGAAAAGTTGCACAGAAATCACGTTAGTCTCTGCAAGAGTGAGTGGCACAGAAGGGGAGACCGGGGACAATTGTAACGTGGTTTATATTTTCTTTTCATGTAAGGAAAATATATGTGTGTTTGTACTCAACAAAAACTGTAAATCCAACACTTTTGTTTATGCTTCAATTTTGCACAAATTGAAGTAAAAAATTTAAAAGACTTCCTCTGTGCACACAAAAGGTTTATGTCTCTCAAATTTTGTTTCACAAATTTGTTAAACTCCATGTAAGTGAGCACTTCTTTGCTAACATAGTCCATCCATCTTACAGGTGTGTAGAGCCTGATCAATACTTGATCTTTTGGAACTGAAACATTCAGGTATTAAAGTTTTGGCAGATATTCTATATACAGAATATAATATACAGAATATAGAATATTATATAATATATACAGTTCATAAGCATACATCCTTTTGCAATGATTCCTCAAATGTGGTTATTAATTGTGACAAAGGTATGTAATGAAAGAGGGATATTTTACAGTTCAAGAATATATTATCCAAAATTGGTAATGAAACAGTAAACTTTCACTTTAACTATTTTTAATGATACTAGTAAATAATTTATATATATATATACATCACAAATAGAATAAAACAATATATATTAACCTTGAATTCAGGAAAAGAATCAATCAAATCAATCAAATAAAATACTGCCAAAAAAAAAAAAGTCTGAATTAGTGTCTGTGGGGAAAAAAAGAAACATTTTCATATCCACATATATCAGACAATATATATTGATCCAGACTGATTAAGCTGTGGTATATCAGAGCAATGATATCAGTTGGGCTCTACAGGTGTGGTATATAGAGATGCTAATTAAACAGTATGTTTATTGCACAGGTGTGCCATGGACTGGACTGGTTTTATCCCCCCTCCCCCCCGAAAAATATTAGGCACTGAACCATGTCTGTTTCACATATACAGATACCATTTTTTCCCCAGGGGTGGCAAAGTCATGACCCACCCTGTTCTGTCTCTGATTGGCTCACCCTGATATCTCTACCCTTACCACAATCAGTCACCCCTCATGCATAAACCTAAGCAACCCAACCAACGAAGGCAATGAGTACTGGCCAATTTTCACAGTTAGCTTGGTACATATTGTTATTAGTATATACTGTTTGCTTTGCATAGTGTCTTTAGATAATCGTTAGCAAGGTTAGCTAGATAGCTAGCTAACATAGCCTTCTTTATTCAAACAAGTTAAGTGTGAAACTTTCTCAGAGTGAAGAATGAGATTGAGTTTGGTTGGACGTCAGAAAACCAGAAGGAAGAAACAGTGTGTAGAGGCAGAATATTTTCCCATCTACCTTGGTGATTTAAGGGTATATTTCAACCAAACCAGAGATGGTGATTGTTGAAACAGTGCAAAGACGAGCCAAGACGTTTCTGGTGACTTTTAAAGAATAAGTGTCATGCAGAATTGACTGTGTTACCATTGCCCCCGGTCTTCCCTACTGAGAGGGAGAAAAATTCTTTTGAATTCATGTTTGAGAGCCACCAAACTGTTCCAGATCTCATTAGAAATATGTGAACTAGAGAGAAAAGCCGTTAGGGCTGAGTGAGCGTAAAACAAGCAGCGGCAGCAGCAGCACAAAAAAGTCCATTGAAAGATGATTATTAACTTTGTGTGTTCAGAGGCAAGCTGCTGGGTAACCTCATTCAAAGCACTTCCAGTAACTCAAGGCAAACAACTACGCTAATATAAATATGCTTAGAGATAAAACGTCACTGACGCCCCCCTGAGAGACAATGTCCTCATCAGTTTTTATAGCTGCCCACTTGAAAACTCATCCGTGTCACATATAAAAGGCATGTAAACAGTTTACCTCCCATCTATCCCTGGTTGCATTCCAGCACGCTGCAGACATTTCGCCTGCCTTGCTTTGACCTTCCAGGCTTTCATAATCGTCATTTAGGCAAGGGCTCCTTTTCCCAAAAGTCTGCACATACACACACACACACACACACACACTCTGTAGAGAAGTCTAAGAGATGACAAACTTTGCCCTTTGCCTTGTGTGTTTCCCCCTCGTGTCACTGTGTTACTGACCAGACTGCAGGCAGCTGCATGTCTCCACACTGTCAGACAATAGTGGGCTGGCACACGTCTCAGAGTGGGGGTTAAAGGCTTGCGAGTGTGAGTATGTGTGTGTGTTGGGGGGAGTTGTGTCTAATGAGGGTTCAAAAAGCTCATTAACTGCATACCAAGTAAAAAGGGATCAGATAGCTGTGGCACAGATTTTTGCCATAGCCTACTGACCCTACTGACCTGAAGCAGTGCAGCATTTAAAGCCGAATATGAAACACACACACAGGACATTTCACTTGATTTATCCTGCTTGAGGTAACGACACCATATTGTAGTTGTGAGGTTGCTCATTTGTAGTGTAAAATCACTACATGCTGTTAATGATAACAGCAGAATTATCTAAAAAATGTCAGCGTTTGTATATATTAGATCACACTTAATATCTGCTCTTTAGAGATCTTGTTTTATCACAACATTAAGGTGGATTTACACGTGAATAGAGCTGCAGGAGTCTGTAGAAGAATAATGGACAGCCAGGCCAATGATCGACTAATTCAAAAGCCCATTTGTGAATTACCTAAAGCGTATTATTTCTCTTGGGTGAATGAGTTCAACACTACCTGTTACAGTTTCATAGATATTATCGAGCTGTCTGCATCAGGCTTTCGCCATAAATTTAATCTGGCAAGTACACAGTAAGGAGTATCATTTTTTTCAGCATTGATTTGGGATCTTGCTCGAACATTTGTGTGCATTTTGTATTCAGCGTGACCCTCAGTTAATTTCCTCTCACGCTGTTCTCTCTGCCGAGCCGGCTGGCATATCTGCTGCCACGAAAGTGCGAGAGATTGAGATGTTGACAGCAGGAGGAGGACCTACATCCTCTTCAGAAGTTTCTAGAAGTCGCCTGCCAAGGGAAAAGACCTAACAGCTGGTTGTGAAGTCGAGGCTTTCCCCCAGAACTATGTCGAGTGTTGGGAGGTTGTGCGAGGCTGGTGGGGTGGGGGGTCTGACTCAGTCTGGGTGGGTTAATGGTCATGGATCATGTGGAATTTGGCCCTTTGGCAGAGGAAGTCCCTCCACTGCTGCTCTGAGGGCCTTCTAGTTTTGTATGGAAAAACATGACCTGCTTCCTGAATCACTGGAGCTGCGTGTGTGTGTGGAAATCTTGACACAGTATTATATTCAGTGTTACGTGTTTTGCCAAAAATATTAAGTACTTGTTGAAATTTTCACCAAGAATTATTGCAGCACTACTTTTATTACATGTTATAAAACATATAAAACACATTTTACAGTTTAGACCAGGCCTCCTATAAGTACTCATCTAAATAAAATGGCATGTCAGAAATCTCTTCATATCTCTGAAACTTTTTGAAACAAATTATTGGTTTGCTGCTTAGTGACAACTTTTTCAACACCTTTTCCACGATATATGCTTCAATTTCGTATAGTTTTTTCCCGTCAATTTCACAACTACAAAAAATATTTAATCCTGTATACGAGGCTACTGGTGAGACACTTCACTTCCTGTACTTAAGCAGTTATTTTTGTGAGTAGGCCTGTAAAAATAGGATTTTTGAGGTAGTTTTGTAAACAGTTTACTTTTACTGTCCCGCTATGATTCAGCAGAGTTGTGACACAGACTTGTGTCACAAATTTGATGCCTGTAGAAAATATCAAAAATGACGTGCAACTCAACTTAAACTTTAACACCAATGACTCATGACTTGACTTGAAAAAACCTAATACCTTCACCCAAACCCAGAGATTAAAATGTATATCATATACTATGTACAGCATGCTACAAACCAATGAATTTCTCCTCATTTCCAACTAACATTAACAATGTTCATTCTGATTCCCCTGATCCACTTTGTTTCATCATCCAGCAGCATCCAATCAAGTTGCAGCAGAGAACCACGAGGAGCTAACGTTATGTTACTGAGCTCCAGTTGGAAAAAAACAATACCAAAGATGATTTCATTGATATACAAAAACAACAAGGTGTTCAACAAAAATGAATCACAGTATGCAAAAAGTGCAGGTAGAAAATTACGGGCTGGAGACGCAACAACTTCCAACTTCGTTCAACATTTGGATCCGCACAAATAAATGTAAGTCGAGGCTCAGTTGTCAGTGTCATTACCTTTGGTGAGGAGCACGTTATGACTCATTCACGACTCAAAACTCAAAGTTTAGGACTTGGGACTTGCCTGCATAGACTTGGGACATGTTTTCAGGACATGACTTCAAAGACTTGTGACTTATTTGTGGCTTGCAAAACAAAGACTTGGTCCCCCCTCTGTGATTCAGTGCAGAGTTGCTCCCACAGTTTGAATGTTCACAAGAGTCTTTTGTGGTGTAATATTTGTTTCCGTGTGCAGGAATGTGTGTGTTTGGGTGAGGAATGGGTAAAATGCTTGATACAGATACTAATACTTGACTTCGATACTGGCTCTTGAATGATACTTTTCTGATACCAAACAAAAAGGAAATGATAAAACACATTACAGTACAATTACTCACTTTAAAGGACACACAGCTGGACAAACTGTCACTCACTCTCAGCACTTTTCTTAACCTGATAACTGGACTAAAATGAAGAAAGTGATGGAATATCTGTTGAGTATTAAACTATATATGAAATATAAATAACTGTCAACACTAGATATCGAGGTTTGGTATCAAATGACAAGACATTTTTCGATACTCGGCCGAACTGAAGCGATTCGGTCGATTCCATCAAGGTTCTGAAGTTCAGTAAGCAGCCCTAATTGGGGCTGACTGTGGGTGACCATAAAACATGAGCCACTTTAAGGAGCACGCTTCAGTCTCTCAATATGACACCTGAGGTTAAGTACTGATACCAAAATAATGTTTTAAATGCCTTACTTTGACATATACAAACATGCTCTCTACAAAACCTGTTTTAAATGCATTACTTTTTAAAGTTGTCTTAATGCAAGCTGCTGTACAAAGAAAATTGCCCACAAAAAATAGATTTGGTTCAGAAAAATAAGACACAACAGGCTTATCTCCTGATTAGACCCTGAAGACTTGGTGCAGCTTCCTCACTGTAGTTGATAATAGACGAAGACAGCACTATGTTGTGACAACAGACTTTTCAGGCAAGATGCTCTTCTTCATCATGTATTCTGGTCACAATTTGTTTTTCTTTTTTAGTCTTTCTTCATAGTCTTTCTTTTTCTTTTTCTGGAAATATGTGACTGAATAAGTAAACGAAGCTATGAATCACTTGATGCCCATTTTCAGTACTTTACAGTGTTCGATACTCAATTTTACAGGCACATTTTTTGTCACTACTGAGATTCGATACCCAGCGCTAATCTTCTTGAGGGTGCGGAGCAGAGTCTGAGGCAAAAAAATGGACTACAGTGCTGAAGCAGGGATTTCTGGGAGTCAGAGTATAAAAAAGATGATGTTGCCAGCAATAATAGAGTGGCAGGTTCCTGGGAGCTGTTGGCCACCCTAATGCCAAGCAGTTGACTCAAGCTGAAATAGCATGAGGATGACATAACATTGAGTCATCTGACAAAAGTTGTGGAACACACTGTGTTTAATGTGACGGGAGGAAGCGTTCCAAGTAAGGGAAAACATGACTCACATCGGCCATGTGAAGACTGCATGTGGGGTGGTGGTTTGTGTGTGTGTGTGCGTGTCTGTAGGTTTGTTTTTATCTCAGAAATAATGGCACATCAGAAACAGGCTTGATTCACACAGAGTAACCAAAGACGCTCCTGGAATGATGTAAGCATGGTGTTGCCTCTTGCTCACATGCTTGCTAATATTAAACAGCAGCGGCGGTGGCGGTGGCCCTTGGCGGCGCAGATTCATGCACAAGAGCAAAACATCCAGTCAGTAGTTCTGGGGGGGGAGGGGGGGGGTAGAACCTCATCCCTTCAGGAAGCACCCTTTTAGAACTCTCATTTCTCAGAGTGAACTCCTACTCCCCTCCACATATCTGACATATTTCTCGAGCATGGCTTTGATTACTCAGATATGAGGTCACTTAGGAGGAATGTTGCCATAAGAAGTAATTCAACAGAATAAACATGGATTATAAGGACAGTCCTCCCTGGGCATGTGGAGGCAAGGTGTGGTAATGATAGCAGAGTTGGAGTTGAACGTGGTGGGCGCCATTTCATGTGCATTTCTCAGAAACCGCCACAGGTGGTTAGACAAAGTGTTTGCAGCAATGCTTTTGTGCGTGTGTGTTTGTCATTTACTTTAGAAGGTTTTGTTGCATGTAACACAACACACGGCATGCTCATGCTCGGCCCATTTTTGGATACAGGCAGTTTTGTAACTTTCTGTCTGGCTCACTGATATGTCACATGCCATACCACTGAGTACAAACAACTCCATTTATACTCTGACCGCAGTTTCTTCAACTCCTTTAAGGGAGTTAATGTCTTTTCTTTGAAATGGAAGACTGAACAATATGACAGTAAGCTGTGTTTTTTAGAGCAGGATTTGCAGCTGTGGCAGGTGTGTATGTGAGGGCAGGTGATGAGAGAGAGAGAGAGAGAGAGAGAGAGAGAGAGAGAGAGAGAGAGAGAGAACACTGTTTGTTTAGCTCTGCAGGAGGGTCACCTGTTGATTTCTCACAGAACACAACCACAATTAGAGCAAATAAGCCCTTCACTGGTTTTCACCTCTCAGCAACGTTTCACCGTGAGAGAAAAAACTGGGCAGATACTTTCACACAAAATTCAAACTGCAGACAATTTCCCCTAGACCCGATGTTTTTATGAATGGTTTCACAGTCACTTTAGTTGTGAATCATGCATCCGGTTAGTACTGACATGCACAAAACTGTAAAGTGATTCTGTAAACAGCTTGCATGTGTGTATAGCATAGCTGAAAAACAAATTTCTCTTAGTCATTTCACAATATGTAGGTAGTTGCCTTTCTGATTTCTTCTTAAGATTCAGTTTTATAGAAGTGATACAGCACCACACTCGCATAAAAATCTGTGTATGATAGTGTGCTCCAACACTACTGTTTAAAACAGCGGGTTGTATGAACTGAACACAGGACCATAAATCTGTCCTACCATGCCTTATTTTCCCTTTGCTTATGAAAACATGATGTTTAAGTAAAAATAATCACTTGTGACCCACTACATGTGGTGTGTATCGGTGGCTGTATCTGCAGAGAGCCTGCGCTCTGTCTGTATTTTCTTATTTGGCCAATGAATATTTGCACCTGGGTTGGAATAGCCAATGTGGCTATGGCAGAAACAAGCCCCTAGGTGTTTGTAGCCAACAATGTTATTGTACTCAGAGTCTAAATAGCCACTATTTATACCCACATGGCAGAGACAAACCATGATATTTTCCTAAATCTAACCAGGTGATTTTTTCCCCCAAAATTTAACCAAGTACTTTTGTTGCCTAAACCTAGCCAAACTGCACTTAAGATTATAATGAAAAAGCTGCAATTAATAAGTACTACTGACATGTTATTTCACAACTGCCCCATTTGACCACAGAAAAGCCCTGCGTCTAACCCATTCCTCCACTGCAGCCTGATTGCAGCAAACTTGTTGCTTGTTGTTGGTGCCTGTGCTGCATTGAAGCAACAGAGGTTGTTGTGTATAAAGCAAACAGAACTGTACACAAGGTTATTTTTCCTTTGTTTGAGGGTGATTACAGCACAGGGCTGCGATGATGTGAAATGATGGTGGCAGACCGTTAATCTGGTAATATAAAGGCTGTGCGTCACAAAAGGCAGAAGTCGCTGCTGTTACAGCTACTGAGTAGCAGCGTTCGCATTCAGCTTGAATGCCGCAAAAAACACAAAAAATTAATTGAATCGAGAAAGAGCTGTTTTAGCTATTTTTGCAGTTTGATAAATCAGCATTTACATTATTTGTCACTTAAATATTTTGCATCTTTCCTTGATACTCTGTGTAACTAAGCCTTGTGTTTTACAAAAGTGCATTGCATCTTGCTCCTAACTTCAGATGTAGCTGCAAACAGCGACACTTGTGCAAGCAAACATGTCTCTTTATGAATGTAATAAAATAAAAATATTCGTACAGACCTGTCCACTTATAACCAAAATATCCTGTGGTGTCCTCATCATCAGCATTTAATTTTTGCTAACAAATCCCACCTTGAAGTACAACCAAGCATCCCAGACGGTGGATCCTAATTATTTTGGATACTGTCAGACATTTCACCAGCATCTGCCCAAAACGTATACTTGTCCATAAACTAAATCTATGCTAACCAGAGGATGAACCATTTCAGTTTAAACACTGTGAAACCTTTTTCTCTTGTTCCACCCTCAGGCAAAAATACCAACTTCTTTCTTACACAAGATGCCTTATAATGAAATGAGCAGCACTGTGTGACTACAGTTGTGCTTCCAATGAGATAAATCCTCTGCCACAGGACACATTGTGCAGCTTTTCACCCACAAATTCTAAGCATCTATGAATAGTCAGATAGTATACAGCCTGTGCCATCCAACACTTTTGTATTATGGGATTGCAATGTAAATTGCAGCACCAAGGCTTTATATTTTTTTGTCTTGTTTAAATACACAGATAAATAAAATCCCAATGCTGAGAGAATTTACTTGAATGTGGCAAAATGCCAAGCAGCACAACATAGGAATGCTCATGTAAAAAGGGAGTTTAGGATCTATAAAGACTCAGGAGACTTGCAGGTCATCCCTTCAGCTCTAAGATAACGAGGAACTAATGACTACCCTTAATCAGCAATAGCTAAATGTGCAGTAAAGACATTATTACAACATGAGGGACAGTTGGATAATTGTATATATTTGTAATTCCATTCTGATTATATATGTCGTCTAATAGTAGAGAAGGTTTCTCTGCCATTTCCCTCTTCTTTATGTCTGCTTCTTGTGTGACTTTCAACAACCTTCACCTGTTTACACATGTTGACTGAAGTTGGCTTGGATCCACGTGCACGTTCACTACCTTCCTTTGTAATCGTGCTTCCTCTTCATGCGTAGTTCTTCTCTGTATTGGTTATCATATGTGTTTGTTAGAAATTAGCTGAAATGTTTTTGAAGAATTAAGTTACTCTTTGCACAATCGGTCCCTTGTTCGATGAAAGAAGAACTTTACTCGGGGCAGTACCATATTTATTTTCTGGCAGGGGTGAACACACAACGCCCTCCTCTACTCAAGAGAAATGCCAGTGAGTATTATTATTAGTTATCCATCCAGCTCATCGGCTCACACCCCGACTCCTTCAGTTCAACACAGTGAAATGTTATGATTTGGAGAGCTTATATCAAACAAATTAAAGGTGATGAGATGGAAAAAAACATATTGTAAGCTGTATGGTGTCAGTGGTCGAATGCTCCGCTCTGCTCAGCTCTGCTGTGTCAAGTCAGGGTTGTTAGCTGGAGGCGAGGGTGTGATCCAGCATGTTGCCTACCAGACATTACAGATCTGAGATGAGATGATAATTTCAGCCGCTCCTATCTCTCTCCCTCTGTGTCTCTCTATCTCTCTGCAACAGCCACCAGAAAAAATAATACTAATGTAGCGTGTATGTACAAGTCAGTAAGTAAGAACAGAGCAAACAGTTTTATCTTTTAAAATCACAGACTGAAAAAAAAAAACATCTTGCAGTGCACTGATGGCAGCATTGGCTTATTGTGTTTTAGTTGGTTACAAAAACACACAGTCATTTTAAATCTTCATACCCCCGCTACTACAGTAATATCTAAAGTCAGTAATCAGATTGTTTGAAAGGTGTTGCATGTCAATGAGGGATTGAGTCACTTAATACAGATGTTATTTAAAGGTTCAGTGTGTTAGAGTTAGGGACATCTGTTGTCAGAATATAGCAGAAATTGAATGTAATATTCATATGTGTGTTTTCATTAATGCACAATCACGTGAAAATGAGAAACACGTTTTCGTTACCTTAGAATGAGCCCTATACCCACGGAGGACATCGCCATGTTTCTACAGTAGCCTAGAACAGACGAACCAAACACCCTCAGAAGGGATCCTTTAATATGTTTTAAAATGTTTTTTTTTGATGCATTTTTGCAACTCAGCTTATTAAATTGGTGAGACCGTCTTGAAATGTTTTTACGTGCATGCTTCTTAAGGGTCAAATCTCCGTTTTGAATGGGCGGGGGTACACTGTATGGCGCAAAACAGTCAGTAAGTAAGTAGTATAATATCTCTAAAAATTTCAAGGAAGTTAGGGCTTGACTTCAGCTCTTAAGGATGACTAATAACAGAAGGGTGGTAACAACTATAACTAAACGATTACTATATAACAGCCTGAAGAAGTTAGTTGGCATGACACATTACAGTAAAATGTAGATTCTAACGAAGACTTAAGTCTGCTTAAACATCTGTGATATGCCAATAGTAAGTCGGAACATTTGGTACTTATTACATGCAGATGGACCGATTGATTAAAGACCAGCTGTTTACAAAAATGACTCAGCTGTGTGTAAGCTACTCTTGAGATAAACACAATAATCAGTAATGTGTGTCTTTGTGTTTTAAAGATAACTGTCAGATTGAAGACTGTCATGTCCTGGAAGCTGGCATCAAATGTCTGGTCATATTTGTGATCTTGTTTACTTATTTGTTCATCCGATAGTTCCAGAATTGAATTACAAATTTACATTTTATTTAATAGTTTCTTGCAGACTCTTGTAAGGCTGCTTGTGTTTAGACAACATTTCACATTTGAGATCATGATGGTGATAAACATGCATTAAAATGATGGAGAGGTTTCCAAAACATTCATTCATACTTTTGTTTGTCTGAATTCTCGAGGTTAACAGTGACTTGAAATCAGCTGATGTTTTCATATCGGCAGCCATGTCCACCTGACAATAATAACAAAAGTACAACAATATTATGTTTCAGTCGAGCCAAATATGTTTATTTTTCAACTGTTTGAGCTTAGGAGAAGCTTTCTGTTTTGTCTCCGAGGTTTGTCTCAAATTTCACCTCACAGCTACGTTTCATCTATATACATGTGTGTTGTTTACATAGACAACATGGAGAGATCTGACCAAAGAAAGTCCTGCACCTAACTCTACATATGGATGCATACTATCTGCCCAGCAAGTCACCACCAGCAGCAGCAGGGACAGTAGTCAGATGATCTGTGTGTGTGTGTGTGTGTGTGTGTGCGTGTGCGTGTGTGTGTGTGCATTTCTGCTTTGTTCTTCATATACGGTAACAACTGCTGCTGATGTACCCATGAGCAAACCATTTAACCCTACGCTGTCCTCTCAGTGGCTGTTTTTATAGGATTGTGGGAATAAAGAGACTGTTCACTGTTGACAAAAAGCCTGTACAATCATATTTATACTTTTATTTTTTAAATCATATTCAATTGTTGATTGATAGTTGTTAATTTGTCATTTGTTTAAAGCTGTTTTGGTGCATTGGTGGCAGTATTCGTTTGTTTTCTCCATTACTGAAAAAGTGAAGAAAACAAAGTTCAAACTGATGTCCTCAAATGTCTAATTTTGTACATAACTCAAAGATATTCAGTTTATTGACAGAGAAAAATAAAGAAAATATTCACACCTTACCTTTAAAAAAATTCTCAGTAACTTGTTGATCAAAATTGTAGCCGATTAATTTAATAATTGCCAATGAATTGATTTATTTATTAATTATTGCGGCTCTAAACAAAATCATTTTGTTTTAAGAATCTTATAACAGTCAGTGCTTATTATCCTGTGCATCTTTTCTCTCAAGAAATGACTCAGTTGCTGTTTCCTGGAAACAACCCTCTCTTGAACAACCTGATCTCAAAATATTTACACATGCTGCTTTTCAATTGTATATGTAATTATACAGAATTTTATAAAGTCAATATGTGCTAAATATGACTTGCAAATAAGAGATTGTGTTTTGAGGTTCAGTTTCATGCATTTTGCCAGACAAAACTACATTTGAAAGACAGCGCAACGAGGCATGCAGTGATTGTTTATGTGTTCGTGTACTTTGAACTTTTCCCTCCAATAGGTGAAAAATTAAATTCTATATTCCTCCCTGCGATATCCTCGCTTGTTTTCCGGTCACTGCCCCTCAGATAGTCAGACAGACAGAGAGGGCAGCGGGTTTCTCTGTGTTGTTTTTTGGCTTTTGTTCTGCGTTCGCACATCTGCCTGTTTCAGAATAACTGGCCACAGTATCAGGTCTCGCATCTCAGAGTCATATAACAACAACTCTGGCTCTGGGAAACTGACGTGCTGCTTATTTTAGCTCCCCATTCCCACCACCTTCTAACATTCAGCAGTCCAAATGTATGGACGCTCTTTCATGTGATGGACGAGCCTATATTTAATACCGCTGCTATATTGATGATATATAGTGCTTTGTCATTGGTGTGTGTCCCTTCTTAAATGTTGTCTGTGCTGTTATTTAAAGTCGTGCTGTCTACATTTTTCATTAGTTGAAAGAACACCATGAATGGTTCTTTTTATACGTGTGTGCTTGTCGCTGAGCTGTCTGCCAGGCAGCTGGTGGACATTTGGCACGTCTCATGCAGACACTGTCCAGAGGCCTGCGGGGCACCTGCTGTCCATCAGGGGGAGGTGAGGCATGGAATGAGACAACCTCTCAACAGGTGACAGTGCAGCGCGACTCACTGTCCGAATGTGCTGACGACAATGGCCAAGTGTGTGTGTGTGTGTCCTCGACAGATGAGCTCTGAGTCTCTCCCCCCACTGATAAAACACCGGATCAGAATCAGAAAGACTGTTCAGGGAGCATCAGGTACATGTGTCGATACATGCAGAGATATGCAAGTCTGGTTGAGTCAGTGACACAGCTGTCGTGTGACTGTTACACTGATCTAACACACACAGCAAATGTGACTGTGTCTTCAGCACCAGTTGGCGTTGGCAAACCCGATGCAGAAATGTGAAATTGGCACACGCCGGTGCACACCAAGTCAACAGCTGCCTAAAAAGTGTGTTTGTCTAACCAAAACATAGTCGTCTCACAGCCAGGCCTCTCCAGACGCTACTTAAAGCATGCGGAGCTCAGGCCCCTGCACACACAAAAGACATTCAGCTTGTTGACAGGCTGGACAGTTTGGTTTTAAAAGTTACACTCTGGGAGGAAGCCTCCAGAACAGCATCACTGCACTTTGGCATACATTTTACAGCTCTCTGCTGGAAGATATGCTGTTGGTATTTTGATGATGTTGTGTCTGAAGGCCTAATTACACCTGAAAGTTTCACAGTGAAATTCAGTCTTGTGTTTTTCTGTGTATTTGTTTCCTGTAACCTGGTGATGTAGTGACTCCTGACAGGGCTCTGGTAAACTAACTACTCAACAAGATGGAGAGCTGGGAAGATGCTAACACGACCCTCTGTTAGGGCTGGACAATATCTTGGTATGATGATATGAAACTAAATGGAATTTCTGATTTTGGATGATTGTGATATAACATAAGTGTTGCCTTTTCCTGGTTTTATTATTTGCCTTTACTTAGCCATTATGTGCTGTGTGCGCATGTACGCGCAACGAGACTGCAGCTGTAACTTCACTGATTATTTAATTCTGTTTCCTCTGGCCGCACAAGATTATAACCACAGATTTTAGCTTTGCTGCTTAAGCAGTGACATTATTGCACACATGAAAATAGAACTGAAAACACTAACCATAAAAGTAAATTGCTAAAGAAAACCCTGAAACATCAATACAACACAAAACAAAGAAATCATCTAGAAAGTACTGTTCATCATAATCTAAAAGGTAATATAGCCTACAGTTGCAGGTGCAGGTCTCTAAATTGGAGAAAATAGTGCTTCTTACTGCTTTGTTTGGCATTTTATTCTCAGGATTGTAGACCAAGAGTTACTGGGGGGGAGAAATGCTCTCCAAGTTGGCAAGTTTGCTGACTGTCAGCAGTCAGTTAGCAGCGTACAATTGTTCAACAGCTCAAAGTTGTGGGTAAGCTTTCATCATGTGATTTCATTGAAATAAATTGATTTGGCTGTTTAAATGGTAGTGTGACGTTACTGCGCCTTAACACGTCTTTGAAGGCCAAGCATATGATTTATGTCATACTTGTGTACTCATCAAACTGACCCATCATGCATGCATCTGCTTTTGTTCAGTTTCTCCAATCATATATTCAGGCTTTTCTTCTGATTTTCACCCATCTGTGTTTACCTTTTCCCTTGAAACGTTATTGTGACATACCCAAGTAAAAGGACTTTTAATGACTGCAACAGGCAGGGAGGACCCATCAGAGATAGAATTGTGTCCATTAGGTCTTATTTATGAGGAGTTGCCTGCTGAAGTAATAACATTTGTGCTGCCTGTGTTGCAGGCCTGCTGGCCTAAAAGCACACAACAGTAATGACGCTGTGTATCTGACATGATGCCAGTGAAGTGGCCCCATTTCCTTTGACATATCACCCCATGCTAAGAATTATAGTCTGCAGCAGGCAGCAGAGTACACTGGTGTAGAAAAACACACACTCAGCAGTTGTATCAGAGCAGAGAGGAGGGGAGATGTTGAAGAAGATGAATTCATCCCTGCAGGTTCTGCACAGTTCAGTCTTTTTAGAGGTGTTTTGGAGAGAAATGATGATGTCAAATATAATAAAATAACATGTAATAATATGTCCATTATGGGCATTTCTACAGTTTTTGTGTAGTTGTAAGTGTAAGTGATTCATCTCCTCCCATCTTCATTGGTAAACCAAATGATCATCTGACCGTTTTTAATTTTCTGTGCTGAATAGTATTTCATTATTTGGTCAGTCATACGGCTTCCCTGAAAACCCACAGACTATAGACTGTGCAGCACACTCCATTGAGTGACTTTGTATGGGTTTTTGAAAGTCACACAGTAGTTTCTCTGTCCACGGAGCCACTGCAGTGGCTGGTGTCCTCTCTCTGAGCCGTCACAGTAATGCTTTGTTGACGTCAGTAATGTGCAGGATGACTTCTGCACAAAGACAAGCAGAGGAAGAAGAACTGAATAAAGCCCAGAGTAAAAGAAAAACATATGCAAACACGAGAGGTTCTACAGAGAACATTTCTACAGCAAAATGGCTCCACCTAATACCTTTTATCATGAACCTTTCCGCTAAGTCTATTACAAGAACCCTCCCAAAGGGTTGTACTAAGAACCTTTATATATTTCAAGGGCTATGTGTAGAACCTACCCAAGAGGGTTCTATCAAGGACCCCATTATGAGCCAAGGGTTTTATCTAGAATCCTTCCAGGGGTTCTACAGAGAACCATTTTAAATGACAAGCATTCTATATAAAAGTCACTCAGCAGTTCTATGGAGAACCTTTACATATTCCAAGGGCTTTATTTGGAACACACCCAAGGGGTTCTACCGAGAACCCTTTTATAATCCAGGGGTCTTATCTAGAACCCACCTAGGGGGTTACATTGAGAACCCTTCTTTGTAAGGGTACAAAGAACCTTTGACAAACCCTTGAGGAAAAAGTTCCTCAAGGGTCTCACAAAGAGCCCTTGAAAAAAAAAAACTTTCCTCAAAGAAGAATTCTTTAGAAACAAAAGGTTTTGGGTAGAACATCAGCCCATCACGAAGAACACTTTTGGGACCCTTGTTCCTAGAACCTGCAGGTATTGATTTTTATCTTTTACTGTATCTGGTGTATATTATAATCCTCACTCTCTAATGTCTCAAACTTCACGGCTACATGGCTCGCTGTTCTGTTAGCACATTGCTTCATTTATCTACATCTGTTCCTCTTAGATTGTGTCAATTTTGATATGGGGGTCACAAGGTTTTCCCACTTCCACAAAAGCAGACATTGATGAAGACTCACCAGAACAAAACTCAGTCGGGAGGGGGGGGGTTGGGTGGGGGGGGGGTGGCTCAGCATGTCCTTTTAGAGAATGACTCTTATCAAAATATGTCTTTATTTTCTGTCCCTCCCAGGAAAACAAGGCAGGGCCGTAGAGAAAACTGCATCGATAACCCATCAATGGCCAGGCTTAGGGTAGGCTTAATGCAAGGAAGGGGAACATTAGTGATGTCACATGATCAGCTAGAACAATAAGGGTGGTTCACACAGTTCTCCTTCTTTGTGTTGTTCTGTTTAATCAGTTTGTGGGCGTCTAAAGTATTTACACAGGTCTCCACTTATAATGCAACAAAATGTACTTATGAAAGGAGATAAAGAAATAGTTTATAGTGTGACCACTACAGAGCAAACAGGCGGCTTTGAGGCCAGTGATCTGGTGGAAAAAGGCCTTTAAATGGCACCTCTTTGATTCTGCAGCTTTGAGCGGGTTCAAAAGTGTTCAGAGTCCAGCACACATTGATATTTAGCAGGCTGATTGAAGTCTTAATGCCAGAGAGGTTAGAGGAGAGCAGGGGGTTGACTGTGCCAGGACTTGGTCTACTTGGTGGGACATTTATCCTTTGCTTTATTCTCTGCATGAGTGCTATCCCCGACTCTACAGCAGGGCCATTCAGCACATACTGTACTCTGTGTAACTTGTTTTTATTGTAAAACACCAGTATGTCCAGTGTCATACCATTTCATCAATGGCAACTTGAATGAAAATGCTAATTCATTTTTTAACATAAATATGAACACATTAAAATGTTGTTTGTTCATTACTGTCACCTGTTACAGTGACATTTTATTCTGCAGTGAAATGAAAATGATGGGGAAATATGGCAACATCTCTCAAGTGAGGAGTCCTATAAGGCAACAAAACTGGGGCAATCAGACAAGTTATAAATGAACAGCCAACATTTAATAATCGGAGGAGAAAATTAATGGTGAACACAGCAGAAATGTTTATTGTAATCTTTGATTGCATTGAGGAACTGCATGCATGTCTTTATGGTTGGTCAAGCCAGGGAGAAGCAATGTAAACTCTGGTTTATAACGACATCTAGTAAAGCTGAATCGATTAGTTGATCAGTCGATTAGCCTATTGCCAGAAGATCCACTTGCAGTGATTTTGTGCTTGATTAATAATTTGTCAAACAAAAATGTGAACACTGATTTTAGCTTCTCCAATGAGACTTTGAAGCAGCCACCTTGAAACAGAAATGAATGGTCATTTGTCACAATTTCTGCCATTTTATCATGTTTTATAGGAAAAAAATCAAGCTCTATACAATCAGTAGTTAGCATATGATGAGACTGATTGGTCAGAATCCGTCTACCAGAGATCTGAAGTTTTCCACAGAACCTAAATAAATAAATAAATAAGACAAACACTAGTTCCTAATGCACTGGTATGCAATATGATATACTCAGTAATCTGAGAGGGTACAACTTTGAAGTGTGTTGGAAGCAGAAAAATGGGCAGCATAAGGATCTGAGTGACTTTGACAGGGGACAAATTGTGATGGCTAGACGATTGCATCAGAGCATCTCCAAAACAGCAGGTCTTATGGGATGTTCCTGTTATGCAGCGGTGCTAGAAAGTGGTCCAAGGAAGGACAACCAGTGAACCAGTGACACGGTCATGGGCTCCTTAAGGCTCACTGAAGCTCGTGGGGAGCAAAAGCTATCTCCATATTATAAGCGGTGTTGCAGCACTAAGACGGTAAAGACATCAATATGCGTAAGAGGCCTTTGAAGAAGAACTGGCGACAAGACAACACTGTGAAGGTACTTTTTGTATTTTGTTTACCAAACACTTGCAAAGAATGCATGGATTATATGTCATTCAAAAGCCCCCTCCAAAACACTCGATCTTCACTGATTAGCAAGACGGTACATGAAATCCATTGAGAGGATTGTTTCAACAACTCTTACCTTTTTTTTTTTTGTAGTTTTGGCCATTGTTTCTGCTGCTTATAATAAAACTGAACAATCCTTTAACTTTAGAGAGGAAGATCTGCATATCCAGTGAAATCATGGTACTGGATTGATGCGATCGTTTTGCCAAGGGTTTAACTGGTGAGGCAGAGTTTCACTGGTCTGCCGGCATTTAAGGACAAGGCAATGATTAAAGGGACGGGCTATTGATCTGTTGCGCATTAGGAGGAAGAGAGCTTGTAGGAGTGATGTGCATGGGTTCATTTAATTGGGCTTCAAGCCAGGGTTCATTTCTACCCCCCAGACTGCTTTCTCTAACTGTAAACATTCAGTGAAAGTGCTATTACCATGGATTTGTCTTTACAGGAGTGCTTTAAGAGTTTTGAAAATGACTAGTGTCAGTCAAAACTTTTCAAGCAACTCTGCAGCGGTGTGTACCGTCTTTAAGTGTTCCCAGCTTTAACAGAATGCTCCCCTGTGGGCCTTTAAGGCAGTGGACACATTGTGTGCTCTCTTTCTCTCCGTGTGTATTAGGTATTGAATAAGTGACCTTTCTGGTTTGTATGAGCTCATGGGAAAAGTGGGTGTTTCCACAGGAAGTTAATGCCTTTCCCTCCCCCTCTTTTTCTCTTGCTCTCCCTCTCCATGTAGCCTACAGTCTCCCTCCCCCTCAAACCTTTCATTCCGTCTTATTTTTTCCACTATTTCTCACTTCAAGCACTCTTAAGCACTCAGCAAAACAATGCTCCTCACACAGATTCCTGTGTCACTGTGGGAAGCCCTGTGAAGCCTGAGAGGAAAGCTGATGATGGAGGAGGACAGACAGTGTAAAACTGCAAAGGGACCGGTCTTCACTTCCATCTGTTTAACATTAAATCCTTATGGTGGCTATTTGATTACTGACAGCTGCTCAGACTCCAGCCCCAGAGGTTCGGCAGAGGTTAAACCTGCGCCTGTTTGGGGACAGGAAGTGATACACAGATGCCCCCAGTCAAATTTCTCTTTTCTGAGATCAGTGCCACATGCTACACTGCACTTAGGTCATCAAGGAGATTTATCTTGAATGGTTCCAAGTGTAAAGGGGCAATAAAGTGGACAATTTTAGATGCATATTTTAGAAAGTGTATTTTATATTTAAGGCGTGGTTCAGATTATTTGATGTGCGGCTATATGAGGAACTTATCCATAGTCGGTGTATTAGCTGGAGTAGATGCTGGTTGGCATGCCCCCGGTGAGGAGAAGCAGGGAGGGACACTGACATGGAAGTTCAGTTTAAGTGTAAGCTAGATTTAGAAAATTTTCACTGCTTTACGTTGCTGTCAAACAGCTTTTATGGATGGGAAAGTGTCATTTTATTAGCCAAACTCTATAGACAAAATCAGTAATTTTACCTCACAGAATGTGGGAGTTGCTGGTCTACTGCTGCATCTATCTGTTAGTTTATTTGTGTTATTGTGTGATGTCTGTGTTTTAAAATCATAGTTTGGATCAGATCAACACAATAACACAAACAGTCTACCAGATTTAGGCAGAGACAGATGAGGAAGTCCTGTGTTTTGCACTATAAAATGACTGATTTCTCCTATGGTGTTTGGTTGGTTGGGAGAGAGTGATATTTGGCTTATACAGTGGTAGTTTCCCGCCAGAAAAGGCAGTCGGACAGCAAAGTAAAGTGGGGAAATATTCTTAATATAGCTTACACTAAAACTGATATTGATTCTTTTTAGATGGAACATTTTTAAGTGGCTAAAATACCTGTTGCTGCTGACCCTGTCAGCTTCTGAGCACTCTGCTTCTCCTAACTGGGGCCTGTTGACCGTTATCTACTGTAGGTAATACACTAATTATTGATAAAAAAACCCCATTTTAAATAATCCAAATGATCATTTTGATGCAACATGTATGATATTTGAGAGACAAAATTGAAGTTCTTTGAATATCGGTTAACCTTCAGAGGAAATTCTTGAAATTAAAAAAGGCATAAATATTTATGCCGTGATGTCTTTATAAGCTTGTACAGTGTATGAGTCGCTCCTGTCATGTCATGATGTGTTCTGATCAGAAATAGATCATCATAAGCTGTCACGTTCTGCTGCTGCCGTCTACAGCGGAGGGAGCGACTTGGCAGGCTCCAGACTGTCTGGCATGAAGTTTGTGTCCTTAATTGAAATTGGTGCACTTGGCTCTGACCCACCGAACAAGTCGTACAAATGGCATGTTTCACCTGTCAGCTGGAACATCCCCGCCCACCCCCACCCCCCTGTGTTTTGGCCACTCCTGTCCAGCCTCTCGGTGCTGATGTTTCAGTCTGTGTAGCAGTTTGTATCGCTCTGTCAGCAGAACTGAACGTGAGGAGTGAACCAGTTTGGTGCTCACTGTAGGAGAACCACAGCTTCTCCTGACACATTAGGTCCTGTTAGTAAATTATGATCTCATTAGATCTTTTTCTACTGCGAGGTTTCAGTTTTGACACGTATTATTCAGCTGGTATTCTCAGATACCTGCCAATTTAGATCAAACATAGTTGACACAATTGGCAGGTGCCTTGCACTGTAGTAGATCTGCCCATTGAATCTCAGACAAACAGCATTAATGGCCACTGAGAGCTGAGTCCTGCTGCAGTACTGCAGTGATGCAAATTAAAATACTTTCACCTATTCAAAAAACATTCTTGCAGTGATAAACACAATGAACCTCTCTTCAGTTTTTCATGAACAAAGCTTACTGATAAAAGTTGTGCAAAGAATAGCATTTCAATCAGGAGAGACTTTGTTCTGAGTGAATTAATATTTTGAATTGACATTATGTGCACAAAAGGATGAGAAAAGTGAATAGGTTTTGGTGATTAGACCCCCATTGTGATATACACAATATATACACATATTTTAAGGGAATGATGAAGCTGTAAGTAGCATAGGCAGTATGTGATTCATTAGTTTTTAACAGGGAATGGATCTGGATTGTTTCGTCCACCAGCAACTAGCAAACAGACTCATGAACGACCCTTATGGTTCTGCATTTTTTAAATAATAATACTTTAATAATATAGTCAGGGCCATGGATTCTAACTTACACAAACCTCAGTCTGATAAAGGATCAGTGTGTCAGGCTGACTAGACTAATATTTTCTGCTGACTGTATTTAATTTTTTTTATTTGTCACGGTGTTGTATTTTGGCAGGTTAACAAGGGGGATGCATTTTGGTCATTTTGCCAACAAGGACAGTGTCCTCCCTCAAATATCCCACTGAGAATATGGATGGAGAGATTGTAGAAAATATGGATATGATGAGGAGTGGACTTGACCTGCCACCAGATATGATGACCTGGAGGTAATTGTGGTGGAGGAAGGCTGAGACCATTGCCTGAAATAACAGCCACCGGCAGCCGAGAGGAGAACACATTCAAAGTTTGGCAGCGCTGATATGATTGGCTTATGGAGATTGCGGCAAAATCTATTTAATCTTAAATCTATCTCATATTTTACTTTCAAGTTCTCAGTTTTACTTTCAGGTAAAAGACAAATACAACAACAACAAAATAGAAAAAAACATATAGGAAATATTACAATACCCCATAAAAAATCTCAAAAATCTATTGGATGCTGTAAATTCCATTCGTATGATTATGATTATCTGTTTGGTTTAACTCAAAAATGGCCATTATCAGCTGATTCTCAAGCAGCATGACGAGTGTGAGAGAGACAACGATAGAGGACTGTGAATGAAAAAGGCATAAAGACAGTCTTCCTGATTGAACTTGAGTCCTGAGAATGTTGTTGTTCACCATCAGTTCATTTTGCAAAAAATGCATGAAACCACCCACTTCACTCCCACTCCTCCTCTTCTTACATCTTTTTGCTTTCTGTCAGTCCACAATGTGCACAAAACAAGTGAGTCTGAGTGAGGGTGCTGGGTGCTGTTGGGAACGTCCTCAAATTAAGACGAGATAAGATCGGTGTTGCTCTCACAATTCCATCTGACAAAATCTGCTGCTCGTGTAAAGGAAGCATTGTGATAGGCTGTGGTGTGTTGGTGAGGGGTAAGAGGTGGCTGGGGAATATTAGAAATCTGCACATGCAGACAGAATTTTTCCTAGAATAACACAATTTAATGGCTTTCAAGCTACATTTTTCTTTAATTAAAGAGTAACTATGGCTGATGATTTTCAAGTCAAGGTCTGTGAATTCTCATTGGGCACAGGGCCACATGTAGAAGGTAATTAACTCCTAACCGTGTTGACGACTATTTATTTTAGCTCAGCATTCCCTCTCATTATGACAATCTAGTAGGCAGGCATACAGTTTCCCCTCATCTGTGTAGGTGCAGTGTGTTTTTGTTAATTAATCGCCTGAGGTTTCTTTTTCTCTTAGTGAGAATCTCAGTTTTCTGCTCTGCGTCGGTGCTGATTCAGTGGTTCTGTGCTCTGTGCAGCAGCAGTTAATGATGCTGTATTGGTTAACAGTAAAAGAGGTAGCTCTAACCAAACAAGCAGGATAACTGACGGAGATGGAAAACGATCTATATTTAGTGTTAGTAAAGCTGTTTGTGTGGAGAGGAAGTGGGTGCATAGTGCAAGCATGATGTTCATTACACGCCTACACGTATCACCCATTCTTGCTTTCCTGGAGGCAGGAGACAGGATTTATTGCTTTATATCTCGACTGAGGAGCAGTCAGCTGCAAAGAAACCTGACCAGGTGCTTGAAATAAATGTATGTATGTATATTCAAATTATGAGACACTACAAGACAGACAAGATATGGCATATGTTTAATAGCGACACGTTTGAGAAGACAAATGCACCTCCACTCTGATTTGATGCTATCTTTGTGGTTCATTCAGATTTGTGCCATTCTAGTCATCTTTATCAATGTTGTTAGTCATTGTTTTATATTAGACATGCCTACATTCAGTATCAGTCACTACATGCCATTTAATGACAACAAATTTGTTAATCGTTCAATCATTTAAATTATTTCTCAGACACAACGACTAAATATTTTCTGGTTTCAGCTTCTTAAATGTGATGATTTGCTGCTTTCCTCTGTATTACATCATCAGTTGAATCAGTCTTGGTACTGGCTGTTGTTCAGAAATTATTCACTTCAAGCAGTGGTGGAATGAAACTAAGCACATCTAGTCTTAAAAATTCGAGGTAAAAGTTTATTTGACTTTTCTTTCGATGACACTTTCTACTCTGCTACATTTCAGAATATTGTGTTTTTTTTTACGTCACTACATTTTTGAGACGGCTTTAGTCACTAGTTACTTTACATGTTAAGAGATTTTGACACACAATGTTTTGTTGTAAATTAAACAGTTTATGCAAGTACAGCTGAAACAGTTTGTCAATTAATCATTTAGTTTGATTGACAGAAAATTGCTCAGCAACTGTTCCTAAAATATTTTGTCATTTTCATGTAAAAAATGACAAATGTGAAGATACTCTGCTTTTCTTTTAAATTATTTTGATTAAATTCATGTATTTTTAATAATGATGGATATTACTTGAACAAGCTTTGTGAAGGCTCACAGTAATTGTGATGATATTTCTCACCGTTTTCAGAAGTTTTAGAAAACCAAACAATCAATCAAGAAATCAACTGAGAAACTTATCAGAGGATTAAATTATAATGAAAATAATCATTAGCTGCTGTCCTATAAGAAATAGTTCAAAACAAGCTCCATTGCAATAAACTACATACATAAATTCTCCTTTTAGTAATAATTATTTAATTATATAATTTACTTTATTATAGTATAACAGTCACAGAGGACATTTTTCTGTACTGAGTACTTTTACTTACATTTTCCTGATTATACTTGAATATTTTTACTTAAATAACATTTTGAATGCTTGAAATACTTGAAATAGCGTATTTTTACAGTGTAGTATTAGTGCTTATACTTCAGAAAAGGAACTGAATACTTCCTCCACCACTGGTTTGTAGACACAAACTTAAACTTTGGGAATGTATTTGCATTTTTTAAGGCAGTTTATAGACTAAATATATACCAAGCTTAATATAAACCGAGCCAGTTAGTTTCATGACTCTTTCTTTCTTGTGTGGTAATTTCAAAGACACACAGAATAACCCGGCACAAAGAGCCGTGCTGCAGCTGAGGCTCATCCACCAGCCTTGTGTGTGTTCATGGTGAAAACAGGCCTGTAATGTTTTCCTGGTGTGAGCGTGCGTGTGCTGCGTGTGGGTTTGGGTGGAGGGCTGGGATGTATGGCTGGAATGCTGGAGGGGAACTGAGTGACAGGTTTGGACTAAGGTTAGGGTGGGCGGGGTACGGGAACTTGTCGTCTGTGACATCACCACCACCCGAAGGCTTGGCCCGAGCCAGCTGCCGGCTGCAGAGGTGGAGTTTCCTTCCTGCTGGGCTGACCGGGGCCGAGTGTGGCCTGACCCACCTTGTCGCCAACATCAGAACTGTTCTGCAGCTCGGTTCTGCAGCCTTTTGTTTTGTTTTGCTGTCTTTTTTTGTAAAAAATAATGATACACCAATATTTCTTCTTTGTCCGATGTGCTGACGTACAGCAGCTACTAATTCTCTCATATATTGTAAAGTAGGGACACTTTAAACGACTGACTTTGACTGCTGCCGAGCAGAAAATCCAAGGACGTTAATAATCCTGGTTTTATGGCTCACAAACACACACGCCCACGATGGTGGTCATGTCAGCACTGGCCTAATGATTGCCTAAGTGGAGCTTGAGTTTGTTCTTAGGTTGTTTTTTTTTTAGCATCATTCCATACTGCATGCAAAAGTAGAAGTTGTTATACAGCAAGTTGGCTGTTTAAATAGTAATTTACCTCCGCTTTGCAAAGTTGCTGTAGACCACTTCTGCTGTAAATGCCTCAGTAGTTTGTGCTGCAGTTAGATAATTTATCCGAGAGGAGGACGTTTAGCAGTTAATGTCTAAAGATCTACCGCGCACAGGCCACTGTGGGCCATCTGTGTGTGTTGGAATGTGTGTGTGTGTGTTTTTTTTTTTGTATGTGGAGTCCAAAGTACACTCACGCTTGGAGAATTGAGCTGTGAGTGTCAGCTGTCTCCTCATGGCAGCTGTCCAGCGTTTTCAGGGAAATGTGTCCAGGAATCCGTCTGCCTCCTCAGAACATACCTGTGGTAACAGTAAGAACACTGACGTCACAGCTTATCTTCAAAACATGTTGGATCTCTTCTGAAAGTCTCCCTTACTTATGTCAATATCAGTATCAGTACCAAAATAATTAACAGAATCTCTGGTTTCAGCTTCTCAAATATGAAGATTTTCTGTTTTACATAATCGTAAATAGGAGTTTGTTTCTTTGTTTGTGTGAAAAAATGGGTAGGAACAGAGAGAAAGTTTTCTGGGTTTCAATAAATCAACTACAATTTGGAATGACAAGAACATTAAAGAACACTATTTCTACTACACATTAAATTTCTAAACCCAATTCACATAATTGAACTAAGTAAACAAAAATAAATAAAGATCCAAAACCTAAAGATTTAGGTTAGATCTTTGATCGAACAAAAGAAGATTGTGATGGACTTTTTTACAAACCAAACAAGTAATCAGTTAATTGTAAAAAACAAGCAAACAACTGCCCCCAGCAGATTAATTGACAATGAAATTTGTGTTGCAGCCCTTAAAATTATGTCAGTATCTTAGTAAGATCATAAAAACTTTTCCCCAAATCCTTTTTTGGTACATGTAACAGCATGTTTGCTTCAAGGTAGAATATGCAGGATTGTTAGAAAATGCACCATTCAAAGTTGGCCCCTCTTATCCAGCTCAACGATTGAGATAAGGAGAGAGTGAGTGGAGTGAGGGACCGTTATCAGTCAGTTCTCAATCAGAGAAATAAAAGGTTATTATCCGATTATTTCACAGCGGTTACTTTCTATAGAACAAATAAACATGCCGACATGCTTTTTGTGTGAATGAAGCTGAACCTTCTTTCTGTTGCTGTGTCCTCAGTCTGATCTGCTTGTGTGTGTGTGTGTGTGTGTGTGTGTGTTGTATCTCTTTCTGCAGCTCTCACAGACAGAGAGCAGAGGAAAGAGACGTAGAACATGATGCAACCGTTTTTATAGAGTCCCGACCTCACAACCTGGAAGCTATATGGCTGAGGGCTAAACAAGCTGACAACAGACACAACTGCCACCACCAAAGACTGTTAGTTAAGGGATAATGCACAGTGAGCAGTTCAGTATGGTTATTATGTCAAGGCGGAGGAGTCTTGAACCTTGAATCAGTCTTGAATCACCCTGAAGGGGTTTATTTTGCCACAGTGACCTGCTCACTGTACATTATCCTGCTTATTACATGGCTGCTTTAAAAAAAAAAACAGTAATTTGGCATAAAATATGAATTTAAAAATGATTATATTGTTCCTTCAGAGTCTATGATCTGAACTGTGTCAAAAGCAACGGTCTCTTCCTCATAGCAACACTCTGCTATACATAGCAACGGCCTGCTGTACTGAAATAACAGACTTTAGCGTGCCATAATTGTCCAATCAGAATCAAGTATTTAACATGTCCATGTAATAATGGGTAATACGTGATGATTTAGAGGGATTATGTTTACACAAGTTTATACAATGGTTATTTTTAGGTAAAATTCTGCACAGTATGCTGTCTTATGCTGCGCCAATACAAGCACTTTGTCAGAATAATAATGATTATTATGTATAATCATAATAACAGTGTAAGATGGGCAAAGTTCTGATTTCAAACTGTTTTTGATACTTGCTAAATACTTAATAGATCATACCAAGGCTTGATACCCAGTTATAGTTGCAGGTGGTAGATGTAGTCGTACCTTGTGAGTCTGTGTCATCTCTACTCGCCTCATCCAGCCTGATTCATTCTGTTTGATGAGCCTGTTACTCTGATGAAGTCACGGCCCGATGTAAGGATTTATAGGTCAAATTACTGGACATGACTCAGGCTGGCTCATGTCACACAGTTATTGGTACTCCTCCTGAGTCATGTTGGTCTGCCTCACCTAGCGCATCTCGCCGTGGCCGCCCGGCTGAAGCCAGGCCGAGCTACAGCCCAGTTAGAGCTGGCTCTGGTGCTGCTGGCACTGCAAAACAGCCTCATCTATCACGGGAAACGGCTCTGAGAGAATCAGCTCAGCCAGAACAGGGCTCAGCAGCTACACTAACCCGTGCGTGTGGAGGGAGGGGAGGAATGGCCGGAGGAGTGCGGTGCTCAATGCGGCTGCCCGAGGTTGACAGAATAGGAATAAGAGGTTGACGGGAAGCCGAGGTCACGTGCTGCTGAAGCTACGGCTGGGAGAGTGGTGGTGGTGGAGGGAGGGAGAAGAAACACAAGCAGCTTTTTCTTTTCTTTTTCTTTTTTTTTTCTTTCTTTCTGTCTCTGTCTGGTCGTTTGAAGGCACACTGGCAGTGCAGTGCAGTGAAGCACAGTCTAGGATACACAGTAATACTGATGAATTATTGAACAGTGGTGAGTGGATGATGTGACAGAGGCCAGCATACTTGCATGCTGCAGAGCGACAGGAGAGTGAAAGGGAGAGATTACCTGCAACAACGCAGAGCTGCAGGTGAGAAGAAGAAGAATCCGGATGCAGTGGAAACAAGAGACAATAAATTGGAATCATAAACATTCACATATAAAAATTAGACCACTGGATTAGATATTTAGCCAACCACAACGTGAGCTGGGCTGTTTTTCTTTAAAGACATTAAAAATGACAGTATGTTAGAAATATATCTATAAACTTTATTCCCTTAAATATGCGAACACATCAAGTCACTCAGCTGACAGAATTTTGATTCATTCTGCTGAGAGGAGATATGAGTAATCATCATTACCATCCACCCACAGCTGTAGTGTTTTTTCAAATCTATATTTTCATTCTAACATTATCTCTCTTGTCTCTCAGCCCTTATAGTTTCATTGTATGATGCAGCCTCCTGTGTGCATTCTGTGGCACTTGAACATTTGAATTGTTGTTTTATTGATGTCAAATTGAAAAACTGTGATGAACCACAATGCTGTTGCTGTAGATTTATGAATTCATTTGTATTGTTTAATATAGGCAATATTTGGGTGTTTTTTTTATCATTGTGGGTGGATTTTGAGCAATTATTGGGCTGGAAAGCATCGAACCAAATCTGGCAACACACACATATCCCACCACCGGAGGTTATTACCAATATTGATTTTAATAATCAGATGGAAGTATAATGGCTAGTTACATAATCACTTAAGACGAATATTTTTGGTCCTAAGAAAAAATGGCAAACTTCTTTCACAATTTTCTGACATTTTATAGACAAAATGACTAATCAGGAGAATGATCGGCATACGAATGATAATTAATTGTTGCTTGCAGTCGTAAATGACGACACAGTTTCTAAATGACCTCAGTTACTTGTAACTTATCAGCTGACATTTCAACCCAGATTGATATCACTGTTATAAGCAAAGGCATCAGTTGGCGTTGAAAAGCGGTGGGAACATAAGGGCTCAGATGAAAAACATTTTTTAAATGATCTACAAAATAGGCAATTTTAGGCAATGTAACTGGGGAGGCTGGCATGAGGTCAAAGTAGATAACTGGTCCAGAACGCATTGCATAATGAAGAATCAAAAGGCCATAACCAAGGAGTCGACAGTATGAAATTACCAGTGTATATCAGTCAGTCCAATGATAACAATATTAAATATCACTGCCCTAAAACATGATAAAATAGAAACAAATGAAGGAATAACATAAAAAAGTTAGCTTAAGGTAATAAATCAACCTTAAATTTCCCTGTGGTTTTGATGCTGCACACTTAAATAAATGTCTTTTTTTTTCACCAAAAATATCAGTTGCAGTTTCAAAAATTTTAATTTAACATAACTTTGGGTTTTGGACTGTTGATTGACCAAAGATGACCATGGAAGACAGCTGAAAACTGTGACAGAAATTTCTTTCACCTATTTTGACTTTTTATAACCTAAAACAATTAGACTTAATCAATTAATTGTGAAAAAACGAACAAAAACATTCCCAGCAGATAAGTTGATAATGAAAGTAATCACTTGTTGAAACAAAATTAGCCCCAGCCACCAGTCAAATGCTGGTAAAATATGCAAATGGTTGGTAGATTTGCTTCACTCACCTGCACAAAAAAAACCAATGGTGACCTATCTGTCCATGAGTGGCTGGTAAAATCTGATCATTCACTAGCCATTTGGCCAGTGGACAAATTAGTTATTTTGCCCTAAAAACGAGGGCTGTAGTCAGCCAAAGAAAATCTTGGTTGACTGTAAATAACTGAAATCAGTGGATAATACTGATCATGAGTTGGGCTCTAATCTGAAATACGGAAGTTATTTCCCTGCTTCTTTTTTGTCTGATCTGTATCAGCTGTCTGTACAGTATTTCCCTCAGTCAGACGAGATGTGCCGCTCAGTGCACATAATACAAGCTCGCTCTTGTGTCCCTGGCAGGCGAGTAACAGCCAATAAGCAGTGTGAGGACTGTGTTATTGTGTGAGACAACACACAAACAACTTGACTGTAACTGTAAAAGTTTAATTTAGCTTGTTGTTAAAATGGCAGGAATCTTGTGTGGATTTTATGTTCTGGTGATGGCTCTGTGTTTTAGGGTGTTGGTTTGACAGCCCCCGAGCACTCCCCTCAGCTGTCACCACTTAACTAGTCCCCGAGGAGAGCGAGAACTACAAAACATGGGAAAAATGTAAAAAATGCATGACTCCTCCTCCTCCCGGCCCCCCCCCCCCCCGGCCCCACCCTTCCAGTTTGGGTTACTAAGGAGACCAGATACTGGGCCCAGAATGAAAGAATCAGAGCCTCCAGGACGGAGTGCTGGTGGTGCGACTGTTTCAGCCGAGGAAACATCTTGTAAACGTGTTATTAGCATGAAGACTGTGCTGAAGCCCGCGGTCTGAACCTGAGCAGTGGTGGCTGTGTGAGGGAATGCTTACTTCACACTTTGTGTGCGAGTGTGTGCACACAGACAGTGTGTTTGCCTCCTGTCTGCAGTGTGGTAGTAAAGGTGGAGGTCACCGAGGCTGTTTCCACTGAAAACACAAGGACAGAGTGGCTGTTTTCTGCTCTCATATTCATTCATTCTGACTTCAGTTACTGTAGCCGTGTCGCAAATCCATAGACCACACTTATTCTAATGAGGATGTCAGAATATACAATAGTTGATGACAAAATAAAGTAAACTCAGCAGGATAGTGGTCAACAAGTATGTTTTTTTAAATGCAGATGTTTAGAGAGCAGGGTGGCTAAAGAAAACAAAAATGCATGATTCCGTTGTTTCGTGCACATAACAATCTATTATAAAGGTTTATTAGGGTTGTCGTGACTTTTGATTTTCAACTTTTAGATTTAGATTTAACTAGTTAGTTAAGTTCAACGGTTACTGCCATTGTGAGACTAACAAGTTAATGTTAAGATCAACAAACAGATCATTATTTTTATGCCCTGATAACTGTCATTTACATTTTCAAATTCTTCTTTAAAAAGATACTCTGTATGGTATCAAATGTGATGTAGTGGTCAGTTAAGCTATATGCTGTGTCATCTTTGAAGTGCTGTTTTTAGTAGGTGGGGGTGGAGAGAAAGAAAGAATTGAGAAAATAAGCATTGCTGCCCTAGTTATCTTAGTCAGTAACATGTTTGAGATGGATTTGAAATGAATGAAATAGTAATATTCATTGGGTTATGCTGTAGATCTCAGATTGTGGCATGTATTTTAGGGGTGAAGTCTGTCAGAAGTAACATCATTCAGCTGCATTATTCTGTACATTATAACATAACATATATTTAACACTAGCCAGTAAAGTTTTAAATTAGAATTTATGATGGGACAAATGTGTTAACATTTAGAAAAGACGATGATGACTGAAAACATTTAGGTAAACACTTTACAGCAGGATGCCTTAAAAGAGACAGTATGTCTTTTTTTTATCGGCTGATCGATCAATCTGTCTGTAATTAAAGCAGACTAAAAATTTTTGAGTGTGCTGTGGACAGACTTTTATAATACTCTTATATTCTCCCACCATGTAATCCACGAAGGAAACGAGGGAGCTGCTCACAGCTCCAACAAAATTAATTATGGATGGTGGTGAAACAGCTCCAGGAACACCTCAGAAATCAAAGAAAATAACAATAACCTTTTGGAAAATTATTTTGTTGTCTCTGTTTTTAAGTGCAATTTGCAGCCCCTGTCAATGGCACATATTGCTATATTTCTTGTTGGTAAAAACACGTTGTGTTTCTTTTATACTTGATCTGTTTATAGTTAAAAGCGTACTCAGTTTTTATTCATCTTTATATTTTGTTGTGCTCAGTTTATCTTCTTTCACCCTCACTGTTTCAATCTCTTATTTTCCATAAAAGGCAAGTATTTTATTTAGTCCATATCACAAATCACGTCAAAATCAATTTGCCACAGGGGGCTTTACAATCTGTGCAGTGTATGTGTGTGACACCCGCTGTCCTTAAAACCCTTGGATGATAGTTTGTAATAGATACATAGCTTGCGTGTCTATCTGACATTATGTATAGATTCCAAACATATTCACAGTATCTTCTCTGTCTTTTTCTCCTCTTCTTTCTCTCCTGCAGTCGTACTTTGTCACTGACTATGACCCCACGATCGAGGACTCCTATACCAAGCAGTGTGTGATTGACGAAAGGGCGGCCAGGCTTGACAGTAAGTGCACTTTGCTGAACAAACATGACCAGAGTAAATACACACAGAAAGCATCAAACACATGCTATTTGTATGTTTCTATTGCATTATATTTTGCTCAGTAATTGATTTCAAAGGCCTGTTTCGCTGCAAGTTGTGGTGCATATGTAATTTGTGTTGATGTGTGTGTGTGTGTGTGTGTGCTCTCTAGTCCTCGACACGGCTGGACAGGAAGAGTTTGGAGCCATGAGAGAACAATACATGAGGACAGGGGAGGGCTTCCTGCTTGTCTTCTCAGTCACTGACAGAGGAAGGTGAGTGACAGCTCCCGTCATGTGCAGACTCACAGCTTCTTTCTGTTTGCACGCCTCGGTTTACGGTTCACAACTACACACTCTCTGTCTCCCCTCCTCTGCTTCTCACTCTACTAGAACCATAAATCTTGCACCGATACTCTCACTTGTTGCCGCTTGTGCTTCCGGAGCCTCTCGCTGTTGTTCTTCTTGTCATTTTCTTTTGTTCTCAACGCTCACAACCCTCATCCTGTTCTCTTAAGTTCACTTAAACGTGCACCTTCCCGTCTATTTAAAGTTGATATCTAGAATATTTCCACTTGATGTAATGGCACAATCATAAAAAAAAGTCGTTTGTGTGAGTATTTCACTCAGTGTAAACATCAAAAAGCTTTCATATCCATGAAGAGGCCAATGTAGAATATACAGTATATAATACTATCAAACGGCAATCTATGATTCCAGATGAAACAGCATTTCGAGAGAGCGTATCGGCACATATTTCTGAGTGAAACAGGGTAACCAGGCAGGACATACCTATTTTGAATTTTGAACATTGTCATAACAAACATGGAGTAAGTACTATGCTGTTGCCAGCTGGCTAACCAATGAATCTTAGCTCTGTGCTGCTAAAAGTTAAATATTAACTGATGAGTGGATGTTATTAGTTGAAATTGGTGGATTTAAAGGGACGGTTCAACCTGTAATCCAAAATACATATTTACCCTCTTACCTGTAGTGCCATTTATCCATCTGGAGAGTTTGGAAGATATCGGCCATAGAGTTGTCTGCCTACTCTTTAATATAGTGGAACTAGATGGCACTCAGCTTGTAGTGCTCAACACATCAAAAAATACATTTGAAAAATTCAACACCAGTGTCTATTTCCAGAAGTCATGATCTGGTTGCTAAAGATAATCCACTGTTGTGAGCAGTTTCATGTAGGAACTACTTTCTTTCTAATGAAAATAATAATGACGAACGTGTTTTGGAGATATCAGTCATAGAGATGGCTGCTTTTATCCATGAAGAGATGCACGATTCCTTGTGCCAGGTGATACATTGAGTTATGCGTGGCCTTGTATGTTAATTTTGCGCAGCACCAAATCAAGAAATTGATTTTCTAGAGATTAGAAAACATTTTTACAATCATTTGAATGTATAATTTATATAGAAAAAGTGACATTTCAGTTCAGATGTGTCTTTTTCAACTGGGAATTGAACCGAGAAAAGCTCTTATCTAATCTAAACTGAATCAAACAAAAAGTCATAAAAGTGATCTCCAGTACAAACTAAAATAACAAAACCCAACAATCTAAAACATGCTGGGAAACCGACCTGAGGAGAAATCGAAGAAGAAGAAGAAGAAAGAAACTCCTCACAACCTGATCTGCCGGCTGCCCTCTCCCTGAGTAGTAATTGAACTCAAATGCGGCAAAGGATGCGGGTAGAGAGGAGGGAGAACAGAGAGAGAGTGAGAGCAGAAACACACAACAAACGGTGTGCAACAATGCACATGCAAGGGCACATGCAACAGTCATGCAACTGCCATTGAATAAGCCAAATATTGTTCTCTCCAAAGCACAAACAAAATGAGTAATTTAACCTTGCAGAACACAGGAGTTACCAATCTGCCACTGTCTCAATCTGATAGTTAATTAGTGTTAATGTGTGACTCCTGTGAATCTGAACTAACCTTTTAAAACACCAAAGTCACACAATAACACAAAGAAAGTAACAGATTGATACAGCAGTAGACTGGCAACTCCTGTGTATGACCAGGTAAAATTACTGATTTATCTCTTTGGAGTTTGGTTGGCATGCAGAGAGCGAATGCAAATGCCAATTATAAAAACTGGATTTGATTTCA
The DNA here is from genome assembly GCF_056507025.1 of Lutjanus erythropterus. Classification (NCBI taxonomy): domain Eukaryota; kingdom Metazoa; phylum Chordata; class Actinopteri; order Lutjaniformes; family Lutjanidae; genus Lutjanus; species Lutjanus erythropterus. Next base: position 21,608,082 of record NC_139317.1, read on the forward strand.
TGAAAACTAGATGATCATAGGTAACAAAGGTTTTAGTGATTTTACTTCTGTGCTTATGTCACCTTGTTAAATATTTTTCACATTACAATAAATAGTATTCTTTTTGTAGTCTGTCTGTCACACCCCATCCTCCCTGTGTCTTTGTGTCTCTGCCCAGCAGTGCAGTGAGCTGCATTCCCCTGCCCCCACCCTCAGCCCCCTTCAAATGTTTATGTTGTAAACAGTCTTTCCTTCCTCCATTTATATTAGTCAAGTCTTTCCAGATTTACTATGTGCTCACCAAGCTGTCTGTGGGCCCGCGGCTGGAATGTCGTCCCGGGTTTGTGGCTGCACTCGGATGCTTTTTTTTCCCCCCAGATTGACATTTTTATTTGCTATCTGGTTGAAAAAGTGCACATGGCATTTATATTATAGTAGGACAACAGTCAGGTCAGTGCACAGAGCAGAGCCTCAGACACATTTTTTATGTTGTTGTAATAGTGTGGCTGACTTTTGTTCAACCCTTCAGTCTGATGATCCCAACTTCTGGGTGATGGGTGTGTTGGTGTGGGTGGGGGTGCACGTGCACTTTCAGATGGATGTACGGCAAAAACATTACATAACCTGTTTGTGCAGAAAACACCACATAACCCCATGCAATATGTTTTACAGCTTTGAAGAAATCTACAAATTCCAAAGACAAATTCTCCGAGTGAAAGACAGAGATGAATTCCCTATGATCCTCGTAGGAAATAAAGCAGATCTGGAACTACAAAGACAAGTAAGTCCGGCCGATTACCGAGATCTGAACTCACTGACTGACAAACATAAGCCCTGTTTGATCATCTGAAGAGATAATATCAACCGGTCTGGAGGAGTGCCATTTGCATATTTGAAAGTGGAAGCAGGCGTTGCAGCTGCAGCTAGCTGCTGCGATATGACAGGATGTGAGCGAAACAATAAAAGAGCGGCAGTAGAGACGGTGGTGTCAGGAGGGGAGGATGGATGGAGAGAAAAGGGAGCGTGATGAAATGAAGAATTTTCTGGCTGTTGGTATACAGTGGCTCGTCACTTCCTGCAGTGAACCCACACCACCCCCTTATGGCGAGAAGGAGCCTTACAGGCACATAAAGCTGATTAATATCAATGGGTTTTATTCACTGAAATCAGCCTCATGTGACATGAGCCTGTGCAGGTTTATTACTTACTATTCATTGATTCTAGCTGTCATATTTGACAACATTATAGATTAATGGTGATAACTTGAGCCATGACCTAATATAACTTATGAACTTAGAACCTAATTAGCATAATTACACTGCAATTTATGTTATTAGTGTATAAATATAATCTAAATGGAATACTTTTGGATTAGTTCAAAATGAAAAGCTCCATAAATCTTATTTTTTCTTTTTAAACATCTCAAAAATAAAATGCATATTTGCATTTTGTGGAGCACTTGTCTAAAAAACCCTGTATGTTCATTAGTTAACAGATCACTGGTTATCATGGAAAAAAGTTTCATAATTTGAAAGTGGACATCTTTTGAAGACACAATCAAAAATGTAATCATGTAATCCTTGACAATGCAGTGTAATGTGACAATTTTTAATCTAATTGCACATATTTCTAATGCAATCTGAGCTGATTATAGTTATTTATGTAATCTAATTACATGTAATCTGCTCCTCCCCAACCCTGATAGAAGCTGAAACATAACACATAATAACATATTAAGTGTAAGTAATGGTATATTTACCATGAATAAAACTGAAAATGTACCATTTTAGCCATCTTGACTAATTTTCAAGATTCAAGATGTTCATTGTGTCACTGTTTATACAAGTAAAATCATGTTTATACTTTGGCTGGGATGTGGCATTAAAATTACAGTAATTTAAGTAATACAGGACAGAATAATAATAATAAAAACAATAATAATTATACAATAATAGAATAAAATGCGTATTCATACAAGAAATTATACTATAAAATAGAATATTATGTAAGACATATAATATTACATGACATATATTTTTCTATCTAAATATTTTCAACTGCGAACTGGTCTATAATCTGGTCTATTGCTATAAGAGGAGTCCTGTATAGTCTTGTTTTGGATGTAAATTACTTTTTGCATTATTGAGGTCCAGATTATATGCAGAGCGGTCTCAAAAAGAAGATGGAGGCAGAATCCAGCTGTGTCCCAGATGCATACAAACTAATTTATGTGTGTAGTAAGTTTACACTGGAGAAATCACAAAATGAAATACAATTAAAATTGGGACATTTGTATAAAAATTGCTTCTTTGTTGGTGCTGATGAACAACATTGTCCCATAATGTACCATGTAATGAAAAGGAAGGAAAAAAAAGGATGATATTATGAAGGCTCAGGGGAAAGGCTGGTCAGAGGACATTTTCTGAACAATTGGAGGGAAATTAAAGTCAAAGAAGTTTGAAATATGAATATAAATGTACATTAGTAGATGAGAAAATGAGCTAAATTGGAATATAATAAAGTTCTTCTCTCTGTGTTATTAAAGGTCACTTTCACTTGGATATGAAAGTCTGACCATGTGTGAATACCACAGTCCTTACTGAATTATACATACCAAATCATAGGAACTAAAAATATGTAGTACTCACTGAGTACTACTGTAGTAGTACAGTTAATACTACATCTTGAACTGTGGTCTGTTAGTCTTTGACCCTGCAGGGATCTGTAGTTAACAGTATACACGTTTAACAACTATCTATATTTCGGGTAACTTAAATAGACTGATCACCTCCAGAGAACTACAAACTGGCTTCAGCCAAAGTGACAGTTCAGAAAACTAATTACCACTACTACTAAATCTGGATCTGTAGACTATATTGAGAATCAAGCCATTATTTAACTCACAGCTCAAAAAGGAATAATCTATGCCCCCCAAAAATGAAATTTTATCAAAATCTATTATTTATTTATGGTTTATTTGATAGGGACAGATACAGTATACGTAGACAAATGAGCTAACGTGCTACAAACGTGCTAACAAGTATCATAGTGCTTGTAGTGGAAGCTTTTATTTAAAAAAGAGATTGAAACAATAAGTAAGTAAGCTAAGTAAAAACTGAGTATAACAAGATACAATAAAGCATAAATTTAATCATAATACATTTTATTTATAAGGACCTCAAAAACACTTTACAAAACAGACAATGCATAAATAAAATGATGCAATAATGATAATAACAAAAAGAACTTTTGCAACAAACACAGTACCAAGGAAAGGTAGTCCAAAGATTTGAGTTTTCAGTTTAAATGTCTATTAAAGGATATTATATTTAGACCAGACTTGCTGCTGAACTAACCATGATCTACAGTAGTAGCTCTCTTAAAAGTAGTGAAGCGTGATGCAGATTTCAAGTGATGCTGCTTCTTTGACAGAAAAAACTGTCTGAGCAAAAGATGCTTTGCTGAATGGACGTTTAGTTGTTGCCACTTGAGCTGCTCTGGCAGATCTGCTGTAGTTTCTTGATATATTCACAGAAAGAATTCAAATAATGGAAATCGATATGGTTTCTAAAACGTAAGTTTACCTGAAATGTGGCTGTGATGGTAACTTATTTGCTTTTTGTCCAAGATTTTCAAGGCCTGATTGTTAAGGCACTATGGATTTAATTACAGAGACCTAAGCCAAGGGAGCGCTTTGTTTCACACTGTATAATTTTAGTCTGGATGCAGTTCAGCTACTGTTTGCATCCAAGAATTACATTAAAGATGAGTTATGTTTGTTTTGAGGGATTGTGGAAAATGTTCTACATGTGTTAGACCTCAATTTGTATTCAGGTTTCAGCTCATCATCATCTGTTCTTCCTTTTGTCTCAGGTAACCCAGGAAGAGGGCCAGCAGCTGGCCAGACAACTGAAGGTCACATATATGGAGGCTTCAGCCAAAATCCGTATGAACGTAGACCAGGCTTTCCATGAGCTGGTTAGAGTAATCAGGTAGGTCATTTATACATGTGGACCTTTTAGTGACTCAGCTTTGCAGTTTGTAAAAGGTATGAAAGCAGCTAAAAAGATACGTTCAGGCTCTTTTATTGTAATTGTTAATGCAGAGTATTATAAAACTTTTTTTTGCATTTTGTACATGTTGCTGTAACATTAAAAATTCACATCTCAGGTGCTCTGTTGGTGCCTCAGTGGCCGAGGAATTAAAGCACAGCACTCACCTTTGTTGCATGTCATTCCCCATTTCTCGCTCCTCTTTGACCGTCATTTCTGTACGGTCAGCCGGCCAATAAATGATATGAGGCATGGCATGAAATTTTATAAAAAATCATAAGTAAATCATGACTGTGTGGGTGTGGTTTGACCAGATTTGACTGCCAGTTGCCTAGCAACGTCAACAAACTAGAGGAATTGCACAGCAGAGAGAATCATTTGGCCTTTTACCCTCAAAAAATTAGCAACACCAAAGGCCCAGTGGCTTTGCCCCTAAAATGATGCAATTCCAGGCCTGGTAATAATCTCACTGTTTTATTACTGTTACTGTTCTGGTCACTGTGTGAACACCAGCAGTCAAACGCCTTCGTAGTGCTGTTTGTACTTTTTGCTGTGTCTCAGAGAGAGAGAGAGGAAACATGCAATGATACAGCCAGTGTGTCCTCCTTTAAAATTTCATTCTAGGCCGAAACAACTGTTTTTGTTTACCCGTTTCATATTTATCAAAGTTGAAATTGATGCAGAATGTTTGCCAAATGATAGGTATTCAGCCTATTTAATCTTTGGCTCCAACTCGCTATTTGGACTGCTGTACTCATTTTTGAAGGACTTGCTTATTTCTCCTTTAAAGAAATGAAAGGATAGATCTTAAAAATACAGAGTCCGGTGTGTCATGATAGTGTTGCTCTCTCCCAACTCCCAGGAAATTCCAAGAACAGGAATGTCCACCGTCGCCAGAGCCTACGAGAAAAGAGAAAGATAAGAGCGGCTGCCATTGTGTGATCGTCTGAGTCGGCCTTATATCACTGTAACTCATGCAGCTACTCTCTACTACCACCCCCACCCACTCTGCCTGACATCACATCCTCAGTGGATGACTGACCGCTGCCTTCTCCACGTGCATGACTTCAGACAGCCTTTTCTGAGATACTCTGACCAGGAACTGCTGTCCCCAGGACATCACTATGGACAACTGACAATGCCAAATTTTAACACCACTCTACCTTCAGCCGTAAAAAAAAATCTAATTCACACGAGAGAGTCCCAACACTAAACATTGCCTTCTAAATCAGCCTGACAAATTAATGTTTTGTACTCTGAAGGACTTCTCTTGCCTTGTAGTGACATTTGTACTTGCTACCGAGATTGAATGAAAACTATATATCCAGAATGTTAATGAGTTTCTTTAGTTTTCCGGTGTCTGACCAGAGCAGAGAGATTATCTTATGAAGCTTTGTGTATGTTGTGCCATATCCACCTTTACTCCCATGTGCTAATCTGCTGTACATATGTGACATTTGTTGTGATTTTCAAAGTGTATTTCTAATGACCTATTAAATCACCACAGTACAGTGTGTGAGGTTGAGTTTGGTTTTGCATATATGAAAGTGAATATATAAGTATGTATATAAATATAATGCCTAGACAGCCCTTAAAGCTACAATGATAGAACTTTTTTGGCATTCTGCAGTGGATTCTTTACTTTGTCTGTGGTTTCTGCTTTCATCTCAATTGCCAAATATGGAGTGTCTACTGTATTAGATTTTATAAAAGTCTTATAGATCGAAGGATTCTTGTCCTGCGCCATCTCCTCAGTGTACCGAAAGTAGCAAATTTGTCTGAATTTCTCTCCTCAAAGGTGGCGATTCAGTCAAAATTGGTCAGATTTCTAAGAAGCAGTAGATCAATTTATTGGTAGCGCATTGTGTATCTTTGACGACTAACATGATTTCAGATCAAAACACTGAACACTGTATGCTCTATATTCAACTTTCAAGTAACGTTAACAAATCAAGAAGCTTTCAGAGCTCCGTTCAGTTCCGATCATTCCAATGTACTGCATCTTTTCTGTCAAACATTTAGTCTGCAATATAGATCAAATAACTGTTATATCATTCCAATAACACAGTGGCAATGTATTTGTTTTGTGTCCTTGAATTATTCTGTTACATAACTTTTTTTTCTCCCCAATGACCTGTCAGCTGGAAATCCAGGACAAGAGGAAAACATTGAGATGCACATCGTAAAAACATCCGTTCTCCAACGGGACATGAACTCACCGGACCTGCCACCTGTGGAGCTCTCACCACCACAGACACAAAATACTGTTCTGCCTTCCCTCTCCACTCCTGTACTTCTGTTCAGGCATACAAATGAAGTACTGCAGTTTGTTTTTCATATCGTCATCTTGTAATATAAACAGCAAGAAAATCAGATGATGGAAGTAATGGACTTGATTAAATGTTTCTACTCTACTTTTATACATTATTTTCTTATCAAACTAGTTGACAAGTATTTTTATATGTTTATAAGTGAATACACATTCACAGCGAGGCTGTGTATATATGTAAAGAGGAATATTTAATTCTCTTATGTTAAACTGAAGATGACTGTTGGCCCAAATTTGCATAATTGGATTCTTCACCGGGATGTGACCAAGAATGTTTTTTTTTTCTTATTGTGGCTTATAGTAACGGAGAATATATATTTATCTTGAGGTGTCTGCCAGCAGCTCAGAGTGTAAAACACCAGGTCAGGTGGGGAAAAAATGATTCTGAGCTTTAAACCACACAAATGAATTATTATAATCACTGAGATTTGAAATGCCCACTTCCCATCTAATTGCAAATCCTAGTGTACATCCAAATCATACTGTTTTTATTTTCTTTTTCTTCCATATCAGTGTCTTTTGCCCTGTGTGTAGCTTTTGGTGCTAAAATAAAATCTGTCATTGAGCCAGATGGGTTAGAGGATCTTTCTTTTAGGTTCAAAAAGGTGCACAGAGCTGAATCGTATACGTACTGAGCCAGCTGTCAGTGAGATTTAACGCTGAGGTCTGTGAGCCTGTATCCCATTGTTATTCACAGTATGAGCCCAGCTGGTGTCATATCACCAACATGACCACTCAGCTTTCTAGAAATAATAAGGATCCAATAAGGACTTTGTGAAATACTGGATTTAATCAGATTTCTGTAACATCTTTTTACAATCCTGATGGTTCAGATCTACATTGATCTACTTTGGTTTAAGCTGCACAGTAACTGCATGTTTCTCTCTGGGTTCTATTTGTTTTGTTTTGAGACCACATTTATTGGAATTTCTGAATTCCCAAAAGACCTTTGGCCTATTGTTGAATATTGCTGCCACAGCATATAGGAATACTGCATAGTTGCATAATCTATTTTCTGCTGCTTATTGTGTCCAAACATACACCTTGGCCAGACCCTCAAACTTCCTACCCATAATCCTCTCTCTCTCTGTCTCTCCTGGGTTAAAGGAAAGGTAACCACCAAAAATGCAGTCTGATTACTGACATCACTAACAGATAATCACCCAAACAGTAAAATGATGTGAAAACGCTTTTAAAAAGAAGATAACATCAGCCTGAGTGCTTGAATTTATGCGGTGAAATGTAATTAAGTAAAGTGCATTAACTCAGGTACTCTCCTCGAGTACAATTTTGACAATTTTTTAGTTTTTTTCCATCTCATGCTACTTTCTACTTCTACTCCACAAAATGTCAGAGGGAAATGTTGTACTTTTTGCTCAACTACATTTATTTGACAGTTATATTTAATGGTTATATTTCACATAAAAACAAAAACCTATTACATGCTCATGTGACATAGTACTATACTAGTAATCTACTCAGTTGTATAGGCTCCACAATGAATTACATATATTTTTAATGATAGGAAAAGAATAATATTCTCTAATAACACTGTGAAAGGAGCCACTTTACACAATTACATTTGCGTTTCATACTTTAAGAAAATGCTGCCAATAAAATGTATCTACTTTTACAGAAGTAATATTTTGAATTGGACTTTTACTTGTAGTAGTGTACTTTTAGACTATGGTATTTGAACTTTAAGTAAAGGATGTGAGTATGTCCTCCATGGGTAGGGTGGTACCAAACAATCTATTGGCACGCTTGCCTTCCTCAGGGTGCCTTGAAACACAATGAACCCAAAACAATAAGCAGTCTAAAGGTGAACCTGGTACATGCATACACGTGTTTCACCACAAGGGGGTTATTGTTACTGAGGAAATGCTTTTAATGGTTGAACCACAAAGGAATAAAATATATAACTCTTAACATGGAGACATATGCTGTGGATGGGTAAAAAATTAAAAGGAGAACATGCAAAACGAAGAATTTTAATGAGGTGTTGGGCCATCGAGAGAAGCTTCAGTGCTCCCTGGGATATTCTGTGTGCATTTTATTTTGTGTTTTTGTGATGGCAGTGGAGAGTGCTGTCAGTGGCCGAGCCTACTGAAGATAAACACATGGGTATGTTTTTTCTCAATCACGCTGTGACAAAAGTCTTTTAATTATTGATATACTAGATCATAGACTGATTGTTCTAATATGTTTTTTTAAACTTGGGAGTTGAAGGTTATGAAGTCTGCAGCTTAATATTTATATCATCCTCATCAAAACACATAGTAAATGTTGATTAATATATCTTTGATTGCAGATAAATGTCTAAAATTCAGTAAACACATCACACAGGGCCTCATCACTCTGAATAATGTCACATATATCCTTTAAATATGTGTAATTGTGACAGCCATTCTCCTGGTAAAAAATAGGGCTTCTCTGTGTGTTTAAGTCTTTTTTTTCTGACAGAGCAGTTCATTCATCTTCAAAGCTGTGCTATGCTCTGAATCCTTTGTGACTGATTTTGCATTCAGAAAGAAGACTGTGCGCATTTCAAATGTTACTTGTGATCATACTGCACTGCAAAGATTACAGAATTTTGAAGTGTAAACATTCAAACAGATGTAGTCCTGCTGTACCAGTGTAACACTGGTGGGATCCATCTATGTCCTGGGAGCATACAGCATCCTAGCTAGCTCTTCCATCTGCAAAGAGAATAAAAATGTTTATGAACAAACACCAAGTTGCCATTAAAGGGGAAATTTGGCACTTTTCATGTGGATGTTCAGTCAGTGTTGATGGTAAATTGGAGGAATAAATACCCCAGTGCATGTTATACTGATTGAAAAAGCTATGTTCTCCTGCTGCAACATCTGTTGTTCTTCCTGCATCCAGCGATGTCACAGCGATGTCACAGTGATGCCATTGGTGTTAAGGAAGAACTACAGGCTGTTTCAGCTTGGATTTCCATGCTGTGTTTTATTTGTAGTTCCACTTCCCCACATTCACTCATCCTCAGGCCACGTGGAGAGCAGTGGGAGAGGCAGGAGCGGGGGATTTTAATCAAACACACACAATCAGCGCATCTAACTAACTATCATGGATCGACCGCCAGTTGTAGCTTAGTGTTATGCTTCTTTTATCAAGTCATCAGATTTACCTGCAGACACATTTTAATGAGGTGAAAGCATCTTTTGCACTTGGTAATGAGCTGCATCAGTTTCTGGTGTAGAAATGTCTGTTTATGATCTGTGTCGTGATTATCAAAACTATTATTGCTGCAGGTTTATAATATCTTGCAAAACAGCATTTTCTCCAGAGGGCACACTAGAAGAGTATTAGCTGAATCCAGCTTTCTTGGTCAATAGAGCACTGAGTAATTCAATGCTCTATTGACCACATTCACCATCAGCACTGACCGGACATCCACATGAAACGTGACAAATTTTCCCTTTAAGTTCCAGTTTTTACCTTTCAGGACTTAATCCAGCAGACAGCTGTTTCTGTCAGTATATCATTTGTCCTACTATTAAGCACAACTATTTTAGTGACTGTGACTCATTGAAAAGTAAATACCAACAATCCAAATCACTATCAGATCTTCTGGCGATGTTATATATTTATTTGACCTGCCTCCTTCATCTTCAAATGCTGTGTAATGTTCATCAAAGCATTGCTCCCTCATAAAAGTGAACATGGAAAGGGAAAATTTATTCATAATAGTAATTATAGTATCTTCCAGTCTTGGCTGCAGTAAAGACAGAATATGATTAAATATAGGGAAGAGAAAATAAGGTACATATAGGAAGGTTAAAGGACCTCCACAGCTCCAGTATCTTTATGTTCATTTGTTGGCTTCGATTAAAGATACTGGATGGAAGCTACTGGGGCTCACAGTGTCGAAATGGCAGCTCTGGAGGATTTCCTGCATGCCCTTTGCCCCCATTTTCATCTCTTGGATTGATTCACCCAGTGATTGTTTCAAAGCATCTCCACGCTGACACAAAATTACAGTTGTGCATACATCCATTTAATGAACCAGAGAAGCAGCAGTCCTAACTTGCATGCAACAAGCAATGACCAAGTGTGCCTGTGAAAAATACCCAAATTAGGGCTGTTCTGATTTGCATTAAATCACATCCATAGCAAATTATTTCCCCCGCAGTCCTGCACACATCCAGTTTCATTCAGCAGCTGTGTATGTGGGCTACAGCATAGCAACACTTTTACACATAAGGGTTCCAGAGGGACTTTTTCTGAAGGGCTGAAGCTCTACCTGGAACCAACTGTTTCTAAAAAAAGAGTTATTCAAGGACTGTTGAAAGCATGGGTGTGGAAGCATGGTACTTGAAACATAAATGGCTGAAAAGATAGATGACCACATTATACCACATTATACAGTTTATCAGATTCAATAACTTTTTGCTTTAACTGTAGAATACAATATTCTTCTTCATAGAATCCTCGGGAGAGAAGAGGTTATAGATGAGAGCCTTATAAAATATAATTTTAGATCCCCCTGAGTGGGTTCTAGCTAGCTCTCTTACAGGCCTTTTCCACCAACAAACAAACCTAAGTTTGAGCCTTTTGGCGCATTTCCAACAAAAATAAAATGTATTCAGAACCCGAAAAGTTGGTCCCAGGCTGGAACCAAAAAAAGCAGGTTGTCCTTGGGAACCAAAGTGAGCATTTTATATTGTACAGGTCGTTGTGCATTTTGCAACGCCCTTTGGTGATGATGTTCTTGACTACAGCCGTTCTACTGAAAACTGGTGGAAATGAGGGCTGGTTCATTACAGCACCACCGTACCAAAAAATTTGAATGGAACCAGTTCAAGAACCACAGCTATTTTGGTGGAAAATGGCCTTGAGAAGATGGAAAGATTGTGGATAGAACCATTACACCATAGAGAGTTTCAGCTCTAGTTCTTAAATCAGTTCCATTTGGTGTTATCTCGAGAATTGACTTTGGAGTAGTGTTTTTTTCCCCCTGCAACTAACAAATAACTGAAAGCGTAGTTGATTAAGACTCTTTAGTACCTTTGCGTTTTTTTTTTTTTTTCTGTTTTCCAATCTCTTTTTGTTCCACATCAACTGATTCATGATTCATCTTGTGAAACTGGTTCCACCAATTGGTTTGTATAAAGATTTTCTGGAACATAAATGGAGTGAATAACTCTAATGGAAACCAAAGCCAAAGAAACCTATATGGTTCTAGTTATCACTTTTATTTCTAAGAGTGTACTCTCTATCCGCATTTCATATCGATCGGCAAATGAGTGAAAAGGTACAGTGTTTGCTATTGGCTATCAAGCAGTCATGACCTGCCAATAATCAAAATAAACAAATCACAGTTTGATCCATTGATACGGGCTTTTTTAATCAGGCTGAAGTGTGGAGGATATTGACACGCGGGACACAGTCAGTGGGGATTTTGTCAGTGACATTAATCAACGTTGGCCCGTGAGTCCGCGTGTGTGAAATGCATCAGCATCCGCGCGTGCACGGTGATCTGACAGCTCGCGCTCCCCTCTCCGTAGTGGTATAGTCCGTATATACATACACACGTACGGAGGAGAGAGAGCGTCTCTCTCTGCACAGCCTCTCTGCTCTTTCACTTAACGGCGATTCCTTCAGTCCGTGTTTGTTTTAGTGAGGAAGGACGCGGACAGAGGAAGTGTCTTTTTGGTTTTTTACCGTCTCGTCATCCCAGTCTAGTCCATCCAGTCCACCGGAGGAGACATGGAGGGAGTCAGCAGCAACAGGAGCATGTCTTACAGTAGATGGAGTTATGACAGGTAAGACAGCTTTGCATGCGTGTAAAAGGCGAGTTTTCACCTCAGTGTGTTCGTTTGTGGTGTCACGCTAGGCCGATATTTGAAAGGTTGCTGCTCCAGCTTGGTGGGAACCCCTCCTGCGTAATTAGTTGACAGGTGCGGCGGATTTAGAAACGAGAGATGAGAGTGTATTAAGTAGCTTAAGCATCATAGAGTGACTGCTGGCTGTCAGATATACTAGATGTTGACTTCACTCTGTCTGTATGTCCACAGTGTCCACAGTGTGTGTTCACAGCCCACCATCACCAAAACATTCCCATAGGAACGGCTTGTTTATGTTGTTACTTTATGTTATTTTTAGTCTGTTACTGCATTTCTACAACACTCAGTAGTAGGGCTGTGTATTGGAAATAATCTGATGATACGATACGTATCGCGATACAGGAGTTATGATTTAATATACTGCAATATATTGTGATATTATAAGCAAGGTGATATATTGCTATATTTTAATCTAATTGTAACAGCTAAGGCTAAAACTAAAAACTCCTAAGAGGCAGCAGAGACAGGCTAATAATTGTTGCTTTTGATGGATTATTTATTGCTCACAGTTACTGGTGTTCAAAGTGTTGCAAGTGTCCAAAATGAATGTCCATAAATCTCCATGAATCCAACAACTTCATCTTCACTTGGCGAGGCGTGCCTGGCATAGAGGTCAAAAAAACTGTTCCTGCATCTAGCAACACCTCATGTTCATGGACAAGGTTAACTTTTATCCATATTATGTTTAGTCATGTTCGCTGACTGACTTATCTAACATATCTTGTGCTTTCCAGAAATCTATGTTGTGTTACATTTATCTAACAACAACAACTTGGAAAAAACTTTTTTGTGCTTGATAACAATGCATTCTGCAGTATGTTGCACATACAAACACCATAACAACATGTCCACAAACAGTACTGTGTGTACTAGGGCATCATTAAAAAAAAATCAAGATCTGGGTACAAAAAAGATTGGTTGGTGGTATCATTTGACTGGAGAAGTGTGATACTACTTGGTCTTGGGTTATTTCAGTCGATACTTTAAAGGTGTTGAGTACCAATACCCAGCTCTAGTGTGCACGACAATTTAATGATATATATGTGCTAATAAATAATTCTCACTATGGCTGATGCACAGAGCAGCCATATTGGATTTTAAGGGTTGGTGAGGTCCCTCCAACTTTCTTCAGGGGGCGTTCTAGTTGAAATTTCAACTGGGACCTCGGATATTCTGACTTTTCAGTTCAAATGGACCATACCATTATAGCAACTAGAAACTTGCTAGCAATGGCCAGCAGGAAAACCACATTACCTTGAATAAATAATAGATTTCACAGTGTTTGAACATTGTTGGAAACATTTGGGATAGTGCAAGAACACAATTTAACAAATTATATAACATGTCTAGCATCTTTTGACATTTAATACGGAAATGTTACTATTATAGCTTTAAAGGTTTACTTTTTTAATGCAATCAGAGCAGTGAAGATAGTTCACAACACTGCCGTCTAGCAGAGTTTAAACACAACATGGACCACTGCCACAAATCTTTGCATGTATCACATTAACACAATACAGTGTTTTTGAGAATCGATGTAGTAACACAAAACATAATATTAGGATACTCGAGTGTGTTGATATTTTCATACACACCCCTCAATAGGTTAATCTAACTATCAATTGATGTTTTTCCTTTGCATACTAAAAGTTTTCTGTGCAGGATAAGTGACAATGCTCATTTACTGTTCAGCCTTAAAATCATCAGCACAGCGGTAGGAATATCTGTGTAGTCAAACTAAAGTGCTTCAATCACAGAGCTGGACTCATTAGTCAGGAAGTTGGCAGGCTATGTCTCTGTAGGGGTGACTGTGATCAAGAAAGGCTTCCCATTTTGGTACAAATTCAAATAGGCATGTGGGGCATGAACACAGGGAGCGTAGATGATAAAACCAGTCCAGCCATGGTGGTCTTCAGTTTGATACTGGCTGCATTATTGGATACTAATATTTGGACGGATTTGAGCAAGTGGAGGATTGTTTTCTGAGGCGTTATTGGTGACGCATTTGCATTTCACGAATAAGCATCTTACATGGGCGAAATGTCCATTTTGTGTGTGCGTGATGTCATCAACACAGTGACACAGACATAAGTGTGAATGAGTCAGTCAGTTTGAATGGCCGTGACTAGTGAACAGTGACTCTAACATGGAGGAAACTTAAGTATGTTCAAGTACACAAAATCATGGTAAGAATAATATAAATACAGTCAAAATATGAGTAGTACAAATTAGGGTTCCATTCCATTTAGTGTAGCAGAGCCTTTCCAGTGAGCCAACAATTACAATAGCAGCACCCTCAGTCTCCTTAACCTAATTGGAACCATACCTTAATTAATATCAGTGGTAACACCTGTGTTTACTATTTCATATCAAAATGGCTGCTGTGAAAAAAGGTGTAGTCCTCTTTAGTCATACTCAGTCAACGATTTGGAATACAGCGGATGGTTAGTGATACTGTTGCTGTATCAGTAGAGGTGGTTTTACCGTGACAACACTGTACATGTTGGCTCACACAGTATAATTGGTATTCTGAATCTGTGCTTTGACATCCCAAGAGACTGCTGCCAGAGCCAGTGGTCTCTTAGCCGCCGAAGATTTCTCACAGCACTCTGAAATAATCTTTACCGTGTGCAATCAGTGATAGGCTCTTAAAAGGTGCCAGGATCTGTGCATTAACGGAGGAGTGTTGTTTGTTTTCAACATGAATATCACACAATATATACGTACTCCAGAAAACCCTGAGTAGTTCTTTCACACATACAGGAGAACAGACGAAAATAAGGATCCTCACTGCTGATTCCTGCTGCATTCCAGTCAAAGTCAGAGGTCGGAATTTCCCAGGACTCCCTTAGAACTTGGTGTTTCACCTCGATGAGCGTGATTTTGGGGACGCAGTAGTACACGCAGTGTAGGCCATCTCAGCTGGTGCTAAGTGCAAGAAAAAAGTCGGACTGAGTGGCAAAGTATAGTCTATTAGCTTAGAAAATTAGGCAAACTAGACTGAATGATGTACACATATAATATGAAATAGGTTTATTTGATATTTGTACACCTTGTAAGCCCATTTCGGCAAGATGCTTCACAGATTTCAGAATACAGACCCCACATCTTAGTATGTGTTTGTTGTTGGACATAATTCAGTCCGTCTTATCAATATATTTTAACACTATTTAGTTTCTGTTTTACATTATAACATTATTATGGTCAATTTAAGAACTGATCAACAGTTAGGTAAAAGTCATTTGAAAATCTAGAGGGAAGTCTAGTCCCGTCTGCAGTTGAGCCAGCAGTACAAGGAGCTGATGATGAAAGAAAGAAAAGGCCTCAGGTTACAGTTAGGCATGAGGCCTTTAGATTTAATTTGGGGCAAAGATTAGATTATTAAACAAATTTTAGGTTATGTTTTGGCTTGCTTATCCCAAAAAGTGACGAGACAACCCAAAGCGAGCTGACAACAATGCGGATCAGGCACAAAACACTCCTTGTGATCCGCCATGTAAGGCGCCACCCCCAAACAAAATACCAAAGTGTTTGCGAGTCCCAGAATTGCTCAGTTCCTGCTTTTCTACTTCTGACCTCCAAGCATTTGAGCACAGCTGCAAACATAAACAAAAAACATGGCCGACCGTGACAAATTTCTTTGGCAGGTGTATAGACTATTGATCGCTCAGCAGTGCACCCTCCTTGTGTTTATAAACAAAACAGAAGAATAAACTGTAACCAGCTGCCTAATAACATTGTTGACATATTTTGACATCAATTTACCAGCAGATCGGGTTTTATTATATGACAGAGTGTGTTACTTTAATTAAATACAGGTAAATGTTGCCTTTTGTTAATTGTTTAGCATTTGCAAGTGCTCCTCCATGAATGTTGCCATTGTTGTGGGACTATTTTTCTATGAATCGTTTGGAAAATTTTGAAGTGTCTGGAATGCAGTGTAAGTTAGATAGTTAGATAGTTAGTTGGTGCTCTATCAAAATATGAACACAATGAGATTTTTGATAAATAATCAACAGTAATATGAATATAATTACTAACTGGGTAGCAGAATATCATCTCTTCTGTCTGTGCTATCGTGGGGCCCATTTAAATTGGAGGGTGAGTACATACATGCTCAAATATAGACACACATGTCTCTGTTTCTCTCTACAGGGTCCCAAAGCAATATCCATGATGACTTTTACCCTCCTCATTAAAGAATGTGCACACCTATGATCCGCCCACACAGCTGTCTTCACTTATTTTGCCAGATTAAACTCCTCTGAGGACTGTGTGGGTGTACACAATGTGCTCGTCTGACCCTCCTATTAGTTTTGTAGCACCTGTAAGTGTTGAAGTAGCTACACCTTTATCTTTTTTATAGACCTTTTCAGTGGCAGCCATATTGATATGAAATAGTTGGTTAAACACAGCTGTTACCAGTGATACTAATTAAAGTCCCATTCCATTTAGTGTAGCAGAGCCTTTCCAGCGAGCCAACATCCATAACTGAAGCACCCTGACTCTGAATGGAATGGAAAATTAATTATGGTATTAATGGTAACACCTGTGTTTTCCCTACTATTTCATGTTAAAATGGCCGCCCTGATTAAAGCCAGCTCAGGAACTTTGGTGGCCCCATGTAATTCCAGTACAGCTCCACCTAACATCAACCTGAACAGGGGTCTGTTTGGCCAGAATAAGTGAGAATGTCTGTGCGGGTATTTGGGGCTTTGTAGTGAGGTACATGATCAAGACAAGCAGCTGCCCTGAATGTGGTCCTCATTTAGAGATTTTAAGTTGATAAAGGTTAAATTACCAGATCTCAGCCATGGCTTCTTAGCTGGTCGTCCTGATTGAGATGTCACACAGTAGATGAGATCATCTAAACTGTCCCACACAGGGGCTACCTGAGCAACTGAGCATAATGCAGTCATTGAATAAACTTTTATTTATGGTGTATTGTACAGTTGTTAAAAAATATCAATACTTTTTCAATACCACATGTTTAAAAACAATACAATCCTAACATTTAATAGTACTGAAAGTACCAAAGCTATAAAAACATGATTCAACTCAGGCTTCACTTTCAGACAGAAAAAACAGTGTTCACTGACCTTTCTGTACCACCACTGTGTAGATTGTTTTTCTTTTTGCTGTGGTATTGAAAGGCGTATTTACTGACTATGGCTTTTTTTTTTTTACATTAGTTTTGTATCAATATTTAAAATTCTTGTGTAGAGGATAATTTGAGAAATCTCAGCCTGAGGAAAGAAGCTGTTCTATAGTTTGGTAGCAGCTGATACTACTTCAGTATCCTCCTGCTTCCTCCTTTTTTCAACACTGCTGGGGAAGCTTTGCTTCATTTTTCAACAGTCTATTCATCATGCCAAGCCATTTGTTTACACTAGTTGGTTACTGTCGACCTGAATCATTTCCACAGTAAGATCATTGATTGTTGGAGAGGCCCAGAGACAGTCATGAATTAAGGATTTCTGATGCCATTTTAGTGTATGGATCTTTGGAAGGACATAATTAATTAGCAAAAAGTAAAAAAAAAAACATACCATAAGTTTATGAGCTTGGGATCCATTGCCAGTGGTAAGTCCCCTGGTTATACTCTTTTGAGCATGGTTGGTTTTGAGTCAGTTTATTAGCCAAGTTTCATTTAGTAGTTTTTCCCATTCATGGAACAGCTGATGAAGTCTGCTAATAAAATCAGTTAATAGTCACCAGTTAAGAATTAGAAGTGTAACCTTCTTTGGTTATATTAAATACAACAAACAGGCACCGCATTGAACTTTGCAAACAAATGTTAACCATCAGGAAAATGAAATTGTATGTCATCATGAAATTTGTTTGAAAGCAGAAAATTCACTTGTTTGTAAATAAGGCAGACCACTTTATCTGTTCCCCGAGGTCTGACAAAGTAACCTATAGTTGATCCATTGTTCCTGAAACCTCCTTTTCTCCTCAACCATAATATCTACTATGCAAACAGTATTTTTTTAACATTGTGATTCTTAACCTGGCAGACAGTTGTTGGGGGTGGGTTGCCAATTTATTGATAATTGAATCGATTATTGGTCGTGGCCCTACTCAAGCCTCCTCATAATAATAAAAAAATGAATATTTGTTTATTACTGCTTTCTTTTGATACTAGATGATCTGCAGATAACTATGTAACATGAATAAGCACATTCACACTCTTAGACTCTCCTACAGTTTTAAAATTTAATTTTAAATAGAAGAGACAAACCAGGGGACAAGAGACAGGATCATCATAGGTCAAGTGAAACACTTACCATTACATGCTGGGTTACCCTGCATTGTCCTTTGTGTCCATGATTGTCCTTTGGATTCTTAGAGGTCCTTATGATTCATTACTTTGACTCATGCAAAGCCAGGCTGTTTTTAAAGAGGAGGAGATCTCCAACTCATTCATAACCTAAAGTCCATTCTTGACCGCAGTGCCGAAGGAAATAAGACAAAGTTTTCAAACAAAATAAATATATAAAGAATTCACTTAAGATTAAAATAAGATTTGCAGTTCTTTCTAATATTTTTTTTACATTTATTAGTGCAATTGTTATGTAAGTATAAATTTCCTGAACTATCTATATCCATCCATTCGTAGGACACTCTTGACTCAACTGTTTCCTAGACACTGCTTTTTTTTTTACTAATAAATATTTTTCATGTTTTTTCAGCCGACTCTGAGTCTCAGAGTTTCAAGTGTAGTCATATCTTAGCATTTTGTTTTCTTCCAGCATTGTAATTCATGGTGTAGCCTGTTTGTTCTTGGACCTACTGTATGTACAATCACACTGTGTCCTCACTGTCCTGGCACCCACTCAGTAAACACTGTATCCTAGAGATGGAGGGGCAAGGTGGGCTGACAAGATACAATTCAGAGGCTGCAGAGCTCAGGACAGAATTCACTGCCTTTAATCAAAGGGAAGTTTGAATTTCATTGTGTACACTGTGTTCCCCCCATCAAACTGCACGAGTTAGATGGGTATAGAAAAAGAGGAAGGGGTAGAACTTGTGCATAGTAAGTGTCTCATTAATTTGTCATCCTTCATTATGGAACCTTATGATTGGTTGGAAAAATACCTAAATGTCTAGATGGTGAAAAGTGATAAGGAAGTAATCATCATTTAATTGAAAGCATCTCTATTCAGCTGCAGTTGATTGAAGAGATGGAAATGGAGATTAAACTCCAAAGGCCCTTCTCTCCTGAGGCTTGTTTCTTTTTCCTGCCATGTCTCCACTAGGACGAAGGACACGCTGTTTTAAATTGGCTGGAATTTGTAAATAAGTGTCAAATGGAGAAAAAAATAATTCTCACATGAATCTTCACACAATACCTCAAGGCTAGTATTGATGCCGGTCTGGCCAGTGACTGTATGTGACAGACAGCTGAGAGTAGACACAGTGGCCTAATTTATCTGCATAAAGGTAAGAGAACATCTTCTCTCAGAGTGTCTGTGTCATTCTGCTTTGGCCATCCATATACTACGCTAAATTGGCATTTTTCACGCCCAGAAACTGAGCGCTTCAAAAAAAAATGTCTCTTACAGTAAGTGGATAAAACCGAAAAAGCCAATCTGGTGTTTTTAGATTGACAAGAAAAAACTGAACTCTTGGGAAACAGTGAGATAAGACACCATTGAGGGCTGCGTAGCAGTTAAGTCGAGAGGGACAACTTTCTGTCTCTGTGATCGCTCATTTTTAAATGTTGATGGTACAGTACAGGTATTACTAACCTGTATTAATGTTGATTTTGTCTTTACAGTCATAAATTAGTAATTTGATCCAGGTCTCAGCAGCACAGGAAATCCTGGTTTTATATGGTTCAGTTGTAGAAACAGAAGTAGAAATACAGTGGAAACCACTAATCACAACAACAGTAAACTGAATACCTTTGGGTAGTGGGCAAAACAGGACATTTCAGGATGTCTCATGGGGCTTCAGGAAAGAGTAAACAACTTTTTTCACCATTTTCTGACATTTTATAGACCAAACAGCTAATCGATTGCTTGAGAAAATGATCAACATTTTAATTTATATAGAAAATAATAATGAAACAGTCGATAAAATTCAGAAAATATTGATTGAATTACTTTATTTTCATGTAATAAATAGAGTTGACTCATGGATGATGCCTGACGATCATTGTCCACTACCATCATAACATTGTGATTTAAAAGTGCCTTAGAACGGATGAATATGTTTTTTAAGGAAAAATGAATGATGGGTGTATTATAATAGAACTTGCATCTAATTTACTAAAGGAAAAGCAACATAAAGCACTGCCCAATATGTAATTAATATGCAACATGCATAAATATAAAAAATATATAAAACAAAATTTATAAAAACAATTTCAATCTCATCATGCATACACATGCCAATTCAGTAGGCATTGCTCAAATAATAAAGAGAAAGTAAAAAAACAAAACAAAACAGTTATAATAATCATATGCATATAGTGGTGAGTTTCACTTGGACTGATGTAATCACTATGAGAAGTTTCCACTGTAGATATACATGATAAGACATGGCAGTGAGTTCAGATGTATTAAAACATAATTATTCTCAGAGGGTTTAATCTGCTGCAGCGGGTTAAACCCTCTGAGAATAACTGAGCTGTGACTGACCCTTTTCTTCTGCTTATTGCTAAGAAGACAACAAAGAGATTGTTCAGTTTTCCTTCTGACACGGTGTTTTGGTGTCCACCAAAAAAAGGACAGTTATAGTGAAAAGATGTCCATGTCAACTGGTAAACAGTGTTTCTAGATTTCACTGGCTTGGTGTGGAAGTCATCTCAGTCTGTGTTTATTTGCGAGGCTTTGCATTGTTTGCTCCGTGGCCATATTGCCAAGCCTGTATTATTGTCTTTGAGTTTCAGCTGTGCTCATTTTTGAATCTGTGCAGCTGACTGAGGAGACTTGAATTCAATCGCCTGACATTTACGATTGATTTAGACATGCAGAGAAACTTCAATTAAGTATGGTTGTGATATGCTTTCATAGAATACCGTTAAACACTTCAGAATAACAACTGTGTGTGAATTTTGTTTCAGATGAGACCAGACAGGTTGATCTGAGGTGTTCCCATGTCTGTTCGGCCTGTGCTGCAGGTGTGAATTGGCCACAGCAAGAGCTGGAGACAGACAATACTAAAAGTGTGTGTTTGTGTGTAAGAACACTCTTGCTTCACAAACGCTGTATAATGCTAGACAGTATGTAATTTGTACTTTAATTTGTGAGACCCTCCTTCACATGTGTGGTCATCAGCAATGTATCAAGTCACTAATAAGTGCTGTGAGCTTCTGAATCCACTGTGTGTTTGGGGCCACTGTGGGTGGCTTTAAAAATAAGTCATAAAAGAACCATGCACCTTGAATTAAGATTGCACACACCATGCATATGGTTAGTGATTGATTCATCAGTCACCAACTGACCACTTCTATTATAAAACAAACTGAATTTTAGGCTATATAACAAGGTTTTGTTGTAGTTCTCTATTTGATTGATTTATTAGATTGGCTGAAGAGATAAAATTTTTTAAAAAATAGTCAGGTGGCACAGCAGTGGATATATCTCCTGCCTGATGGCAGCAGGATGAACAGGCTGGGGTGGGTTTTGTCTTTTAGTGTCCTCTGGGCTCTACACAGGCATCTTACCTCCCTGATATCACTGATGCTTGGTAGATGGGTACCAGTTATCTTCTGGGTGGTTTTAATCACCTGTTGCAGTCTTCCTGTCCTAGGCTCTGCACATCCCATGCCTGTTTGTGTTGACCCAGTCAGGATGCTTTCAGTTGCTCCTCTAAAAAAGTTACAGGAACTCTGCAATTGAGCCTTCTTCAGTTTTCTGAAGAAATTCAGCTGTTTGTGAGCCTTCTTTATCAGGTTGGAGACATCATGACAGGCTCTCTGTGATGTAGATTCACAGAAACTGTTCACCTGCTCCACCTCAGCTCCACAGATGTAGACAGGGGTGTGCCTCTTTGCCTCCTTTATTCAAAACAATCAGCTCTGTGGTTTCACTGATGTCAAGCAGTAGGTTGTTTTCTGCACACTGCTGTGTAAGACTGCTGATTTACTCCTGATACGAAGTCTAATCAAAATCCAGCCTATGAGTTCTCTCCATGTCAGGGGGTCCAGTCATTGATGAACAGTGGGAACAGGAGGGGGCTGAGCACACAGCCCTGGGGGGCTCCAGTGTTGAGGACTAGAGTGGAGCTGTCTGTGGTCTGTTTGTGAGGAAGTCCAATATTCAGTTGCAGAGTGTTCAGATTGTCAGTTAGCTACATGGGGGAGATTGTGTTGAATGCTAAGCTGAAATCAGCAAACACCATTCTGATTTGATTGTGGTTGTTGCATCTGATCTTGTCTGAATGTGCAGACTTGGCATTTCACGATAGAAGGAATTTAGTTGTCAATACGATACCAGTGAATATCCACGGTTCTCAATACCAACTTTGATACAGTAATAACATTCATCTCTTATTATTTGTCTGTGTCACAAAACTCTTTTGAGCTTCTCAGACAAAAGACTGAGTGGGATATTTATTATTCCCAACACACTGTTAGGGGAGCATGTTGGAAAGTAATGCAAAAATGCAGTGATTTATACTGATGAAATTTCAATATAATTTGAACTTAGAGTGCAGCAGCAGTTTAAATCTCTATTCTATTCTGTTCTATTCCATCCACATCATATTTTGTAATTTTGATGACAGAAGACAGGATTGTAGCCAAGGATCTATGTTTACTTTGGACTTTTACATTATCGTGGAACGTAACTGGCACGTCAGGAAGAATTGCATCACTAGTGTCTTTGGTACTGTAAAAAAAATTGTCATGTTTTCAAAATTTTGGCATCAACTCTGTACCTAAGTCAGTTCTTGTAACATCCCTAATGTAGAGATATTTTCCTCTGAAATAAATTATTAGACAGACAAACTAACAGATTAACAGAACAACAACCATAATTACCTGTCTGCAGTTTCACTTGTGGGGCAGAAATTGTTGTGTCTGAATGTGTGTTTTACCAACCAAGATATGTTATTATTCAGACAGTGCCTCAGAGGACATGACAGTTTATTGAGAATAACACTTCTTCTCCAGACAGTTTCAGTAAACAGAGCTTCTGCCCTTTACTGTCTGACTAGGGCCGTCTTTAAACCTTTGTCAGTCATTCAGACTCAGTGTCCTGAAGTGATCTGTTAATCAAGATCCTACAGCCTTTAGTGTACAGTATTTTACCTCTTCAAATACCTCCCCATCTTCACAAATGAACACCTGTATGGTGACAACCATTTTGTTTTAGTGTTGTGCCTGTGCCAGTGGAAATGTTTAGGTTTTGGAGTGCAGTTGTAACTATTGTATTATGGAAGGGATGAGCTTGGAAAAGCAAAGCAGGCATGATGCAGATCTGTATGACAGCTACGGTACAATGAAGGAGAGCAGCTGAGTGGACAGCTATGTCCAGAGTTGGTCAGAGTGTCCACTGTGAGAGCAGGTCCTCAAAGTTGACCAATAACAGATTTTAAACGATACAAGATATATCATAGCATCTTTTTTAAGTAATGTGAACAAAAAATAAACTTGAGTTTTATATTTAACAGCTTTACATTAACTGTGTTGTTGTAATGACGTAGAATACGTCACCTGTTAACCTGGACAAAAAAAAAAGAAGAAGCAGTTTTCCTACCTCTTATTGTTTCTCATGATGTGGCCTGTCTTTTCTTATTCGTCAGTCCTCCTAACTCTCCAGCTCAATGACCCTCCTGCTGCACTGCTGTTATTATGCAGTTCATAGCTTAGTCACTGTCCACCTGTTTCTGTAGTAACCACAGATAGGAAAAGCAGGGAACCAAACAAAGCCTTAAGCCTTTTGTCTATCTAATATACCTCTTCTTTTTGCTTGCAACAATTACCAGATGCCTGGCATAATTTGAAGCTGCAGCAAATGTTGTGAAATGAGAAATATTTTGTAATGTTAAACTTGATGGGAATCAAGTAGAGGTGCACAGAGATGTCATCTATCTGTATCTGCAGCCGTTCAACCAACAAAATTATCTGTCCTGTATCTGTATTCAGATAGAAGACCAGATTTGTGTCTGCTTTATATTGGAAGTCATGTTACATCGGGCAGATGTTTTATTTTCTCTACTACAATGCAATTATTGTGCCTTCAACACATTCAACTGCACTTTCATCGCTCCCTCTCTCTTTTCATTTTTAACTAAACTTCTAACTAAAGTTTCACGGACTGAGGTCTCCCACCACCCAGGGGTGGGGACAACTGGGGAACACTGAGCAATAAGAAACTGAAAAAATGTTTTATAAATCAAAAGAATATGTTTTAAATCGAAAAATAGGAACTCTTTAGTAAACATAACCCTCAGGAAATCATCATAAATTGCAATGATCCTGTGTTCATGTTTCTTAATGTGTTATTTTTACTGCTGTTCACAGAACTAGAGTCTTATACATATACATGCAAATTTTATTAGTATTAAATATTAAAATGAAGTATGTTGTTTAAAAATATACGTAGATAAAACATTGTTAGATAAAAAGTTAAAGGAAAAAAGTAACTCTCTTAACATTACATTTACATCTGTTTCCATTGTATTATTTGTGCTTTTCCAAATAAAAGATTTGGATTCTGTTGCGTCCCTAGAATCGAGAAATGACTCCAGTTGAAAACCAGTTTCAAATTGTGTGAATCAGAATCATGTCTCAGAGGAATTTCTTAGTATATATATCTTATAAGAGAAATGTTGTCCTTATGCATCTACACTGCTGGAAACTTGAACAACAAAGAGTCATGGCAGAGAGAAGTAAATGGTCCAGTGTGAATTCTAGGCTTGGGTGTTATCCATTTATTCATACCTTCATTCCCTCCTGACATTTTCCTGGGGTATAAGATATTAGGCGGTAGTTGTGTACAACTTGTGTAAAATGCCTCAACTACATTGTAATACTCCCACAATGTGGGCGGAGCAGATTGTCATAGTTTGTTAGGTTACCTGCTTACTAGAGGTTAGTTAAGTGTGAATTGATGTGCAGCATAAGGCGGGCAAAGACAGATGTCCTCCAGATGTTGCCTATTACAGCCTATTATAAAGGCATGAGAATCAAGAACTGTTCCAAATTAAAGAGCAGCCTTTGAATACCTGAGTTTTTTCTATTCTGTTGCACTGACATGTAGGCTTCCACACAGAAAATTGATCAGAAATCAGTAATGGAATCAATAAAGAATCAGACCAATAAGCAGAATCGATAATAGCATTGGTATCAGTAAAATCAAATAATATCCCATCCCTACTTATACCTCCCTGTGTGTCTTCAGTTAGGGTACTGGGTCAAATGTCAGATGTCTTGTAGTTAAGAAATGTTATTTGGTCATCATTAGTAGAGGAGCTGGCATTTACTTTAACTGTTCACCTGTCACGTACACACTGGCCCCTGTTAAAAGTTAATTTAATGCAAAACAAACAAAAACACAGAATAATTAGGAATATACTGCCTGATGCTGACATCCCCTACTGCTGTCTTTTTCTAAAACATTAACAATAGGCTACAGATAATGGCCAGAACTGCAACTGAATGCGGATTCTGCACCAGCCGAGTTGATTAAAGTGATTAAGGTATAAACTAAAGCCAGACAGGCACAGACACACAGGCTGAGAGAACAGAATACATGATGTGAATAATGATTTATTCCTAATGGCAGATTTTGTACTGTTTTTTTTTTTTTTTATCATCATATCACAACTTTAGGGTTGTTCTGATACAGATACCATTCCTCCACTGTTGTATTGTGTTATAGCTAAAAGCTAATTTTCACATTTTCAAATACAAAGAGCACATACATTACAAACAACAGCCATTATAAAATACTGTACACTATGTAGATAATCGCAGGATGTGTACAGTATTTACAGAAAATGGTGTCAGAACATCTTTAAGTTTATTGTACAAAATAGTTGCAGAGCCTCTTATCATATACACTTTGGTCACATAGTTGTTTTGAGATGTTACTTGTTGTATTGGGATCAGTTAGCAACAAAACCAGACAGCACAGTGAGTGCACCTGACAGACAGAGGAGATTTAAGGAGGAGATCATACGAGGTAAGGAGGGAAAGGGTGTGGGCGCTTCAGGATCCTCTGAGGTGAAGCTCAGAGATTTTTTTCTGGTTGAGATCAGAGGGAGTTTGTGAGGGCGTCATGGCAGAAAGGCAGCCTGACTCTCAGCCAGCCTGACCCGCCTCTGTGGTTTGAAGCTTCATCTCTTACAGTGATGCTGACGAGCAAGGACTGACATGAGGTGCAAAGGTGGAGAAGCTTCCTCTTTGACGTCTCACTCCGTTTTGGCTTTCTGTTGCTCTGAGGAAGTGGTCGGTGTCTGCTCGGGTTCTAATGCCGGCAGGCTATGAGCTTCGAGCAAAGATACCTTTGAAAAAGAAATAGTTTGCATAGTTCTTTTTGTTGTTCTCCTTACAAACATTTTAGATGCAGATGAGAATCAGAACAATCAGCCACACAGTTGAGGATGGAGCCCCTTAAATGTCTTCTAGTGACACTTGATGATTATGAGTTTGAAAAGATGATCTTTGAAGTGCAGACAGATGCAGTTTGGAGGTGTGGAGGTGTTTGTGTGCCACAATTGTCCAAGGCTTCATGAATGTCTCAGTATTGCATATCTAATGTGAAAAAAATGGATAGCAGTGATTTATTGTCAATTTCTAAACATTGCTCCATCTATTTGTTAGGCAGCCATTACTGAAGAAACAGCCTTGAATTTTGAACGGACTTGGTCTCTAAGCTAATGGTTTTCAGCAGAAACAGAAATGGTAGACACACAATAGCTTCACACTTATATTTCAATCTGCTTTTAAATTTGTTACAAAGAAAAGAAGCCTTCTGTGAAAATCATGAAACATACTAAGTGCTATTCAGTGGAAATACATATGCAAGTTTTAAATCTGCACCAGCTGCAGTAAAATCAAGGTTTTTCTTTGAGTATCACCAAATGCCATCACTACAGGTAATCTTTTTGTCAGCTTGGCATTTCTCACCAAAACAGCTCTCTATTTTTAGACTTGTAAAGGCAGCCTCATGAAAGGAATAGCATCACCTCCGTTCATAAATCATAATCACTGCAGGTACGAGTGGCCTGACGGTGTTTGTAGCCTCCTCACTTTGATGCCTTTGCTGTCTTATTAAAACAGGGGAGGTTGTTGGTTCTCCTTCACATCAAAGTGGATTTGTGTTGAATTACCCTTTCAGCAGCAGGTGTGCTTTTGGATCAAGAGTCTGGAGCAGCATGACTATCCAGCTCTGGTTTTGGTCCTTAAAGATGGCTATTTCAAGAAAAAAGAAAGAACATCAAGAAGTGATGGCAAAAAGTGCCTCTTTATATGAGCAGTGCCTTGAGTCAGTGAGGACCCTATGCATTTTCCTGCATTTTACCAGGCTGAACACCACTGGCCAGATTTAATTCCAAGTTATACATCCGAGGGGTGATAGGAGAGCAATCATAGGGCAAGAAATTGTGTGTATGGTGCTCCATCTGCAATTCTCTTCTGCTATTTTCTTTGGCAGACATTATAGTATAGTTTATTCTCAATAGGTTTGTACCATGAGTGGTTATTCCTCACATTTTCCTTCTCACCATAGGTAGCATTCTCCACACAGGCTTATCTGTAAAGGTGAAAGTCATACATTTATGCAGGTACAGACATACACATGCAAACACAGAGTGATTTTGATCCCAATACATATATACATATGTAATATACCTACATACATATGTATACATGTGTGCATTTACACATATATCTGTCCAGGAACATACATGAACACACATGTACTTGCAAACACAAAAGCAATGCATTAGGATTGATTAATTCTTATATTAACAACGGATGAAATGACTGTGTATGATGTAAAATGGGTTGCTTGTTGCTCCCTCATGTTTTTTTTTTTTTTTTAGCATCTTTTAGCTCAAAGTTTTGGTTTTACAGCTCAGAACTTTACTGTTTTGAAATTTTCTTAACTGCTCTCAATAACCCTGTTCACTGACACATTTGTTCTCCATTAAAAAGCTCTGATAAACTCAATAACTTAAAATGAATGAAAAAATAGAAAAAAAGAAAAAATCAGTGACTAACTGGTGAAGATTTTTGGTGTTTGTCAGCTGCGGAGCAGTACACCACAGTCTGGATAAATTCTGATAGGCTGCAGGGTGTCCATTACTTCTGATAATGGACACCTACTAAGTAGTTCCAGTGAAACTGTCTTTTGTTTGTTCTAATTGAATAAACAGCCTATGTCTAAGATGAGTAACACTGCCCCTCTGAATTTGCTGATTCTTTATATTGCATAAGAGATTCTCTCACATAGCATATGCTATTCATTCATTCACATACTGTCAAATTGTATTTCCAGTTTGTCCACCGTAAGCAGTGTCTCTTAGGCTGATGTTGCGAGCACAATATCAGCTTTCTTGCTCATAGCGGAGCCAAAGGGTTGTATGAGCTGAGCGGATAGCGAAATATCTCCTGCTGTCACGTCATATTTAAGATTTGTCCCATTTGAACGTTTCCATTGCATGAGAACCTCATTAGATAATATTGACCATTTCAGGTATTAGTAAAAACCCACAGGTGTTAGCAGGTAGACTGAAGTACTGAGGTACGTGTCTGCTGGATACGTTTCGTAACATATTCACTGTATAAGCTGATAATATGTCAGTGCTGTGTTTTAACTTGTTCTGCTGCTTAAAACCCTTTAAGAATCTTCTGCATTCTGGTATCTTTTTATTTTAACTTTTAGAAAACATTATTCTAAAAATTAACGCATTATCATTGTAGAATCTACATTCAGTGATTTTATTTGATGCCGGCCAGCATGTAGGCCCTTAATTGTATATTGGCCAATCAACTAACTGCATTCAGGAGCAGTGGTACTGTAATTATAGTCCAAGGGCTACACTTATACGACACAGATACTATACAATAAATGAGCAGATTTTGAATTGTGATTTATAAATATGGGTGAATATGATGAATCACACTGCAGCAACAGGTTTTGACACTGGACTCTCTGTGGACAGTTGGCAGGAAAGATGCTGAAATCATAGAATAATTGTCCCACGACCATTCTCTTTTCTTCGTTTATTCTGTGTGCTGTTAATTAGCTGATCTCACTCTCTCTTGAATTGTTTTTTTCACTTCTTGTTCCCTATCATTGACCTTTCTACGTTTTATTCTGTAACTTGCAGTCAGCAGAGGATATTCCTCTTTCAGTCTGTGTTTCCCATGCGTTACCATGGACCATGAATTATACATGACCGATCATTATTTGACCTCCTATGAGATGATATACAGCCTCGCTCTGTCAGGTGTAATCTCTGTTGGAACGTAAAGGTGCTCTCAGGGTTTGCAGGAGATTTATACTATTCTTCTGAAAAATCACTCCTTAAAATTAGTTTTTGTTGGCTCTAGTATACTGCCTGTAGTGGTTTTACTGGTGGATTTTACCCTCTTTAAATTTATGTTTAACATTTTTTATATTGGATTCTTACAGGATTTGTGAACACTGTTTTGAGAAGGTCCATAAATGTAAAATATGTTAATTACATTCCCTCTCACTCTTCTTTTATTCATTTCCATCCTCTCCTCCATAGCTCTGTGCCACTGTGTGGGATATGCCACTGGAGCTGGTTGCTATGGTGAAACATCATGGCGTAAAATTGAGAAGTGGCATTAAGTTTTTGAGAAATAAGGTTGTGTGTGTGGAGAGTGCAATTATATATCTCCCATCCATGAGCAGACTCTAAGTGTGAACACATGCAGTCTCATCGCCCTCAGTCTCTTCATCACATGGTGAAGAATGAACGTCGTATTGTTGACTGAACAAGTCTGAACAATGGTACTGAAGGATTCTAGTGGTTTCTGCTGCTCCATATTGAATGCATTGATAAATGTTGATATATTAAGCTAGCATTGAGAAGGAGTAAAAAAAAAATCATGCCAAGAACAGTTTGAAATATGCTATATATTGCAGAGACACAGAGTACTTTTGTTTGTCATGTAGGAAATAATGAGGACTACTGAGATTACAGCCATTCAATATTAAGTGAATACATGAAACATTATGCAATAAATAATTATATGAATAAATACACATAAACTAATCCAGTAAATTTCTAGAACTCATCTAAATATTATGACATTATTGTATCCTGTTTCTTTTCAGAATAACAGAGTTTATAAGATACAGGTCATTTTTTTTATTTCGTTTCCAGTGGGCTTTTATTTCAAATTGTCCTTTTTACAAATTCAGTTTTTATTTCACAACAAAGTTCATTTTTATTTCCTTATGCCACTTTTTATCTTAACATTCATCTCTGTAAATCAAGACAAACAGCTGAGAGACAGTTAATGTGATTTTTAAGTTAGTTAGTCAGTTATGTGATCTTATTAATTTATTTAAAATTGAACATTGAACACAAGCCAGTTATCCCTGTGGTAACTTTTCTGACACCTCCTGCTTAAAACCCAAAAAGTCAGAAGGATTGTGAGGCCACGCTTTCACGGTCTGTATTCATACTGAAAATCTAGATCAAGCGAGCTTTTGCCCTTACGCACCATGGGAGGTTCCTGTCCACCCTGAGCTCGCCTTGGGACGCCTGCGTTATCTTTCGACAGGTGTATCACCCCAGTCAAACAAATTTTAAACATTTGTATCACTATCAGAATTTAACAATTGGTGCATGATTTAGCATGTGATTTGACAGGTGTCGTTATAATTCTGATGACGTGGTGGGAGCATGAATCACATCGCTGCGTGATGTGTGATAGTTGGAGGATTACTTAGATCTGTTAAACATGGAGAGAGCAGCTGGCCGTCTTGAACACTTACACAGGTGCTGAGCAGCCACTGGGATGTTATTAATAGTTTGGTGACAAGCCATATAACTAAGCTCTGTTATACAATTATCAAATATCTATCCATTATTTATATCTATGTGCACCAACCGTCCCCACTGTATCCATTATGTTTTGTCAAGATGTTTGCCTGCCAAGGCCTTTTGAAGATCAATATGAGATTGAAACATCGCCTCTCTTTCTTCAGAGATGCAAGTACAATGTGCAGATCCCATTTGTCTCTTCCCTCCCGTTGTTTAAAAGTAAAACAATCAATATTTAATAATCAGAATTGTGCACTAATTAATAACAGGAACACACACATTTAAACATGCAAACAAACCCAGCATGTGGGGCAGAGCCAAGGTGCAGAGTCTTTCTGTTCTGTCACTGTCTTTTGTTTTCCTTCAAGCACTTTGTCCTCTGCTGGCTCTAATTCCTGAACATTTAATGAGTTTCTCACTGTATAAATTGATACCCAAGGTCTAAAAATAAGGAACAGTCTGTTCTGTAATGACTCAGTGAGTGAAAGTTGTTGTCACAGCCACTTGCATGATGTGGTAGGAAAAAACAAAAGCATGTAGGCCTTGCAGTACTCCTGTCAGCTGCAAGTGTTTTGCATGTTTGCGTTGTAAATGACAAAGACTGAGAAAGATCCAATAATGATTAAGGATAAAGATGCATGATGATAGAAAGCCTGTTAGGATGGCTTTTGTCCCCTTACAGCAGACACAGTTAATGTGGGATAGTTAAGTTTGACCTCCCACAACAATGATCATCAAGATGCTCTTGAGCAAGGCTTATCTTTTAAAATCTTGTTTTATCTTACTTTATTGATCCCACAGTAATATATGTAAATATCAGAAAAGATAGAAATACACTACAATAGAAATATAATAGAAAATAACAATAATAAAATACTAACTTGAAATAGCTCAGTAGAAAATTGTAGAAAAAAAGGCATACCCTATCTCTATAGACAAAGAATATACCACACTACAGACATACTAAAATCTGAAATATTTTACAGAATATAGATTAAATGCTTTTTTGACTGTAAAATTGTGAATGACTCTCAGTGATGTTTATCATTACAACAAGTTTTCACTGGTCCAACACTCGAAACTTAGACGCATCTTTGTAAATTCGAGTAAATTGTTACTTTACGTTACTCAGACTCTTAATCACATTTATTGCCAAGTAGGTTTTTACACTTTAAGGAATTTGCTTTGGTATTTGAGACCATGACAAGAAACACAGTATGTAGAAAAATACAAAGAAAGATTTTTTAAGAAGCAGTTAGGTCTACTGCAAGAGAGGAAAATAAATAGGTTATTTAAGTGAGAGACCTGTACCGTTTCAGAATAAGATAAGATTATTTGAGGAAAATAAGATTATTTTCTGTATATATTATTATAATCTGTTTTCTTGTGTGTTTTCATATCTTTAGCATTTCAAAGTGAATGTGTGCAGTGCTACATATACCAATAAAGCCATTTAGATTTGAATTTCATTAGATAAAATA
Organism: Lutjanus erythropterus; assembly: GCF_056507025.1. NCBI lineage: Eukaryota > Metazoa > Chordata > Actinopteri > Lutjaniformes > Lutjanidae > Lutjanus > Lutjanus erythropterus. The sequence goes on from NC_139317.1 coordinate 21,640,780, forward strand.
CAACTTTATTAATCCCAAAGGAAGTTCTTATGCCAGAGATTGCTCCAAAATAACAGCAACATAGAGTTAAAAACAAAAAAAAAGCAATAAAATAACAGGAGCATCAAATATAAAAAGAAATATAGCATATGATGTCTATAAAGAGTAAATCCAAACAACGGTGTTTAAAAAAATAACAATAGAAATAGCATAATTTAAGTTAAAAAAAAAAGAAAAAACTAAAATAAACTAAAATACAAAAGTTATGTTGGCATTTACATTGAAAATAATATTGGCAGTGATGTGGAAAAGCAATACAATTAATATTGCACCTAAAAATGAAGAAAATGTTAAACATGATATAATGTGAATTATAATGAATCAAAGTATTCACCATTTAAAATCCTAACATGACGAATGCATGAATGGGACCGGTGGGCAGAAACTCATTTTCCATACAAGTTGGCTCTGTAAGCTCTTGTAACTGTGAATTTGCCTCCTTGACAGAGAGTGTGAAAGAGAGCGTAGGATTTGTGAAGCTGGAAGCGCAGAGCTTGTGCTATTGCACAGCACCTCCATGTGTCCATGAGTCATCACTACACATTCCTGTCACTGTTCAGTGTGTCCCCCTGTTGGGCGAGAAAAGTAAACACTGCCTGCCACTCGCTGCAGCAACACAGTGATGTTACTGTACGCTGCAGGCTCAGTCAGATGTCAATTAATCACAGCTATGGCGAGCGGCAGGGTGGTAATGTGTTTGTGTTTGTGCACATGTGTTTTTCCTTAAAGCAGATATTATGGTTAAATAGCCAGCCGGTGAGCTTTTAAATGATAATTAGTCTCCACTGTTGCCATGGTCACAGGCAGAGGAGCGTGTGTCAGAGGAGGCAGCGTGACCGCCGCCTCCTCGCAAAGATGCTGAGTTAGGATGCAAGGGTTGCACAGATTCACACCACAGCGCTCCCTGCGTCTCTCTGCGTATGTCCACAGAATTAAAAACATTCATTAGCACTGCGCTCTCATCCATGAAATGATGTGAGCGGCAGAATGACACAGTCAGCATCGTTTTTCAGGGAAAGGTATTTCACTCAAACACGAGTTCATAGTGAATGAGCTGATTATTGGCTGATGTGCCGTGTAACTGTGTCCTTTAAGGCTACAGTCCTTTTTTGTTTCATTTTCGGCACCCTATGGCTCACAATTTACTGCTTTTATCTGGAGTGATTTCATCTGATTCACTGTGTGTAATTACTTGGAGCTTTCCAAACTAGAGATGATGTCCAGGAGTGTGCAGCACTGCAAAAAACTAATTTGAGAGCTCTAGATAAAACATAAAAAGGACAGATAAGTATGAGCAGAAACAGCTTAGAAACAGTGAGTCACATGCATATAATCCTCTAAAGATAGATACAGGGCTCGCACGCTGTATAGCACCTGACAAGATGACATTCTCATTTAGCATCTCTACCTCTCTGCTGCTGTCTTTCTGTCAGCAGGGTGTGAGGTATAATGTGTGTGCATCAGTCTGTGTAGGATGTCAGTTCATATCCCCTCATTGAACCAAGAATGGGTCATTGACCTCTTAAAAGAACCAGTTATGCTTTGATTCTTGTACTTTTCATGGTCTGTTAAAACCCACACGATGAATGAGTGTCACAGATTATAAATATCTGGGCATTTGGCTTAATGATAAACTCTGATTTAAAACAGAAACCCACACAAAGAACCTGTTACTTATTTATTATTTCCCTTTTTTGTGATTTTTATATTGTTATTTGCTGTGTATCATTCTTGCCATACACGTCTGCTGGGTATTTTGACCTTTTTTGTCATTATTTTGTTATTATTGATGTTGTCAGTATTATACATTGTATGTCCTTCTGAACTGTATCATGTGTAAAATCGATTCATCGATCAATTTCCCTGAATAAATATCAGTTGATGGTTGATGAGGAAAGAGCTGACAGTTTTATAATTATGTATCATGAGCTAACAAATGTAAAATGGATTTTTAAACAGTTCTTTGAAAGGAGTACATACTTTTATCTGAAGAAAAATAGTGCAAGTATAAGATTGCATGAAAGCCCAAAACCTGATATAGACATCTATCTGGGGAAATAAATAAGTAATGGTTACATTAACTGTGTGTAAACATCAAATGTCTCTGACTTACAGTAGAAAAGCCTGAGTCTGACCTGTTGAGCGCTGTCAGTGTTGTAGAGACCAATCAAATTCTTTGATGAATAATGTAGATAAAAATAGTAAACACGGAGTTAGAGGGGGGATTGGGTCACATTACAGAATACAAGAATAGAAATATATGTAAGCATAGAGAAATGACAAGAAAATAGAAAATAAGAAGTATGTAAAAATATGTGCATTACACAACAATATACACAAAATAATAACAATACGATAAACAATTATATAACAAAATATACAACAAAATGAGAAACGTGAAACTGTGTACCTTATACCACAATACAACATGCCTCATACTAGAGTATACAAGTGTAAACAATAATGGTGAGAAATTTTACTTATAAATGTGTTAAAATGCAAGAATAATAAATAATAAATGCATAAATTAGAATATTATTGAAGTGCACAGTATAAATGCAGTATTGATGCTGGAGTATACCAGAGTATCAGAAAACTTTTATTGTACAAAATTTGTAAATGAGCAGAAAGTAACTGCAACAGAGTGCATGCATGATCAGTGCAAAGTGGTATGAGTATGGACAAACAATATTTTATTGACGATTGCAAAAATTAAAATATCATTTTAGACTACCAATATCTTACATTTAATAGTTCACAGCTGAGGAAATTTTGGTTTGAGGATATTACCACTATATAACAAAAACAGAGAGTTCACTGTAAAAAGCTGGAAAAAAAAATCACAGATCTTAATCACCTTTAACCGCTGGAAAATTACATTGCTAATTTAGATAATTCATAATTTGTCTGTCAAGAAATGTAAACACATCTGTGTATACTGAGGGGAAATATGGGAGATGACTCACTGGTCCATATTGGGTTTTGTGCCTCTTAAGCTGTGCGGCTTTGTCTGTTGCCCGTAGATACAAGTGGTTTCCAAATGGAAAGCCTGCCATAAACATCAATTTAGCGCAGCTCAAGATGTATAGCCTGTATTCAGGCTGTCACACTGAGAGAGTGATTCAGATCTCTGGGTGCTATTAAAGCAGTGTTTTTGTAATGTTTTCCAAATATCTTGTTAAATGTGTGCCTATTTCTGTTGGTGAACTACCACCTTTTTTTCTTGCAGTTTTTGGCATTTGCTGCAAAGATTTTTTTTGCATGTTTTATGAAATGTGGGAATCTATAAACCCGTCCTAGGTTTATGATTGTGCTGTAATCCAGGCTGCAAATGATTTATATACTATAGTCAGCTGTAGGGGTCAAAGAATTATCAGCCGAGTGGGTTATCGGTTCTTATATTCAACATTTTTACAATTAATCTGATTGGCAATAAGATAAATTACTTTAAAATGTGTTCATACGTCATTCCCAGGACATCACATAGACTGTCGTGAGCACAGCAGAATAATGAGAAAATCAGAAGGTATGAGCAGAGGGTGGGGTCTCTGTCACACACTTCTGGTGGGTCGTGGATGTTGATTGAGAGGGATTACTTTTGAATGAGTCTACGCTTTGTATTTTGGGAAAGTCTTCGCAGTTTGCCTTATTTTAATTAAACAAGTGCTTAAAGGCATTTCAGTACAAATTTAAGTTTTACCTGTTTGATCTATTTTTAATTTACTTACTTTTTGTTTATTTATTTATTGAACTTTTCATTAACTTTTTGAAATGCTGCTGGCAGCTCCCTGCACTTTTTATTTTAAGATAATGTTGAAAAGTTCTGCTTTAATTAAGCATATATGCTTAAATACATTTCATCAAAGTTTTGTTTTGGAGACTGTGTTATTCTAAATTCTGGCAACAAGATTTTTCGTACTGCAAACATATGTTGGCTCCAAATATTGTTATCAAACATGAAAAAACATACAGATCGACCCCTGATCAGTATTCAAATACCAAGTACATATTGAAAACTATTTCAAAGAAGAAAAATTATTTGCAGATTTCAGTGTTATTGTAAGCTGCTGTTTAAGACGACTTTTTCTTAAACTTTTATCAGAGTGGATACAAGTGGATGTTGTTAGCTTCTCTAATGATCATGTGGTACAACTCTTTACAGTTCTTTTGTTAACTGATTAATCGTTTAAGTCATTGTTCAAGCAAAAGTGTCAAATGTTTGCTTCTCTAATGTACCAATTTCCCGTTTTTCTTTGTCATTTATGACAGTAAATGAAAACGTCTTGGGTTTTGGCCAGTTGGTTGGACAAAAGAGGAAATAAAATGATGTCACTTTGGGCTCTGGGAAATTGTGATGAGCATTTCATCATTCTTTGACATTTTATAGACTAAATAATCAATTAATTGTGCAAATAATTGGCAGATTAATGAAATTAATGAAAATAACTGTTGCAGTCCTAGTAGCATACTGTACACACACAGATGAAGCTGTGCTATGGAAAGGAGGATGCAGAGGAACTTTGGTGTATTGAAGCAGTCCATCTGGTTCCCTCACTGGGACACTGGGACACTGTTTCATCCAGCGTGACATTTTCTAATCCAAATCATGTTTTATGCATGCCCTCTGTTGGGGCACTGTGAGATGAGATACAGGGATTTTTGTTGATACAAGGACTGTGTGTGTGTGTGTGTGTGTGTGTGTGTGCGTGTGTGTGTGTGTGTGCGCGTGTGTGGGTGTGTGTGTGTGTGTATGTGTGTCAGTTACCCACCTGCTGATTCTTTAGAATAGTTTCACACTGCGCTATAGCGCTGAAGGCAGTCACTAACACACATATAGTCTCAGGTGCACCTGGTTTGAAGTGATGCTATTACAAGCAAAGTGGACCCTGAAAACACAACTGGATTAAAAATTAAAATTTTCCATAATTTGTCGTCACCAGCAAAGATCACGTTGCAGACATTAGAGGGAATCAATAGTGGACACACATTAGATAAAATCAATACCGGACACAAGCCAATATGCTCATTCACTTTTCATTCTTTTCATGCATAAGCTGTTCACACACAGTCCCTCCCTCTCTGTCTCTGAGGCTGAGATTTACTTTGCACTCACACTCACAAACACATAGTGTCTCTGTTTCTCTCGCGCTCTCATTCGAAGATTTACAACTCCCCTTAAAATAAAGATGCCACTGTTTATGCCCTGCAGCAGCCTTCAAATGCTGGCTTTTTGGTTTTTGCCATCTACCTCAAATAGATCTCTTTGAATATTTGCATGGAGACATTTTTCTAAGTTTCTGTCTATGGCTGATGATATCATCCTCTGATTTGTAGCTGGAACGTCAGACTGCTGCTGATTCATAGAAGGCCTCAGTGGGCTGCTTCTGGCATCTAATCAGTCAGTGCATATGTGTAATCAGCTTTTCCTATATCGTATTTTACATGGCACACTCAGTGTGGTTTTATTGTGAAATTATGAAGCAGTGCGGCAGCCTGGCACTTCAGTATGAATTGAACAATCAAATGTTATCTGATTATGACTGAGATTTGAAAATGGTTTCTCAAGTAGGCTGTCAGGAGTAGTTTGAATATGCAATGTAATCACACTTTTGAAAAAAAAAAGGCTTGAAAGCATTTATATCTGCCAAATGCAGTTCAATTTGTGTTTCTGGACACATTCCTGAGCAAGAAGAGGGAACAATAGCTTGCTCACCTTTTCAAGTGGATGTTTTGTTTCTAATTAGAAAGATTTTTCCAGTAAGTGCGCTACTAAACATCAGATTGATTAGTGCCATTTTCCTATCATGTAATGCCTTCAGGTGCAAATGCGTCAGTTTCTTACCACTCTAAAAGCTTTTGCGAAAGAAGTGCTTTTAAGTAGCTAAAAGGTGTATACAGTTAAAGGGTTAGTTCTGATTATTTGAAGGTTGGCTTGATGAGGTACTTGTCCATAGTCAGTGTATTACCTACAGATAGATGACAGTCAGCACGCACCCAGTTTGGTGAGGGAACAGGAGCAGAAGTACCTGTGTAGGAAGCTAAGAAAAGAACTGCTGTGGACAGGGTCAGCAGCAAAACGGTATGAAAATATTCTAAGTACAGCACACACTTTAATTGATACTGATTTTTTTAGATGTGCTTTTTTTTAATTGGCTAAAATATTATAAAATTTGCTGCTGACCCTGTCCACAGGCGTACATTGCTCAGCTTCTGTGCTGGTACTCCTTCGCCAACCACCATCTACTGCAGGTAATACACTAACTATGGCTGAGTACTTCATACAACCCCACTTTAAATAATCCAAACTATCCCTTTAAGCACGTTAAAGCTTCAGAAACTCTTTATTTCTGTCCAACATCATGTTTCTTGCCCATTCATGCCTCTGATAGTCATAATTATCAGGTGAGAATTATTAAACACTATCTGCCTCTTAATCCTGATGCAGACAGGGCTTTTTCAGCTTACACTAACTTACTGTTGACAGGATCCCTTGGCTCGCTTCCAGCCTCTCTGAAGTGCAGCACGCTCCTGTGTGTGTGTGATGTGACGTAATGTGGATCCAGTCAGTGACTCACTCCTTTTGTCCTAATTGCCTCCTTCGAAGTCCCGCGTTTCAAGGCTGAATGTGTCATAAGAGTTTGATGAGGCCGTCCCATTTCAAGGCCTCTCCAAAGGCGGCAGAGAAATGCAGCTTTCTCTTGCCTCAATCTGGAGAACACAGCTGTTTTATCCATTGAAGCTTACATAACAACCCACTGTGTGTTGGTCATTGTTAAAGGTGAGTTCATGCAGTTCTTGTCAACTTGCTAAATTGGGAAATGTCACCTGATCATTACGTATTTATAAATAGCAGATCAAATGGACAAAAAAAAAAAGCCACCAAGTCAGAAGTAAATACTATAAACCAGGTATAAACTCCAGTGTTTGTTAGCATCCATGACATGTTGTTGTTCACTACACTGGACAGGGCAATTCAACTTCAATAGCGAATGGGCCAAATCTGAAAATCACAAGGGGTTTATGGGCCATTCAGAATATTTTGTCAATTAATAGCTACAAACACCTTGAACAGTTAATAACATTAATAGACATATTACTCCATGATTTGATTGATTTGTAGTGCCTCTTCATGCTGTAGTCCTTCATTACAGCAATGCATTTGATGGACAATAAACACATGCAGCTGGCAAAGTAGAGTGCATTCACTCTGGAATTCTTCCCTTTAGCTTCAAGAGACACATTTTGAAGCTTGTTAGCTTTGGTTGAGTCTCAAAATCTCATAGATACATAGCTTAGTTTTATTTAACATATCACACATGCCAGGTGGATTTGCAGGCAGCCTCTTGCGGGCCATAGAAAAATTCAAAAGGGCCCCATTTGGCCCGCGGGCCACTACTTGCTTAGACCTGAAACGGGGTGCAACAATCCCTCTCACACCATAAACACTGAAACTTGTGCACATTTGCCAGTAACCTGTTGAAATGTTTTCCAAATGTCCATCATAGGCACTATCACAACTATAAACTCAATTATACAACAGTTCCTCCAACCACGTAATTCGATTGGATGAGAGAGATTCCATTAGTGTTGATATAGAGTATAACAGCATTGGGACTTTTCACTATCTGTATCACTCTGCCTTACAGGTGTTCTAATAGCTGTTACATCAATGTTACAATGACTAACAGGTAGAGACAGGATGGAAAGGAGATGTCATATACAGTAATTATGTGGGAATTATTACTGTGGGTCACTTAAGTCCACAGAGTAGGACACAAGTACAGCTACTTCTTATGCATTACGATGGTTAGGAAATAATTTATGTCTTATACCAGGGGTTTTCAGAGCCTGAGACTGTGGGCCTCCCAGACAGGGTTTGAAAAAAAGTTTACTTTCAGTTAATTACTGGATGTCTATGGGATAATGATTGTTATTGATCCCACAGAAACTAAACCATTGAACCAAAGAATTAAATATTGTTGTTTTACCTAACTTCAGACTACAGCAAATCCATGAGAAAGTTCTGCCCAAATGTATTTATTAGTTTCAGACTCTGGGAAAGTTGGAAAAACACAAATTTAATGTAAAGTAATAACTAATATATTATGGAACTAGATTTATTGTCTTATTCCAGGCATCATCATTGCCGTCTGAGATGTGAGAGTTCAATTCACTAATGAGTCTGTCTATTCAGGAGCATCCTTGACTTGTTTTTAAAATAGCTAGTGTGACTTACCAACTTCCAACATCTATTGGTGGGACACAAGAAATGCATTTATTCAGTCTGACCAGAAGCAGGGATAACATGTACTGGGGATGCAAACTTTTATTCACTGAGCCTTCCCTGAACCTGTTATGTGGGAAAGCCCGCCTCCCACGCTGAAACCCTCGGACTTAAACAGATTATTTACGAAATTGCATCGTGAGCAGATTTCACAATCAGCAGATGGATGTATTAGTAGCTTTTCAAATCATGCTAAAATAACAACCTGCTTTAAACATTACTACCTTATTTGCTCCTCTGTTCTTCAACTTCTTTGGAGTAAACTTATGAATTTTCAACTTCACAAGTTGAGGAAAACTACCCAAGCACCATTAGTTTTAATATGTGAGGGAGGATGATATCTAGGAGTGAGACATGTCTTGAAGGAAGGAGGAGCAACCCTTCAAAAACCTCCAGTCTCCAACTTCACAGGCCTTTTCCTTCGAAGGCAGAGCCCCTGAATTGGGATGCATGGCAGCACATAGTTGCTGTGAATCAGCGGTGGAGGAATCACTAAAGTGGGGGAACATCAGCTGGGAAAAGATAAAGCCACTTTTATGTATATAAAACACAAGTAATATACTGTTTTGTGTTGTAAAATCAGAAAAACATGGACACAAAGGTTTTTTTTTGCAAGTTTGGTATGTTCCACCGCTTTGTTTGGTTGCTTTGTGTGGTGAAAATATAGAAATCTTCAGGTACAGTAGAAGTCACTCATCAGGAGGCACATGTCTTGCATGCCTGATCAGGCTTCTTTATTATTAAGGCAGTGTGCTCTGCAGCTGTGCTTCTGCCAGTCTGACTAAGACAGGCGGACACAAGCCAGAGATCCATTTTCACATCAGTGTGTGCCTTCTGTGCCAGGACCATTATTATAATTACTGATACTGCTGGCCTCCTGTTACCAACAATAAAATGCCTCTGGGAAAACTCTGTACAAATTCTGGATGGAAAAAATCTAATTTGTCTAGAGGATCTTATCATTTGCTGTTTAATGCTGTAATGGCTATTAGGCCAGAGGGAAAAAATGGAGAAAGAAAGCACTCTGTGTACTAAATAAGAAGGAGGAAATACATTTGTCTTCCTGAAATTATAAGAAAGTCAGCCTCCCACCCACCTCCAACTCTCTCATGACCACAGCCGAACTTCAAAGTCCTCCCATCAGCATCAAATATTAAGCAGGGCGCTGCGCTTACACCTGTTCCTCAGTGGAGTGGCTTGTTCCATTTACTGCCACTTTCATCACACCAGCTGATGTGCAGGGTACACACACCATTAACCACAGGGGCTCTTTGACATCCAGTCACATCTATTGACAGTCATCTACATTTATCCCATGACCAGCTCTCATAATTAATGAATCTCAGTGAGGAATTATGTTCTCTTGCCTCCCCTGAGAGGGAGGGAGTCGGTGCCTTGCTCAAGGGCGCAGGCAGAGCTGATGCTTGTTGACATGGAGGCTTTAAGCCTCAGTTACACAACATGTCTGCCTAATTACTGTTCCATCCTGCTTCTCCAACAGGGGGATAATAGCACTTAGGAGGATTGATGATGCAGGTTTCTTCTCTTCAGCAAATCGTCATGCTTTGGTTACTCATCACAATAATTTCATTACAGAATTTAAATTATGAAACCCAAAAAAAGAGCATGGGTCTCCAGGGCACACGTAACTACACTGTAACTGAGACATGTTTCATTGAGATGTTTATTTCATATTTGTCTGTCATAAATTTGTGACTCTTAAAAAGGTACACTTAAAGAAAAGTCTGTAAAAATAAGGCCTAATGTACCATGTTACTGTGAAGTAATCTTCTTTATTACTTTGCATTCGCCAGTGCCAGTATTGTTTCAGTTGGAAAGAGTTCTCCAGTCTGCCGTAGGGTACAAATGCTAGCATGCTGCGGATGCAAAGGCTGGGCCTGCTAGTTTGCTAACGGGTGACTGCCGAATTAATCAGCAGTATCAGACAAGTGCTGTTCAGTCAGTTAATGGTGCTCGCTCCAGTCTTAGCCTCAGGTGACCACATGCTGACTGTTAGCGTGCTGTGGGTGAAACAAGTGGGGCCTGCTAGGTAGCTAGTGGCTCATGCTAATTATTGTGAAGATAAAAACAATGTATAGCAGTTGTGCGCATCCAGAAACTATTTGAGGCTGGTGTTGGACCAACTAAAAGTAGCAATGAGGATATTAAATGGTCCGCATAAGTTCACATGCACATACATAATGTCCTCAAACAAGTAAAAATACACATTATCAACACCTCAAAGCACATAAGAAAAACATGAGGCCACAGGCTGTCATAACCACTCTATGGCTATTTCTAAAATGAGGCACCTTTATATACTGACAATATTCAAGTATAGGAATAAACAATATCCACTTGACTAATGTCTCCAAAGGAGGGGACATATATGATTCCATTTATTACACATATATGGAATGAGTGAACTATAGTGAACGGCAATAATATTTTCATTCAGAAAAAATGAGAAAAAAATAAAGAAAGAAAAGCAAAAAAAAAAAAAAAAAATCAGAAAACATATGCATGCGCAACACAACATGCATTTTGTATTGATGATTAATAGATTAAGTGTTGTTAATTATCAGTTAAAGAATATGCACAAAATTTGCATCCCAACTTTAGAGACTTTAATGTTTGGGCCTGTTTAGACTTTAAAATGAGTGATGTACATTTGAAACATCTTTCAGTTTCAGTTTCATTTAAATAAATTTGACAAGGCAAGAGACGACAGCACAGATAATCCTGAAATGTGTCAAACATAACAGCAACAGTGTTACAGTAGAAGCAAAATATCAAGCACATATGCCTAAAATAATAAAGTATTTAGTAAGCTTTAGTAAGTATAAAACATTTATTTAAATTTTATTTTCTTGTAGGTTTCATTGTGTCTGCTGTAGAAAGAGAGAGATAAAATAAATCTTGCAAAGACATCTGTGTGATTAAAGGCCATTATTTCACTGGACCAGTGAAGTTACACGTCTCTCTTTTAGTCTCTGAGTTTGGTGGGAGAAGACAAGGGTTTTTCTTGTGTAGTGGAATTACGAGTCCGAAATTTGCAAAAGCAGAGCTGTGTAGGAGGGACATCTGACTTTACTGCCCACTTCAGTGAAATACAACATGCTCCTCGGTAAATTAATAATGTAATATTTCAATATTTCTCAACCGTTTCACAAAAAATGATCCACTCAACTTTCTGGTCCTCCATTTTATTTAAACATCACTGGTGGTGGTGCGACATGGTGGGAGAAACTCTGTGTGGGGGATCGATCTGTTTGGGATTTTATGAAAGCGGATTTATTTTGCTCTTGTCTGTTCTGTCAACACTTTCTTTCTGCTTGAGTCAAAATGAAATACCTTTGAGACCTGACATTTTTGAAAGGCCATACCGTTAGAGAATGCAATCAATGTTTCATTATGCTTTCAGTAAAGCAGCTGCAGAAGGTTTCGATGCTGGAACTTCTGGAGGAGAATAAAATCAAGGTCAAATCTGGCCATATTTTTTAAACGTACTGTGTACAGGATCCTGGACAGTTTGTATGAAGGAAAGATTTGTGATTGTTTGCTTATGTTCATTTTGGGCTATTTGTCAGTGTCTGTTAACAGGAGGTGCAATCAATATTTATAAACCTATAGATCAAAATCAATTGAAAAGATTTTTAGCGCTTCACAAGATCTTTTTGCCTTGTGAGGTGCAGCAGCACACAACACCATATTACAATATAGGGTAAGACATATAACATAACATATAAAGTGAGAAATCTATAATTATAACATATAATACATAATTATAATTAAAAATAATACAATTTTCTGTAATTGGTCCAGTAGAGAGGGAGAACGCTACAGCTGGCACTACAATATAATCCCTCCAGGCAACTACGGAGCATCACTACTTCCACTTTAAGTGCCTGTTTTTCCACTGACAGGCTCAGATTGTTATTATGTGTATGAAAAGAGCACTACAGAGAGAACCCCTTTTTTAAAGAATAACATATTTTTTGTTGAACCACAAACAGCTATTTTATTTCTCTCACCAAACTCACCAGACTGTCTTTGAAAAACAGAGATTTTATCATCTTTATCTTCATTCAAACTCAGCAGAAACAAAATAAAACTCAGCAAAACCAGCTTTGCTAGTCTAGTCCCACTGTTCCAAGAATCACCAACTCTGGTTTGGTTGGAATAAACCCTTAATTCACTGCGTTAGACGTGAAAATATCAGGAGAGAGTGAGAGTGAGGCTGGACACCAGAGGAGCAGTGAGGGAGAAACGGTGTGTGTGACTTCAAGGTTTATTTCAACCAAACAACCAGAGTTTGTGGTTGTTGGAACAGTGGAAAGAAGAGCCAAGACATGAAGGAAGAAGTTCAACGCACTTTAACCGGCTCACAAGGACTGCAGGCCTGCCCAGTGTTCTCAAGGGAACGATATGCCTGTCACAAGAAAGACTTTGAAAATAGGTCCAACAACACTGGAGGACATGGGCTAAGATGAAAAAGGTTTATTCAGAGAATAATGTTTGACGCCAGCTGCATCAGAGTCACTTATAAGATGTAGTGGGCGTCACTTAAGTTTGTGTGCTCCAGTGTTTTTCACTTTCCTGTGAAATGAGCCAAGACATTTTAGTCAGTTTTGTTTTCTTTCTGTTGAGTTTGAAGGAAATGTGTTTTATGATGATAAAATTACTATTTTTTAAAGGGAGTCTGGTGAGTTTGGTGAATGCATAAAACAGCTGTTTCTGGTTAAGCAAAATATATCTTAATCTAAAGTAAAAAGTTATAATATATGTGACACTTCTCTGAACCCTTCAGTGGCAAAAACAAGCACTTATAGTGAACTTTGACGATGTGCAGTTTAGTTTCTGACTGAAAGATTATTTTTTTGGGCTTTTGCCTTTATTGTGATAGGACAGCTGAAGATATGACAGGATAGGGGACAGAGAGAGAGGGAACGACACGCAGCAAATTGGCTGCAGGCAGGAATCCAACCAGCAGCCGCTGCACAGGACTGACAGCCTCGATACATGGTGTGTACGCTCTGAGCTATAGGGGCGACCCCAGTTTCAAAAATTCTTGTCCCCATAAGTCACTCAGACACAACAACATAGGAAAATAAGGTCCAGGTTGAAAAATAACCAACTTACCCTTTGATTATGATTTATCCTGCAACTCTGTTATCTTTGTTTTTATTATTTTAACATATCAATCTTTAATTTTATCATATTTTAGGAATAGACTTTATATAACTGAAATAGTCTATTTTCCTCTGTTGGCTTCATTTCCTTGGTTTACTTTGGCTGTCTACTGCTGAACTCTAACAGAGATGCTTTTTTGGGGGGGGGCTGCAATAAATAATTGAGGGAAGATGCTTGAATGAACCTAATAGTGACTCCACTGATGTCTTTGTCTTTGTCTCGTTGCTAAAATAATATTTTGCACAATGTTGAATTCTATATAACATCTTTACCGTGCGGCACAGTGTGTCCAATCAGATCAGTGCATGATATGAATTCTGACCTTCGCTTGAACATATCACAAACACCTCAGCAACATTTAATGTGTGTGTGTGTGCACTTGAATGCATTTTGGTTTGGTGCAATGAATGTCCTAAATCCATGCGAATATATGAAAGGAATTTGGTGCAACACACGGATGATGAAATACTTCAAATACAATTTTGCCCAAGGCTGTTTTGTTGGGAGTCAGTAGCTGGCAAGAAGCTTTCATCTGCACCCACAAGCAATAGATTTTCCTCCCCAAATTTTCAGGATTGTTTCATATGATTTCACTCTTTTAACTAAACTGCAGAGATATTTGTGATTTGTTGATGGAGTTGACATGAATCGACTCCTTGTAAGGCAGTTTTTGTTACAAGGAAGCCGTTTGGTTTAACTGTGTATAGACGGGCTCCTCCTGAATAACCCTGGGAGCACAGTGAGTGATGTGTGTTTGTGCGGTGACAGTGAGGGGCGGCAGACGGAGGGCGGAAGCAGATGTGTGTGAGAGAGAGGTTCAGAGCTGTGGCACTATCACAGGGTGCCTTTGTCTGGCTGCAGAAGAGTGTTGAATTAAAGGCTGTTAACACTAGTCTGCACACTCATATGCTAATGCCTCTTACTCTGAGAGAATAAATAAATTATGGTCCAGAAAACACATCTGAGTCCCTGCTTTACATGCCTCGTGCAACACAGGCGAGAAAGATACAGATTGTGTGTGTCAGAAACAGAGAGACAGAAAGAGGGGGGTTGGCACTGTACAGAAATAGCGGTGAAGGAACATCAAAGAGGCAAGACAAAGGGGAATCTCTATAACCTTTCTTTGCTTAAGGCTTTGCACTCGATGCTGCTGTAGGTGATGCTGCACAAGAGATAACGAGAGATAGATTGGGCAGAGAGGCGTACAGAGCGAGATTTGGACAGAGAGGAAGGAAGGAAAAGGGGAGGGGGAGATTTAAAGGGCAAGAAACGGAGGGAGATTTAGATACTGAGTGAGAGCGAAGGGAAGAGAGCCAGCAGCAGCAAGCAGGAGCAGCAGAAGAGGCGGTGGTGGATGGGAGAAGAGGAGGAGAAGAGGAGAGGCATTGACTGGAAGAAGCAACGTCCACATGGGAGAGAAGAAAACGGCTATTTCATGTGCTCGGCGTGCATGACTGAGGAGCGTGGCGTGCTGTCTGGATTGTTTGTCATCTGCTGCCCCACAGCTAGAGGACATAACGAAGGAACACACAGGCAGGCAGGCTGGGGGAGATATAGGTCTGTGTGCAGAGGATGAACAGGCAATGTGGGCTCTCTGGCTGTGATCGCTGTCCTCAGACCCCCGTAGCCACTTGCACTGGTGCTGTTGCAGGCCGTTAGCCTCGCAGTTAGGCAGCAGCAGAGTGATTGATACAGGATGAGCTCAAAGCACTCCTCCGACTGGATCCCTTACAGGTACTGTACCACATTCCTGAGAACACAGGAAAGGGCACAGTGTTCATCTTTGGAAGCAGTGTGTGTGTATGTGTGTTTGTGTATCTGAGCGGGTTTTCCGTCATGTGAGTGTCTGACAAGGAGATCTGACTGATAACGGTCACACTGGATTAGCAATTGGAACTGGATTTTTTGCATTTTATTTTAGTTATTTTTTGTGGCTTAATATTTTTGTTTCCTCTCATATAAACATTTTAAGTGGAAAAATGTTGCCCACATATATTTATAATTTAGACTGAGGCTCTTTTTTTTTTTTTTTACAGGAGTGCCGCAGAAAAATAAATAAATAATGCAAAAGTGAATCCCAGAATTTCAGCTGTATAAACTGCTGAGGTCTCAATTTGGTTCACAGGCAGAAAAATGTTCTTTTTCCTTAGATAAATATATTGTTCATGTGTAAAACTTCTTATGATGTCATGCAGGAATAGTGCTGTTTCAGTATATTCAAAAGTAATAGTTTCACTGGAATGTCATGATGAATGTAGGTCATACAGGAAGTTCCCGCCTTTCTGTGCGAATGTGTGTTTTATGTGCATGTCTGCATGCATTTGTGCAAAAATGATCTGGATTGCATGATGCTGGAAATATAATCCCAATAATCTTTTGTAAATGACAAAAATGTGAGCATTTATGACCTTTTAGTCTCTTGCAGTGGAAACCCTATATCTGCTTTCATCATTTCAAGTGCAGAGCTAATGCTGCTGTCTCTTTCCTCTGATTGAGCACCCATTGCCATGGTTCCCTGCTCACTTTGATGCCATTGGCTCATGGTTGCTATAAGTTACGGTGGCAATCCACGGATTTCAGGACTGCATCAGGGTGACAGGAGAGAGTGATCTGTGTGAAATTTATTTTAAACTTCTGGACAAGAACGTAGAGACACATCTTTAGGTGATGTTACCACAAAAGCATTTTATGGAAGCATTAGATTGACTTTTAAACTCTTATGATGCAGCAGTGGGAGGAACGAACAGTAGTTATTCGATCATTCAACATGGGTCTTCTCACCCAGTCACTTTTTGTTTTAGGAAAGATGTGCTAAAAGCTGCAGCTAAAATAATTTAAACAAGACATCAACCACTATCAGTATCTGACATGATCTCCCGAGGTTCTGCTGTTTGAGTGTGAGTGAGAGGGTGGGGACAGAGAGATCGGTGGTTTCTCAATGAGCAGTTTTTCTCATCCCGTGATGAAAAATGCATGGACCTCAGTGCAGAGTTGGAGGAGACAGCTGCACTGTGTGGCTCTCTCATCTCATTAGATATATACAGTCAGCGCATGCATTCACAGGAATTGACAGAATGAAGGAGACATATCTCGCAAACACACACGTCCACAGAGAAACAGCAGTTGCACAATAGCTCGTCTCTGTGGGGAGCAAATCCACTAGATTAGCATTTCAGCATTCGAAGTCTTTTGCAAATCTGTTGTTTTCTTTCAGTTTTTCTCTGACAAGGGAACCCTGGGAGGAAAGCTGAAATTGTAAGCACTTGACAACAGAAGCAGTAAAATTGGTATAAAACTGATTTATTCATTTATTTACTATTTCACTTTACTTTTCCAGAAAATTGTGTCTGAGGTCAGTTAATGTGACACATCATGTGATCTGCTTTAGTTTTCTTGTAAAGTCACATTTTGTCAATATTAGCATTATTTTTAACTTTTTTCAAGGTCTGTTTATGTCTGTCTGTTTTAATAATCTCACAAATAAAATTTCTTGCGTTGCACCACATAAATGAATGAATATGCATGCATTTGTGTGCATACTGGATTGCCCTCTGTTGCTGCCAGGTGCTATTGCAGAATCATCAGCCAATCACTGTCGCACATATAAAAACCTGGTGATGCATATAAAACTATTTTAAAAGTGTGAAGAGGAGTCTCAGTGACTGATAACAGTCAAATCCTCTCCGACAGCAAGAGCTAAATTTACTTGTGGCTGGCTGAGTTAATGAAAAATCTACTATTTTTGTGTCCAACTCAAACCTTTAATAGTTTCAAGTCAGAACAAATTAATTCATTATATATATGTGTGTATATATGTACAACCAGCATTATCAGCTTGTAAACAGTACTGTCACTAATGTGACATGTAAGGTACAGTTTACTGTAAATATAATGTTTTTGTTACAGCACAACATTCGATAAATTTATCTGTTCAAATGGTTTATTTTCTGCTTTCATAATAGGAATGTAACAATATCAGTAACTCAAGATACGATAATATCATGATGAAGTTCATGATACAGTATTTTGTCACATTAAACAACAACAAAAAAGACAACTTGAAAAAGCGTATTTTAATAATGCATTTGATGTGTGCAGGCTATAAAATTTGTTCTTCCTTTCAATTAAAATGCTTCTTCTTTCCTTCTTTCATAAAAAAATGTAAAAGTAGTCAGCCATGACCTAAACATGTAGAAAAAAATAGCATGACTTGTCTTTGGCAATGAGTGCTGTAATTATGTGTGTAGAATTGCAAAACAAAAACAATGCAGCAGTCAGTAGCAGTAGCATAAAATAAGATAAAAAAATAATAACATAAAATAATTAAATGTTGCTGTCACAGTCCTGTATGGTATTGAGATGTTTTATTGTGATATTGTGATGCTCAATGTATTGTTACATCTGTATTCATAATGTTAAAAAGAACTAATACATGCCTTTTTACTTATATATGGAATTATAGATGGACAAAAATATGATAAATAAGCACATTTGCTTTCAAACCTAATCAGATCAAATAAAACCAAAAAGTTCATTGGCTTTGAATATCATTCTCAGTCTTAATTATTAAAATAAGGCTCTTAACGCTTAGATCAATGTAAGTATTTAATAATAAATACAAGCTTTCATTCACTACATGTTCACTAGACTTGATGTTGAGGATATAGAAGCTAAGATCTTTGCTTTATCAATAAAAACTTACATGGCGCCCCAAATGTTGAGAGCCTTCTTCTTTCATATCTTATGTTTTCTTGCACATTAGCATTGTTTCATGATTCCAGTAATCTTCTCAGAATACTTAATACTTAAATTTTAATGTAACACTCAGGTTTTCTCACGCACATTCCAACAGGGAATTTTCAAATGTTGTCATGGTTGATTTAATTCAACGTGTTTAATTCAGTGTTATAACTGGTCATTATATAAAGCATTTCCAGCTTGCTTTTTCACTTGCACATACAGTAAATAAACATTTTCCTTTGAAGCTGTAGGTGATTTTGGAGAAGGCTAGTTGGTTGTTGAGGCTTATTCCCAGGTTGTCAAATACAGACACTGTCAAAATACAGACGCTTTGGGTTGGATTGATTGTGGGGACCACCTGCATTAAAGGCTTCTTCTGGCTCTGATTGTTTGTTTTCATTCAGCCGCAGTGGATTCTTGAAAAAGCCATTTGGGGCTCTGGGAGGAGCCAGAGGAACCTGATTTTTTTCCACATATTATCTGTCAGGATATAGTGACCATTTCAGCGAACATGACAAAAAAAAAAGTTATTTTTCATAAAAGTTACCTGCTGAACCTTTAACAGAATACAAAGCTTCCCGTAAACCTCGCCATCGGTGTGTTGCAGGGCAAGAGTGACCAGAGACTCTCCAGAATAATGAGCTGTTTGACCTCCACTGGAACAGCTCTGTTTGTGTCATTATCTTGCTGTCTGATGCCTATTCAAACACTTGATTACTCTGATTGCAGACATGGAGTGCTTTGTTTGTCTGTATGTCTAACTGAGAGAGTGGGAGGTAAATACATTTGTATTGCATCTGTGTGGGCCCTTGTTGTCACTGGGTGCAGAGATACAGGTACACTGAATATTCATTGACTGATCTTAGTGACTATCCACTGCCACTGTCAGATTCAGGCTTTTGATGAATGCATGAAGAGTATAAACCAGCCATCAACCATGCTGTTGCACCTGTTGGCTTTATTTATCCTGCTCCAGTCAGACTTCATGGAAAACGAAAACAGGTTTTCATTTCATTAGTCAAACTAAGAGATAACACATTAGTAAAAAAAAAAAATAGGACTTGATAATAACTCAGATATAAAATACACTCTGCTTTTATATTGCAGCCATCAGCCCTGCAATTACTTGTCAGCATTGTGTAATCCACCATATTGATTATGCAAATGCACGCATATACGTGCATTTATCACTTGGATGTCACATTATTTATACAGCGTCATGCAGGATGTATGGAAGGTTTTAATTGTTGACAGTAAAATATGAGTTTTAAACATACATATATAACTCTGTAGGTAATAGGATGTAAAGTAAGACACTTTCATGTGCAGAAAAATCATTAGGTGCCTGTGTCATCAGCTGCACATAGTAAAACAACATCCTTTAATGGAGTGTAAGGAAGCACATCTGCATTTGCATGTAAAATGAATCAATTTCAGTCATAGTTAAACAAAAAACATAATTTTCTCATTCATCACACATCAGCAGACTCCCCTCCCCCTCCCACCTTTCATCCTTTTCTCCTCTGCTGTGGCTCATTGTCTCCAGCTCTTCAGCAGAAAACATGTCATTGCCTGTAATTAGGAACCACTGAGGTTTCTCAGGGGTCTCCGAGATGCTCCGTCCACACGAGCTGAAGGAAGAATTAGTCAGTCTGCAGAGGACACAAGGGAAAAAAAAATCCAATGTACACATGTAGAGCAGCAACTGTCACATTCCTCTGCAGCACCAACAGGATGATCTGGTGAGAGACGCTCACACCAGCAGGACTGAGAGTGAATACTGAAGCTAACAGCGACGTCTCTTTATCTAGTTTGTGGTGATACACTACACACACAGTCTCTTTCATCTGTCAAATCCTCTCTCATGAAAGGTGAAGTGTGCCAGTTCAGTTGAGTAATGATGCCTTTAATGGATTCCACAGGTGATCAGAACATACTGGAACATGCCGAGAATATAAAGAGGTCCACTCACCACCATGGCACCTTATTTCAGAAAAAATATGTAAAAGACAAATTACTTTTTGATCCTATCTGAATCACACACGAAATTTGGCAATTTAAAACATTTTTTCAAGTCAAGAAAGTCAGTTTGCATTTCTCATAAAACTACTGAAGTATACATCTGTGAAAATACAGAATTAGAATGACACACTCAAAAGTTGTATAAGTCCTGTTTTTCAGTAGCTTTCAGCCAAGCCTTGCTTGTGATTATATCATATTGCTTTATACAGTCTATTTATGATTGTGAATGATGTGGGTTTACTATTTAGAGTTGGATGTTACATCATATATCTCTCACAAGTGTCTCTTTCTGTCAGTTGTTAATGTAGAATTTTCAATATGCTTCCCACTTTATTCTAGATATGGATGCTTTCTGATAGGAGTGATTTGTTGTAATTTATATTTTGGCACGTCTTGTACTTCCTTACTGGTGTAATGGTCATGATTGTTGACATATTTAATATTGTACGTGTGTGAACCTTGTCTTAATGCTGTGTTTTGGCCCCTCTATAGTTCTAGTCTGTGCTGAATGAGTGTATAATTAGAGGAGGTCGTTTAAGAGGACGCGAGTCTCTGTTCTGTTTGACTCTGATGAAGAAGCAGTTGGCATTGAAACATTAGTCACTTAATAAAATTTGTTGCCTTGGACCGTGTACTCCAGTATGTTTGGACCTATTTTTCAAGTCTTTCCTGCGACTAGAGTATGCTGCCCTTGAGAGCACTGCACAGGTCTGCAGTGTCAGTCGGTTGAAGTGCATTTAAACTTTTCCTTCGTTGTGTAAATAATGCCGTAACCTTGCAGAGCCAGTCGAGCCAAGGCATGACCATCACTACTTAGGGCTGGTATGATACACTCATCTCTCAGTTTGATACTATGACAATACTTTGGCGGTGATTTGATATGTATGCAGTTCTTAAGTATTGCAGTTCGATATTATGGTTTATTGCAATTTTGTTTTTTTTAATGCCAGATAGTGAGACAAAATTGAACTATATGCTTCTAGAAACTGCATATCATGAATCATATTTGCAAAAACAGTACACATCACAGTCAGACAGTCTGAGTTTTATTTCTGCAGCATCTCTGCTATACTACATGTAGTAGTAAATTAAATATGTTTTGAAGTAAACTTTAGTTGTTCCTGCTCGTCAAGGTAGTGCCTTAAGAAAGTAAGAAATAAAGTCATTATGCCAAAACGAACAGAATCCCTGAAAACTGCACACACCACAAAGAGCATTTAAATCATCCTTCACCAAGTGAAACTGAACTTTGAAATCATGACTTTTGAGTTTGAGTTTGTTTCCACCGGTCTGAGGACATACCTTAAAGTCTTAATGTACATGTTGTTTTATGGTAAGCATGTGAAGTAAAATGGATCAGTTTGTTAAAATAATGTTATCGCATTCGCAGTGCTAATTTCCGATAACACATCAATGGGAATTCCCATTATGTGTTAGCATTAAACTAACAGGCTAACTAAGTGCTAGTCATTTTACGTGTATAAAAAATCAATTCAGGAATCGTGAAAACGAGAATTATAATACTTAAGAGAAATGATTTTAGCCCTTAATGGCCTCTGATTGGCTTACCCTGATATTCTATCCAATCTCACTCCTCACGCCTAAACCTAACCAACCCAAACCAATGAGGGCGACAGTCAGAGTCATGATTTCATCATCCTAGGAGGGAAAAAATGCCTACAGACCCAACCAACTCTCCTTTCACATAGCTGCAGCTCTCAACATGGTCACACTTGTGATTTTCAGCACTTTTAACACCTTCTCTCTCGTCCAAATGTGCCGAGGTGATGCTCATGTTGGTGTTGCTGATGTATACGGTGTGAGACGAGAGATGTAGTTCGCTGAGTGTTTTCTCACAAAACTAAATAGTAATGGCGATATAAACTGACAAACATGATATGTATCATTTATGGCACAATTCGAACGGGATGAAAAAATATAGCGCTCTCTGTTGACTACGTAATGTATATATATTTTTCTGAAATCATGTCCCATGACAGATACCAGAAGAGGAGGTACTTTACCTCACTATGGACAGCAGACAGGTGGATCATGCAGCAGGAGGTGTTTGAGAATTTTCTGTAGATTTTTTGGTGTGTTTTTTCACAGTAGCCACTGTGAAGCTGACTACAGGTGCTGATTGTAGTGAATGAAAGCTTCTGTCTGGCAGCAGTGGATGAAGATTGAATGTCAAGTCATGTAGAGTCAAATTTATTTATATAGGACAAAATCATAAATGTGCCTCAAACAGCTTTACAATCTGTACAACATACAAAAAAACAAAAAACAAATCTCTGATCCAGCTTTTTAAAGCTGTGCACATACCAAGTAAACTCACAGAGAAAATGACGTACTCTTTATCATGATTCATTCTTTCCTAAGAAAATCGAGATGCATCCTAAAACCAATTTCTGGGTGTTAAAGAAATAAAGCAGTGTGTCAATAAAAGAAGGGGTTTGTTTTGTAAAGGGGGCATGGAGAGGGAGATGAAGAAGGAACTCTGTAGCGCTTTTCTGGTAAAACTCAGAACATCTTTTCTACTATCAGCTCAGCGATGCCAACCAAGGTTTCCTTTAAACCAGTGGTTCTGAAATTTGGGTCTGTTGTACTCTGATTATAGACCATGTTTATTTTATGAATAGATTTTTAGTAATATTTATTTACACAATCTACTTCCTTTCCACAAGCAATTTTTATAGACCTGTCATATTCAAGTCCCTGTTATCAGAATCAGACTTAGTACATGTGTACAGAGTTAAGAAGATAATAACAAGAGCCACAGCAACAAACAAAAACAACAACAAAAAGAAAAGTTAAAAACAACTATGTTAAATACATACTTACATTTGATCCAGCAAAAAAATATATATATACACAAAGTACAGCAAAAATATGCATACATTCAAGAACAGCAAAAATTGCAGAATGAAGGCTGCTATTATTGTTCTTCTTATGTTTTTTATTAGGCTTATTTCATACTTTCGATTATTTATATTTTATGCATATTTTTTATAGTTTTAATTGTAAATTATTTTAATCTACATTTATTTTATGTATGCACTAGTGAAATACACTCTCTTGATGTGTGTGTCTGTTATGGGTATTCTGTGTTGACATGGTGCAAATATTTTGAATACATGTCTAATATCTTTCAAATACATTTCTCCTGGGTTGTTTTTTCACATAAGTAGAAAGATAAAAAGGCTACGTCAGATTACTCCAAGTGACACACATGAGGGTGTCCTCGGTGTATTTCCTGTCTTGTAAATGGTCCTTAGCTGAGAAAAAAAATGACAACCTCTGCTCTAAATTGTCCCTTTTATCTTGCTAATGATCGGAGCTGGCTTCACAATATGTTTCTTTTTCTGGACACGATGACATCACTTACAGCATCATGTTGAAGTGACGCCTCACTGGCTGCAGTGTGAGAGCCGTCTTGGACCTTATAATTGAAGGAAGAGTGTTTTTTAGAGGGCTGTATCTATTAATGTCACCACAGTTTCTCCTACAGACTTGGAAGGGGAGGGTCAGGCGAGGTTTTTGTTATCTGCAAGCTCACCGCTAGATGGTACTAAATCCTACGCACTGGTCCTTAAACGCCCCTGCAGTCCCACATTGTTGTACTAAGCTGTGTTGAAGAAAAGAATGCAAAGCTATAAAAACACCTTTTAAACCATTGATATACTCATGGAAAACAAGAATGTGAATAGCTTTCCATGAATTATCGGATTTTGCTTTTGCTTTAATGACCCAAACTCAATTTTGAGTGTGCAGTACTAAAAACAGCCATGGGGGTAATTTAGATCTTAATGTGACTAATGCTCTGTTTCCTGAAGTCCTGAACAAGCTTCATTACCATATATATCGCAGGCAATGAAGCTAAAATACAGTTTGATATTAAGCGTTCAACCTTCTGATGCAGTTTCAGAGTAGCAAATGAATTAACTAAAACAGTTTTCCACCCAGCAGAATTATTATAACAAACAGCGCTCACACAATTTTAACAGCACTCTCCCCTCCTTCTTTGCTCTTTTCTTTGCAGTACTTTAGATGACGAGGGCACCAACCTGCGACAGCAGAAACTGGACAGACAGGTGAGTCTTGTGCTGTTCTTCCTGCAGTTCTGATAATAAAGTGACACACAGGCAACATCAATTATAACAGGGCACTTTTATCATGACACAAGCTTCCGCTGCTCCGTCATGGGGACACAAATGGCCGGCTAGGACTTGTTATCTCTCTGAGTGTTAATGAGAGGGTGTGTTAATAAGGCTCTGAAAGATTATTCAGTAAATGACATGTACAAAACCTAAAGCCAAGCAGTACTGCAGTAATCCAAACGTTTTAAATAGTATTTTAAATAAATAACATTTTTGTCAAGCAGTGCCTTGCAAAGTTAAAGGCCTTTAAAATTATTAGACATTGTGATAACCTGGATAAAGGAGATTTGATTATAGTTATGTAAAAATATATATATATTGTGACTGAATTCTTGTGTACTGTAAGAATACAATGTACTACAAAAATAGATACATGTTTCATGCTAATAAAATAAATTAAATGGAAACAGATCCTTTATTCAGTACCTGACAAAGTTATCTCCTTATCAAATTATTAGATGTGATAAATTTAGGAGATTATAATATTCAGACTGTATATTGTGATTGAATCATATTGCATTATTGTCATATGGACAGTTAAAACAAGTGTCCCTCAACAGTGAAATTATTCCTTTGTCCTCCACTCTGAATGTTATTAAACAAGGAAACACAAGTATAAAAAGTGAAGAAAAATACAAAAATACAAGAAAAGTAAAGAAAGATAAAGAGAAAAGAACATTAAAAATGAATCAAGGAGCTCTATGTGCAGTTACAAAATGCAGTGACAAAAATCTGTGGTAAATATGTAACCAAAATAAATGTAAATGTCTGTGATGTGTATTCTCATGTATCCATCTACTGGATGAAAAATAGATTCATGTTTAATGTGAATCATACAGGTTGAAAAGGGTGACATAAACAATGGTTGATGCAATTTATGTCCCATTATCTCAGTTAGTTTATGGTGAAGCGATTACTTTACATTTATCCGTAAATTAAAATGATTTTGGTCAAGTACAGGTTTTATAGAGGTTTACAGAGGTACCCCATGTAGCTACTAATGATCTAAGTATTTTTACCAAACAAATAAAATAGATAAAGTCATGTAAAACTGGTAACATGCCATATTATACAGTTTTAATCAACATACTGGCATGATACAAATGATAATAGAAGCAATCATAATCATGAGTGATCTTAAATTATCACTTTCCTCTCAGTGTGGATACCTCACTGTATGTTGATCAATTTTTTATCAAAGTTCCCTTCCTCTTTTATTTTCTTTTCAGGTGGATTGTCATTTCGTCTATTGCATTAATAGTCTTAGTTATGGATTTCAGTGGACAAAAGGAGGTTTCATTGGACCTCAGGGATAAAGTCTGTCTAATCTGCAAGGAGTTTAATTTGGTGCTCAAGGAATTTAAGGTTAAACGGCATTATGAGACCAATTTCAAATCTTACAACAAGTTAATAGGTTTTGTGTGGCAGCCTCACACTCTGACAGACAAACAGTGACAACAGTTGAGCAGTGACCCTCTGTCCAGACAAACACCGAAACGCTGAACTGCAGCTCAGCCACTTTCAGTCCTTTTCTTTGCACACTGAAAACTGCTGTTTCTGATGTCCAGCAATTTTTGTGAAGTGAATAATGTGAGTGCAGTGCTCTATAATCAAAATATTCTGTTCTGTAGTCAGATCAAACGCTCCCGCAGTCTTTTCCTAATTAATCAATGTGAAGGCCTTCCAGGTGGTCTGTTTCACATGCAAGTGAACTGCTTTTCATCCATGCTTGAATGGATTAAAAACACAATTCTTAACCTACAGTACTGTAGTTACTCACTTAACCTTGCATTAGGCATGTAAACAAATTATTATTAATTGATAGCCTTATTGTTTACAATTGAGTCTAGAAATGTTTGGATTAATGACTTATTGAGGCATGAAAATGTATTACATCTTAATTTTACTCCTCTCTCAATTGGTTTCTGTTATTTGCGGCGACTCACACAAGGTTTAAAGTAAAGTATGATGTTAAAACAGAACTTATTTTTATTGGCTATCTGTCTCACTATAGTCTGCTTGTCAAAGTCAGAGAGGCTTGTTTGCAGCTGTGCGTTTCAAAGCATTTATACCAGAGTTTATGTTAAGCGCCTGACCCACACATCAAAACCTTAACCATCAAATCCCTGCACTGTGTAAATGCACCCGCTGTTGTTATACCCATCACTGTCTTGGCGAAGATGTGAGCTTTACGAGGGATACTGTAAGAGCTCAAATGCTCTGCACCCTGAGTTCTCCACTAATAGAAACCTTCAATATTTGATGAGCTCTGCTTGAAGACTTGCATATAGCTGACAGATAGTCCAGATGAATAGCTTTATCCAGCCTCAGGTCAGAGCGGTTTAGGCAGCACATCGTTAAACATCCTCAGATTTCTCTCCTGGCTTAACAGATTTATCTGAGACTGTGTTATTGCCACTTGCTTTTGAACTTAACCCTCTGTCTACAGTATGAAAATAGCTTACAAGAAAATCTGTATTTCCTCATAAGTGCGCCGTAAGTGATTATCACAAGCAAGATCAAATGGAAAATAATTTTGTATTCTGTATCATGTCTAAATAATTATGTCTAAATAATTATGTCTTTCTTTAGCAGCAAAATTATTAATCACTCAGTGAGGAAATTGTGAATTATCATATGCAGCATATGCTGTACAAAAACTTACAGACATGTTTGCTAATCAAGTCAAGTCAAATTGATTTTATTTATATAGCGCCAAATCATAACAGAAGTTATTTACGCATTTCATATAAAGCAGGTCTAGATGCTACTCTTTATCATAATATTTACAGAGACCCAGTAATTCCCACAATTAGCAAACACTAAGGTGACAGTAGTGAGGAAAATCCAACTGAGGTTGTTCTTTAATGTGGGAGTCGGTTCTTACTTCTATAAGTGCACAGAGATGTACATTAAACCGAGCAAATGTTTTGTTTTCTAACCTGATATTCATTAGCAATGCAATTGTTGTGTCTTCAAAGCATAAAGCTGATTTAATCTTGGCATATAATTAATTCTGAAATATCCACATCCTTATATGGTACCTTTTTTTTTTATCTCTCCCTCTTTTTTTAATTTAAATTTTAGTTAAACTATGTTTTGTTAACTTAACTCCACCACCAGCAGCCCGTTTATGGGGGGACATTGGACACTCAGAAACTGAAAAAAATGTTTTATAAATCAAACAATTCTGTTTCGCATCGGAAACAGTTCGCTCTAAGGATTACTATATACAGAAATATCCTTCAGTAGAAGAGAATAATCAGAAATTGCAATTAAGTGTTTATGTTTCATGATTTTTAATCTTACTGCAGTTCAGTACTACCATATTATACATATACATTAATATTATATTATAATCATTATGTAGTATTAAAAGAAGAAATAACTTCAAGTGAAAATAATATCTATTTAATAATATCTGTTTCCATCACCTTATTTGTGCTTTCCCAAACATATTCAGATTAGGGTGCATCCTTCCCTTGTGCCTTCATTATCTCTCTTTCTTTCTGTGCATGTACACATGTACATGAAACCGCAACAACAGCGAGCGCTCCTTGAACAGAAGCAGAAGAAGAAGAGGCAAGAGCCTCTGATGGTCCAGTCTAATGTGGACAGCAGATCTCGCACTCGTCGGACAAAACAGAGCGAGGAACAGGCTCCGCTGGTGGAATCCTACCTCAGCAGCAACAGCAGCACCATCTACCACGGTAAGTGAGATCGACACTCCTCTGTGGCTCTGTTGATTCAGAAAACATAGCGTTTAGGAAACACTGGAATGAACAAATAAAGATGTCAGACTGCCTGTTTGGTGGATCTGTCTTATTTACTGGAAGTATTTGCTCCTGGGCTGAAAGAGATTTAATCTCATGCAGTTTTTGTTTCTGCTCCCAATAGAACTGTCAGCTGCAAGTTGCACAAAACAGAAACTATAAAAACACTTAAACAGCAAATAGCAATTGTACATTTGCTATGCAGATGACACACAAAAATATATCCCATCAAAAACCAGTGAAGAAGGCAGTTTAAATCATCTTTCATCCTGTCTGTGAGAAATTAAGTTCTGGATGTCACAAAACCTGCTCCAACTAAACAAAATAAATCAGAAATAATTCTCCTTAGTCCTCCAAAGTCCATCCCTGTTTTACAGAAACATATTGGATCCCTGTCTACAGATATCAAACCTGCAGCCATAGTGAACGCTCATATATTAACAAATTACAAGCATTGTTCGATCATGTTTCTATCAAATTCAAAAGACATCTTGAAGATCAGGTCATTTCTCTCTCAGCCTGATTTTGAGAAGGTCATCCATGCTTTTATTTCATCTTGGTTAGATTATTGTGACGGGTTGTATCCAGGGTTGGGCCAGAAATCTATCTTTCTTCTTCAGCTGGTACAAAATGCAGCTGCTCAGCTTTTAACTAATACAAGAAGCCAAGATCACATCATCCAGTTTCAGCCTCTCTTCACTGGTCACCAGTTAGAATTGACTTTCAGATTTTATGGTTACTTTAGCACTTTAGCTCCCAGCTGAATTGCTGCCCCCAAATGAGCCAGGATGCAGTCTCAGATCCTCAGGCAGGCTCTGCTGGCTGTTTCTGAGTCCCGGCTCAAGACTAAAGGCAGCCCTGCTTTTGCAGTCAGAGCCCCTCAGCCATGGAGCTCCCTGCCCGAGGAACTGAGGCTTGCTGAATCAGCAGCTTCTTTTAAATGACTTTATAAAACTTATCTTTAAAAAAAAAAAAGCTTTTTATAAGCTCCAGTGCATCATGTTATTGCCAACAAAACTTCATTTTTGTGCTGTTTAAATTAGCTGATTTTACTTCCCCACTCTCTAAATGTTTTAATCTACCATGTAAAACACTTTGTAACTTTGTTTTGCAAATGTGTACAAAAAAAGTTTGTTGTTATTATATTTTAAAACTGTTGCAGGCACTTACACTGTATTTCAAATCTATCCAGTCGAGTGTAGAAGTGGTTTTAGGCCTGGGATTGATGAGCTCTTCTTATCTCCACACAGAGACCAGAGCAGCCATCTAATCCTCAGTACTGAGGGCCAGTTTCTGGGCTCAAGGCCACAAACTGTCACATCTCATGCAGAGAGAAAAGAAAAGATATAGACAAAATGTTGCTCTGCACTGGACTAATATTTTGATGGAAACAAGGGTAATAATGATGCTGTAGTACAACTCCTGCAATACATTTGATTGATTTTTATAGAGAAAGATGATTTTATTAAGTTCTCATTTAAGTTCATGACCGGAAACATTTTATTCTTAAATTAGAAAACCAGAGCAACCATTGCCTTTTGAATGTGACAATATTTGGCTTAAGCTTTATGAATTAATATTTGAATAGTATTATTTCATGACAGAGACTCGATAAAACATTAAATTTGTTTTTCCTATCAGAAGAAAAACTCTTCTCTGCATCCTACTTTAGTTTTGTTAACTTTAATTGTGCTCAACCTTCCTTTCCTTATGTCTCCTTTTCTGTCCATCTGGCCTGCTAACCCTGCATGTGCTGCTGGTCCTCTGCATCCATGTGTTCAGTGCAAGAAGCTGAACAGGAGGAGGTGAAGGTGATAGCGGACACACAGCCGCCTCGCTCAGCCAAAAAGGGAAAAGCATCGGCCAGCTCCACTCCACAGACGGGCAGTGACAAGAAGGAGAGGAAAGGGAAGCACAAAGGTCAGCCTGTCAGTATTAAGACAAATGGGTAAACAGACAGAGTGAAGAACAGATATAACTGAGACGAACAGACAGAACAGTTGACAGATTGACTGATTTAGAGAGGAGGTGGTCAGAAAAGTTAAAAGCCAACAAAAAAGATAAAACAGACAGGAAATATTTACACCAAAAACATTTTTGTATGTATATTTTGCAAACAGATTGTTCATGGTCTTTACGTATTCATGTTTGAACACCAAAAAAGCTGATTTAAGTCATAAGAAGTGGTCCACTGTGTGAAAGAAAAGAGGCCAAAACCCTTATTATCCAGTCACTGCAACTGTCTGTTCAAGCCCTCTTTGCAATCCTCACATAACGCTTCAGTTCGCCTGCTGATTTTTCAAGCCACATCTGGCAACAAACCCAGCCAATGAAGCTGCCCTCTTAGCCACCGCTGTGGTGCCATGCCTGTCAGAGCTCAACTATCTGTAATGATGTATGACAGTCTGAGTGCTGTCAGGCTGCTGACACACCACGAGTTAGAGGCATAAATTAATCTCAAGATGGAAGAAGAAAAACTGAGATGGTGATGAACTGTACAACTGTATCTGTTGTACAATGCTTTGATTGTTCCCCTCTGCACATATACTTTAGTATGTTATTGCTGACGTACTATGCAGTGTAGAAGGATCGATTCTTCATAATGGAAAGCATTTCACCAACTACAGAGACAGAGAAATAGCCCTGTGGTTGTTGAGAGCATTATGAGTCTATAACATATGAACTGGAATATGGCATAACACCCTTCCCTTCCCACGATCCTTTCTATAAACGAATATGCAGCCTAGAAAAATTCCCAAAACTATAAAACTGTAAAAGGGACGTATATAGACAAAGATGTGCATTAACATTCTGGGAGACAATCTGGTAAATTTTCTAAATTTTAAAACAAAAAAATTGGTAATTAGACAAAGCAAACTTTTCTTTAGATGGTAGGGAGATACAAGGAAAGAAAAGACAGAAACAAAATATACAAAACAAAAACAAAAAACAAAACATGACAGAAGCAGGCTTGAGGAGTAACAGAGTACATGTAACAAGATTATGTAATCAAAATTATGCATACAAAAAAGGTAACTTTATTCCATTACAACTACAGATAAAACAAGCAAAATCAGTTTACACTTAATGAAAATAGGGATTATTGGTAGGATTACAGTTTTAAAATAAAGAATGATATATTACTATACATTGTGCACACACAGTTGCCAATTTATTGTTTTGGCCTTTAGTGAAAAAATGCTTCACTGGGTGAAAATTTCACCATTTTTTGTCTTTAAATTGGTCAAGTAATAAATAAATTGAGCAGAACATAGGAAGGAACAGCCGTATAAACTAATAAACCTAACAATCAATATAAAACGCTTAGAGCTGAAAAGATTAATTGACTGTTAAATTAATCTGTATCTATTCTGATAATTGTTTTGAGCCATTTTAATTAAAATAAAAAAATTCTTATAAAGTTTCTTAAATGTGAATATTTTCTGATTTCTTTATTCCTCCTCCAGTAAACTAAATATTTTTTGGGCTGTGGACAAAACAAGACATTTGAGAACATGATCTTGAGATTTGATCAACATTTTCCACCATTTTCACAGACCAAACGACTAATTGATTAATTGAGAAAATAATCGACTGATTAACGATGATGAAAATAATTGTAATAATCGTTGCTGCCCTAAAAGCACTATATTAGGCGAAATAATTTCATCATATTTTATATTGAGGTAATCCAGAAGTAAAGGAAAATAATCAGGTTACATTACTTTAATACTGTGATACTGGATTACACCACTGATCCCCCTTTTTCTAACAAATCAGTAACATTTTTAAACTAACCCTCCCAACCCTGAACAGATGCTATATTAATTTAATAAGTTCATAAAATTTGATTGTGACTTTCATAACATTTAGATCATAACTTCTATCCATTCATAAGGGATGTTTGTTCCAGTACGTATATTTCATTAATGGTAATGTATTCATGTATTAAACATACCTTCCAATATTTTGTGCATCTTTGACCAGAAATGTCTTATTACTGGACATTCCCAAAATATGTGCCAGTGATTGGTATCCTGGCTCCGACACAGTCTCCAACACTTGTAATCCTCTCATGTAAAGTGTGATTTCTGCTTTGGGGTCATAGAAAACCTAATTAGACACTTCCGTCCAAAATCTCTCCACTGAAACTCGCAACAACTGAACCATTCCTCTCAAAATAAATTTAATTTTCCTTTTAATTTTATTTGAATGTACTTGAGGAAATTACATTTTTTTGTCACGAAGCTCTTACAGAGTCTGGATAAACTCTATGCAGGATAATGGTTAAAATATCTGCCCGTAAGATTTAAATGCTAAATAATCATTACAGAACAATACGGAAGTGACACATCTGACAGTCTTTGTAACATGTAGTAGACGCTCATCTTTGGATTGACTTTGTCCCAGAAAAGAAAGAAAAAAAGGTAGTGGGATTTCTCCGGGGTAAAAAAATTAATCAGGCCAGTAGTGTCAAACTCACTACTGATGGACCTGTTTCACTCCCTTTCTATCTCACTCTCTGATTCGCTCAGACACGATCACACAGCTTCAGGAGATACATCATTTTGCCAAGCTCCTACTGTACTCACTAAAAATATCACTGTATAAAAGCTTTAGAACATAGTTTGTTGAAGTTGTCATTCAAGATACTCGACAGAAAATATCCAAATCTGAAATTAAATATACAACACAACACTGCTTAAATACTATTAATAACTATTACTTATTAATAAAAACAAATCAAAACTAAACAAATAGTGACTGACATCCTCAACAAATACAGACTGGCCTCCTAAGTGCACACCTCTTCTTAGCAAGGCTTTTAATATTTTTTTTTTTTAAATCTTTTGCCTTTGAGGATTGATATTGACTATTCTGTCAGTATCTATATTCACCAAAAATATGAACACAACACTTTTGTTTTTGCTCTTACTTTTCACAAGTTAACAAAAAAGACTTCTTTAATGCAAACAAAAGGTTTATTTCTCTCAAATGCCAGACAGGCTGGTCCACCTGGTGGGCCACAAGGCTGCCACTAGAAAGAAAAATTAAAGAAAAACAAAATTATGTAAAGCCCACTTGATGTTGTTGGAGCAGCGCATCTGATTGAGGTCTACACCGTCCCAATACTGTGCAGGCAGAGATGCTGGCTATCATCACCTCGACCCGACCCTTCAAGTGGATCAGTCCAGAGGTGAACAGAAAAAAAATCAAATGAACTAGATGAAGAATTGAAAAAGCAAACGGCCAGAGTGGAAAAGGTCAGAGAGAAAAAGAAAATAAATATCAAGGCTGATGGTATAAACTGCAGATACATCTTTGTCACAACTGTGAATAACGTTGTTCAGTTACAAGAAACATTTAAGTTTTACAAAGACATACCTTTGCTAAAACGTTATGACTGTTTGAGCAGGGAGGTGAGATGGGATTGGATGGGCCAGACGCAAAAAGGCCAGGAATGAATTTCATTCCCAGTCTGACCCTGGTCATAATCATGTTGTGTAATCGGTATTTCTATATGCCAGAACTGACATGTGGATGGAGAAATAAACATTTTGTGTGCATAGAATAAATCTTTTACTTCCACTTCAAAAAGCTGGAGCAAAAAAAAAAGTTTTACATTTTGTTAAGTGTATCATACATATGTCAAACACGTTTCAATTTCTCAATGCACTTGTGCCCAAATCTGTGTTTAATTGAATTAAATTTGATTTAAACTATGAAGTCATAAACATATCCACAAGAATTCCCCTTAAAAATAAGTACCGCTCCCTGCTGTAGAAATCCCATTTGCTTTTCTACTGTATGAGGAGGAAAAAAAGAAGAAGTAGAGAAAAGCTTGTATCAGTTATTTTGAAACTGCAGTAAACTGCGCTTGACTGCCGAGAGCATGGACATAATAAAAGACAGAATGTTCTTCCTTTTACACATTAGAAGCTAATTGAACAGGTAGTGAAACAATTACTTAAAACCTAAGAACAGAACACAAACGCCTACACATTCATCACAGTGGAGATGTTGAAATGTTTTCACATTTGCTCAGGCAACAAGTGTGGACACCCACCTGATTTGTTGTTGTAATTCTAATAACAACAACTTAACTTGTTTACTGTGTGTTAACATCAGATGCTGTTTGTTGAACAGTAGCGCCGCTGTATTGTGATGGAGTCTGTTCTTGTGGGATTGTGGCTCCGCAGCGATCGATGGCCTGGCTTCCCAGCAGGACGACGGTCAGATCCAGATCCTGACAGTGGGTCACAGCAGCACGGAGGAGGGCGAGGCCGAGCCCGTCATGAGCTGCACTCAGTCGCAGAGTAAACAGGATCTGCGCGTCACCATGCTCAAGAAAGGTATTGTCAGCGGTGAAGAAATGTTCGATCTCTGCATCTGCAATAGCAAAACCACGAGTCCTTATTTACACCCACGGCGTGCTGGTCTGCTGTGTGTGGTGTGTTGGTACTGTAGGAGGGTGAAACACACTGAATCATGTTGCAACTGCAAATAGAAATGCCATTTTAAGAGCCAGTGTCTGAATGATATAGTCCAGGCATTAATGCATGATGCTGACATATTTTTCTGCCACCGCAGAGTTACTGTAAACATTAGTAGGACACCTCCTTAGACAATAAACACTCAATAGTTTATTCTATAATGGGTGGTAAACTAAGATTTTGGACACTCTTAGATATTTTTTGTGCCTGCACAGTGTTGTGTAACTTTAATTTACACATTTATCAAATGCAAAAGTATAGTGTTTAGTGAAATTTAATGTGCATTTAATTAAATTCAGTATGTTTTACTGGTATGAATATCCTGTGAACACTACTGGACACCACTTCTTTCATTTCATTATGAGATTTTCTGAGGACACCATATGGTACAAATCAGAGGTGTGGATTGGAGTCACATGACTTGGACTGGAGTCAGACTTGCATCACAGATTGATGACTATAGAGGGTGGGTTCATCTCCCACCAGTGGCCCTTTGCTGCATGTCAACCCCCCCACTCTATCCCCTTCCCTTTTCCCCCTTTCCTGTCATATCTTTATCTGAGGAGGGTAAATACAGTGCAACAGGTAGCAAATAGAGAGCTGACAGCTACAGTTTCTGTTTTCTTTTGTTTTTGCAATACTAGAAACAGAGATTTACTTCTAAGTAGGAAATCAATTATTAGCTTTTGAGCTTAAAAGGACCTGTGAGTAAGATTTGTAGGGGATCTACTGGCAGAATATAAATGGAATATAATAGTCATCAGTGTCTTTTCATTAGTGCATAATCACCTGAAAATAAGAATTGTTGCGTTTTCATTGGATTAAAATGAGCCATTAATATCTCCAGAGGGCGTGGATCCTCCTCCACAGAGGCAGGGGGTATTGTGTTGGTTGCTATCTCCAAAATGCCACTAAAGTCTATACACTGGTCCTTTAAATGTGAAGAACTTTTTACCATTTCATCTTGAGTCATTACATTGCTTTTATTAATATATATATATATATATATATATATATATATATATTGTCTTTTACTTTATTTGAAAAAATAAATACCTTGCAACAACCATACTATTATGGGCTTTTAGGAAGTTAACAGTAGATAAGCAGAATTTGTTCCTTTGTGCCTTCAAAAGAAGTTAAACACAGCCTCAAGGAACTAGCTTGAAATTTAGTGTTTAGTCACAGGGTGGTTTAGTACCAAAGTATCATTATACTTCGTTAAGACAGACAACTGGACTCACAAACTTTTGGGAAACCAGCGCTATTCAGTGCCATGATTATTTGTCGTGGTATTAGTGTTCATGACAAAGTGAGACACTAAATGGCAATACTGTTCGTGCAACGAAATGCTGCGTGTACTGTCCATACTGTAGCTGACACCAAGAGATAATAAGACACAAGATAACACACAAGATAACACAAGAAATAACAGTGACTATATGCTGAAATATATTAGAAACCCCAGTGGGTCTCCACTGAGTTCTGATGCACAGATTAATCTATAATTTAATAGGAATATGTGACCTAGTTGCACACACAAACATGGAGCACAAGTTATTACTCAAACTATGAGAATGTTTTTTTTTACAGAAGTTTCAAGCCACCATTAGAGCAATAAGAACAATGATATGTAACAGTTAGTTAATGAAGTGGGAACGTGTTCCTGTTAGAGGATTCATTTATTGCAGCATTTCATGACACCAATTAACAACAGGGAAAGATCTGACACCTCTTTTCTTTTTCTTTTTTTTCTTGTTTTCCTGTGAAGGTATATCCAGCAGTATGAATTTTGATGAAGAAGAGGACGATGAAGATGAAATTAGCTCCAGCTCCTCACAGCTCAACAGCAACACGAGGCCAGGCTCTGCCACAAGCAAGAAGTCGTGCAAGGTAAAACTGAAGCTCACAGCATGAATATCTGCATTATGTGCCTTTTTCTATTCTGCTCAGCAACCAGTGCGTCTTACCAGTCAATAACAAGCAGGGGGGAAAAATGTAGATTCAATTTTGTCGCTCAGCTGGACTCTATTTAAAACTCTATTTGAGGCTGAAAGTATAGTAATAGACCTTACAAATAAAGTGCAGCTGCCCTTTGGCTATTCTTTTTCTTCCACAAACAATATTTGAATTATTTTGGGCTTTAGCTATTTCAGGCCTGCCATTTATTTACACAGATGTCATCTCAAAGTCATTTTGCTGTGTATGATACAGAGCAGGTGATACTGTATTCAGGTGGTGGAACAATAATCTCGTATACAGTAGACACCTTATGTGCCCCTAGTTTTAAAGAAAAAAACAGTTATTTGGTTAAAAGATACACACCTGAAGCTGTGAACCTTAGACTCACAAGTCAGTCTCCAAACAGTGTTCATTGCTAAAGCTGGCTGGAAACAATTAGAGAGTTAAAAAACAACCCTGCACTACAGCACCAATCCAGAGTCTCTAGGACCGTCCTTCATATCAGGCTTCATATTCATGTTACCATTGAGGCATATGGGGGGAGAAAGCCCAGGTGAGCCATTGTAAATATTAATGTGCAATTTATGAAATCAAACTACACTTGACTTTTAAAGATTTAAATTTTGTTTACCTTCATTTCAGGTCTGTAACCTTCTTTAAAAACACAGCGACTCTGCAGCCTTCATACCAGGGATGTCAAATGTATGACCTCCGGGCTAGAACTGGCCCACCAGAGGGTCCAATCTGGCCCACTGGATGACTTTGCCAAGTGAAAAACAGAGCAGTCATTAATTTCAGACCAGAATAGAGACTCATTAGACTCACAAACTCATCATTGTTATATTTAAAAGTATTGACTATTGGGCAAAATGTTGTCAATCAGCAGCTTCAGTGCAAAATAATCTGTATCTTCTATCTTGAGGTTAAAATATGTAACATTTATCTATATGTAAAACATTTAAAATGCGAGACATATTTATATATTTTGTTGAGTTCAGTTACTCTTTTTTTTGCCCCTGGTCCTCAGACAGCCTGAGGAGCAGGGGCAAAACAGGCCTACAGGCCTAAAAAATAGGGAGGATTTCAAAACTGAAGGGTCGGGAATGGGGGTTCTCTCCCAGAAAATGTTGAGGTTCTTGTGTTCTGGTGGCTTTTTAAAGAAAGAAAATACCAAAACTAGCTAAATCAGCGACTTCAGTAGAAAATAATTTGTATTAGATTTCTATCTTAAGCTATAATATCAAACAATTCTGCATTAAAATGTCTAAAGACGCTAGACATATGTTATATAAAGTATTTTGTTATGTTATATACTTACATTATCCTAAATGTTTCCATCAATGTTCAAATATTAACTTCTGGGAAAACACAGGATATGTTGGATGTCAGGTGGATTTTCCTCAGCTTTGATGGTTGTTTAAAAGTTAACACAACAACTCAATGAATGCACACCCCTATTCTACCACTGTATTATGTTTTTACTGGTCCCGCCCACTTGAGATTGAATAAGGCTTTGTATGGACCATGAACTAAAATAAGTTTGACACCTGTGCTCTATACGCTGACATTATCCTTATATGATAACCATCATTTCTCTTAGGTCTTCATTTCACTCTAATCTTTCCCTTCCGTCAACTCAGTCCTTCGTCTCTCCGCCAGGTCCTTATTTTAGACACCGTGTGCTCATTCTCAGTCCCAGTGGGTGATTTGATCTTCAGACTCATTACTCTGTTCTAATGAAAGTCAACTCTAATGCATCACTCACTAGTCCACCGTCTCACGAAGGGGTCTCGCCCTGTGTGGGCTGTATTCACCCACAGGAGGTCGCGTCCGCGCCGACTCCACCAGTTAATGAGCCTGCCATTGATGTAGATGACCTGGAAGAGTTTTCTCTGCGACCTGCACCCCAGGGTGTCAGAGTTAAGTGCAGAATCACCAGAGACAAGAAGGGCATGGACAGAGGCATGTATCCCACCTACTACCTGCACCTGGAGAGAGAGGACGGCAAGAAGGTGAGAAAGTAGCAGAACAATGTTACTGTAAGCAACAGAATTTACCAACCCAAACACCTATATACATCTGTTTTAATAAAGTGTAAACAGGCAATTTTTATATAACCTAGCCTCACTTTCATTGTATAAATCTGTCCACCACTGGGTGCAGTTTTTCCAGGGGAATGATGTCTCCATTATTGACTGCATGAATGAAACTCCTGCTTTCCCCCCAATGGTTTCTTGTAATTTGGTTGTGTGCAGCAATAATGATAATCAAACTATGTTATTAATATATGATGCACATCATTACAAAGGATTATGCAAGTTGTCAAATTCAATATAAAATTATGACAATTTCAATTTATCTCTTCAGTGGACACGCTTCTCTCTTATTTCTTACAAAATCGTTTTGATTATTTCCTTACGGAGCTAAGCTCTGACTCAGACAGCATG
The DNA here is from genome assembly GCF_056507025.1 of Lutjanus erythropterus. Classification (NCBI taxonomy): domain Eukaryota; kingdom Metazoa; phylum Chordata; class Actinopteri; order Lutjaniformes; family Lutjanidae; genus Lutjanus; species Lutjanus erythropterus. The sequence continues at coordinate 21,679,894 of NC_139317.1, forward strand.
ATGGTGTTGTGGCAAATTGTGTCACCTGTCAGAGTAACCATGACGTGAACTTAGAGTGCACAAATGTCATTACATACTTTAGGCATGATAATTGTGGAGTTGATTTTATTATAAACTTGTTGATCCTGAACGGCAGATTCCACAGGCACAAGTGCAGAGTGGAAAATGATACCCCCGACTTCACAAGATTATTATTTTAATTCAAGGACTATATTGGGACTTTACAATTCATTAAACAAAAAGAATTCAAACAAAAAGTAACAAAACTATTCAATTATACAACAATCTTTTCAATGAAGATTTATGTGTTTCTTCCCCTGTTTTCTCTTCTCTTATCACATTGACAAATTCTATCCCATGTTGTTTTATTTTCAAATGAATATTTATTTATTTATTGTGATTATTGTTTATTTTTGTGTCTATATTTATTCATGTACTTTATTTTCTCTGAATTTCTTTGGGATACTAATGGCATAGCATGTCAGAGTTGTTTGTACATTTGTTAATAAAGTTCATTAGCAGAGTGAGGTAAGGGGGAACACAAAATGACAGGGAAACAGATTTTGACACCTGCTGTCTTTGCTACAGCGGCACAACAATGTTACCTCTTGAAACATTTGGGGCTGTAAAGTTATTTGTTTCCACTTTAAATACTGTAGAAACAAGACAACAGGTTGCACAATTTCTGCAAGTTTAACAGACATTTCATGTTGGATATCTGTCATTATATTTGAATGAAAAGAGTTTTATGAATATTTTATGATATACACATAGTATTCAGCAGACAAAAACACATATATCTTCACAAGAGTTTGTTTTGTAGTAGAGCGTCCTGGTGAAGCTCACATTTTACTGATTTGTTTTCTGGCTTGTCTTGTCACAGGTGTTCCTTTTAGCTGGCAGGAAGAGGAAAAAGAGTAAAACATCAAATTACCTCATCTCCATCGATCCCACTGATCTGTCTCGAGGTGGAGAGAGCTTCATTGGTAAACTGAGGTAAGTTTGCAGTGGCTGTGTTACATGAAACATTTTTTTTTGGCAGCCTCACACTCAGAAATGATGTTACGTAAGTGCTGCACATGATTCCTAACTTTTGTACGGTGAGTGTTATTTTAGTTTTCCTATAAGTATTTAATTCCACACCATCTGTTAAAAGTTCTTGCCTCATATTTAGTGTTAACACAAATTTGTATTACTATTTAATGGGTATTTAAACCAACTAGAATAGATTTCCACGTGTAAATAATTGAAACACATTTAGCCTCATTCCTTCATTTCTCATGAGTTCCAAACTCAGTTTGAGTAACATTTTACAAAAAGATTCAGAATGCTGTGCGGGCTGTAGCTACAAGGGAATAAATCCTGAACAAATCAGGACAAGAATAACTGCTAATTTCTGAGTACTTGAGTACTTGTGTTTCATGTATGAAGCACCATGTAGTAGAAGAATGTAATGTTCTGCACTCTCTTGGCCTTACTAATGAAAATGCACAATTGAGAAAAATGTACGCGTTATATTGCAGCAGGAACCTTCAGTGATTCACCACTCATTTCTTTTTTAAATCAATTTCACTTATCTTGTATATACCTTTTGACATATATGTACTGTACATGAGCTGCTGCAAGGCCACAATAAGATTGGTAGGAAGTGAGCAGTGACATAATCTTCAAAGACAGCTTCAAGGCTATGTTAGTGGCTCCATGGAAACTCCTGGGGAGTTTAATCAAATTTGGCTCTGTGCAGCCTTTAATCTCTGGCTGCTAGACCATTGGTCGATGCACTGCTCAAACCTTTGCAATCACAGTCTAACTTGATTGATGGAGATCTAAATTTAAATGAACAGTGACCTTTCATCTGGTGCCTCTCAAGAATCCCCCCCTCAAGGACTAAATGAGGTATGGGCTATCAGAGGAATACAGGCAGCTGTTTAAAGCTGCGGCTTTGAAAAACCATTGAGAAACCATAATACTTACCTACGATGGACACGTACTGCACATGTAAACCACTACAGTCCACGTCTGGGTTATTGGTTTCACTGTGGTTTGTTTTTATTGGTTGGGGGTGAAAGTGGAGTTCACATAGTCACTGTCTTAAAGGGACAATTCACCTCAGCTTCGAAAATACATACATTTCCTCTGGCTTGTAGTGCTTTCATCCATCTAGATTTTTTATTATTATTTTTTTTTTGGTTTGAGTTTCAGAATTTTACAGATATTGCCCCTAGAGATGTCCACCTTCTCAAATATAATAGAACTAGATGGCACTCCAAATTTACATTTAGGATAATTCACAGTAGAATCTACTGAAACTGTTGTCTTTGTTCTAGAAAGAAAATAGTTCCTACATGAAACTACTCACAACAAGGTCTGTGGATTATTTTAACTGGGTCATTCTAGCTTTTTGGTGCTTTAACCTCCACAAGCTGAGCGCCATGTAGTCCTGTAATATTAAAAACAAAAAACTAAAATTAACTTTAACTTAGTGATATGTATTTACTATTGCTCAAGGATCAATACCAGTATAAACAAACACACACACACACACACACACACTCACACACTCTCTTAGATCTCTCTCACACATACTCACATTTTCTGATTTTAAATGGCTATTTTAATTTTATTTTAATATTTTAATAATGATATATTTGAATTTTGTTACTCTAAGTTTGCTATCTTTGTGTTTTCAATATAAGTAAATTAGTTAAAATTTAAGTGGAGGCTTCAAATTAGCCCTCTGGATTTCTTGCTTCTCCCTGCACTGTATATTATTTGCCTTTTTTTAATGCCATTTTTGTGTATTTGTTATTTGTGCAAAATAAAACTAAACTAAACTAAATCAGGAACTATATTTGGACAACAAAAATGAACATCCAGTTCTGTGGTAGAGTTGAGTTATGTTAGAATGTTCCAAACTGTAATATCCTAAGCAAAATTATATAACATATGACTTGCAAATCGTATTACTTGTATGGTTTAAACATACAAACATTTCTGAAATGGTCATTACGTGAGAACATCTCAGTTGTGTACTATTAACTATGCATGAGATTTCCTGTGCAATACAGAAACAACTAGTAAATACAGTCACCAAGCGCTGTGAGAAATCATCAGGAAGTGTGAAGGCTCATAGAAAACATCTGCGCACTGCGTGGGGAAGCATATCTTCAACTAATAAATCTACATGGTGATATACATATAAATTATTTACACAGTAATGTGCCTAAAGCAACTGGATACTGCCGTAGAAAGCACCATTTCATAGTGATGCTATTAATGCAGTACATAGAATAGCAGAGCTACAGTGCAGCTTTTCCTCCCTTAGAGGTTTTAGAAATCTTACGTCAAGGATTTACACTGACAGGATTATTTACAATAGATCCATAACTGCTATTTCACAACAATGGTATGATTCCTGTTGTCATAGTAAATGGTCATCAGCTGTTAGAGCGTCATCCAGGTTAGAAAGTCACTTAAAGGCAAAGCACCGGCCGCTGGCCACTTTCTTCCCTCTGTGGTGCAATGACTCACTGTCAGGAGGTCAGACCATCAATCCCCGCTGAGCCACGATCCCACAAGAACAAACTCCATCAGAGCACAGCAGCTACATCACTGTTCAGCAATCAGAGTAACCGGGGGGGGGGGGGGTAGTTTTATAGATTTATAGATTTTACATCAGCACTGCAAGGAAGCATTTTACAAAACACTTTAACATGTTAGACCTGCTTTTATCCGTTTAAGGGGGCAAAAGTTTGTTGCTTTGTAAATGTTAAATGGCAGTTTCTTCCATCATATCAGTTAATTGGTTAGCTGGTAAGATGTACTGCTCTTTGAAGTATTTATCAGAGAAATCAGACATTTCACAAGTTCATCACAAGTTGGGTTCCTTTATTTTTAAATTACTAGATATTTTATTTTGATGTTTTTGTATTTTTTTCTATATATCTTGTTGTCAAATGTTCTAGAATAAGGCACATATTTTGCATACTTATTTGTTACTTATTTTTGTTATATTATTATTTTTATGTTATTTTCTTGTCATATATTCTAGTGTAATGCACGTATTATATACTTCTTATTTTCTATTGTCTCAGCATTTCTCAATTTCTATACATAATTCTGTATTTTTATGGAGCAACTGAAATGTGACTCAATTTCCCCCCAGGGATCATTAATATATTTCTGATTACAGTTCTCTTCCTAAAATACTGTAGCAGGTCATATTTCTACCTGGAGCATGATATTGTAGCATCCATTACTATCATATTACTCTATCTGGCTGCACATTAATTATGCAGAGACACACTGTGAAAAGGCCTGTTAAAATGCTCAACACACGACACACAAAACATGAGACCTCTTCATTCTGTTATATCTTCTTCGCAGGTCTAACCTCATGGGAACCAAGTTCACTGTATATGACAGTGGCCTGAACCCTATGAAGAGCACCACCAGCCTCGAAGCTAGCAACCTGCGCCAAGAGCTAGCCGCCATTTGCTACGTGAGTTGGCCAAAATATATTTATATATTTTAATATCGTTGAATACAAATGTTGAGCAACGAGTTGGCAGTGAGGTAACATGATCAATTCAGTGTGATTACATATACTTGATTAGGGCTTACGTGGCTTGGAGTAATGTAATTTTTCTAACAACCCTCTTAACATGGAGTGATTTAATATCATAAGCCTAAAGGAATAAGCAGAAGACCTATGGAAAGTGTAATTTTATTTGCTTTGAAAGTACAGCATCCAGGTTAATGTGTCTGGTGGCCTTCGAAATGCACAGATCCATTTAGAGAGGCTAACTCAGGTAATGAGATAAAGACGTCCATGCAACAAACTGAGGAGTCAGGGCATTGCCATAATCAGGCTGAAATCAAGTTATCATCTATGCATGTATAAATCTACTGAATATTTATGTCGGGCAACAACCTTAACCTTCACTGCAGGCAGACATAATTTTCAATAATCTGCAGCAACATAGCTTTTGCTTAATTAGGCTCAACACAGAACACACATTATCTGTGGAAAATGTTTTTCTTAATTTACAGCTAGTACAGCACATAGTGCAGGATATAATTCCTGAGATCAATAAATGTATTTTTTTTCTCTTGCTGTAATAAAAATGCTGTGATCTGTACTTGTTTTTTAATAAACATGTAAAGTTGATGTAATAATTATAGTAGTAGTTATTTAAGATTAGTTGGGTGAACATGCATATATTACAGTTTATCATCTTTACTCTCCAGGAAACCAATGTCTTAGGATTCAAAGGACCTCGCAAAATGAGCGTCATCATTCCTGGAATGAACATGGACCACGAGAGAGTGTCTATTCGCCCACGAAATGTAGGTGTTACCCAATTTCTCAAAAGCCACATCTATTCTGACAACTTTGACCTCTTCTAAAACTTGATCTCCATGATGCCCTCGTCTTAATTCTTTTTTTTCTTCTCTTCAGGACCATGAGTCACTGCTGGCCAGGTGGCAGAACAAGAACACAGAGAGTGTGATCGAGCTTCACAACAAGACGCCCGTGTGGAACGACGACACACAATCCTACGTGCTCAACTTCCACGGCAGAGTCACTCAGGCCTCCGTCAAGAATTTCCAAATCATTCACGACAATGACCGTGAGTTTCTGCCATGAAACTGTGAGAGGGTTAACATTAAACACAGTTAACAGGTCCATCTTTTGCACATTTGCCATGTTTATTTCGTGATGTGAAAAAATAGAGAGAGAAACAGGTTACAATGCAACGAATTTCAGAATTAAACCAGGATGTTTTGTTTATGTGAAGGAAAACCCTTACATTGGATAATTGAACATCTCCATATTATATTATATTTGAGTATTTCTAAGTTTGAAAATGAGAATGCACACACAGCAAAGTGCAGAACAGTGTGAGCTGCAATAAAAGTGCATCAAAATTAAGTTGCACAACTTTGCTCCAATATGACTTATTCACCTAATATCAAGATAAATAAAGTATGGAAGCCCATATGATGAGAAAAAAGATTCTGTAAGTCATCATAATGAAAAACTTTCTCGAAATAATGACTTAGTATCATAAAATAAAGACAACTGCAAACGAATGGCTTAATATTTCAAACTAATGTAATATTACAAAATAATGGCTTAATATTATAAAATAATGACTTAGTATCTAATGATTATTTTGAGCATTTTTCATGTTATTTTGAGATGAGCCTGCTGTGTCTTTATTTTGAGATACTAAGTCAATATCGTAAGATACTAAGTCATTAATTTGAGATACTGAGTCATTGTTTCAATGAAGTTTCTCATTACAGTGACTTAAAAATATCTTATTTTTCATCATATTGGTGGAAATGGGCTTCCATAAGAATAGTATAGTAGCATAAAACGAGTCGTGTGACACATTTTAATTCGGGAAAGACAATAAAGTGACACATGCATAACTCCAATTCAGTCTTCTGTTTCAAGGCGTAAACACTGCCTGTATTTATTCATTGTGGATGAACTATTTGTTATTGTTCATTTGTTTAATGCTTTTGGCCTCTGTAATTACAGAACCGATAATATCATTTCAAAGCAGCTTGTCCAAATTGCGTTTCCTGTTTTTTGTCTCCTCTGCAGCTGACTACATTGTGATGCAGTTTGGCCGCGTGGCAGAAGACGTCTTCACCATGGACTATAACTACCCAATGTGTGCCCTGCAAGCCTTCGCCATCGCACTTTCCAGCTTTGACAGCAAGTTAGCCTGTGAATAGATCCCAGCCTGAAGTTCAGTGGAGAACTGGTCCATCTGTCCTCTCAACAAGGGCTGTTAACGTATCCCTTCTGGGGCTGGTCTGAGATCTCTGAATCACCCAGTAACCTTGGAAGTCCTGCATATCCCAAAATGCTTTATGGGCCTCACGTTTTGTGTGTCTGTGTGTTGGGGGGTGGGACCTCGGGACGGTCTTGGTCTATGGAAAAAAAAAGAAGCACAAAGAGTGATCCACTTTCAAAATCAGATTTGTTTGTTTTGATAACGATGGTCATTTTGTACTGTACTGGCATTATAAAAACAAACATTGTTCCTTTATGTAGTAGTTAGAGAAATTTAACATTTCTTTATCTGTAAATTATAACTAACAATTACACATCTGTAAGGTTTAAAAGTTGACTGGATTTTATGTAATCTGCCACACAAAAATGTCACACTCCTCCTGAAGCATGAATACTGCTTATATAGTTACTGACTTAAAAATAACATGCACGTCACAATATATTTATTTTGTTATTTATGTATTTATTACATGTTAACTTTGTTTTCTGTTTTCATTTGCAACAGTTTCAGCAGTATTGGCTCTGTGGAGCTGCAAGCACATGGATTAGGACGAAGGAATATCTCTCGTATCCACACAAAACAATTAACAACTATGAACATGAACAGGGCAAAGGCATGTTACACTGTGTAGTGTACCATATACAATATTGTGTCACAGTGTCATGTATGTGAATGTATAGGATGATGGTGCACTTTACTTTAAAGTCTGTAGTGGATGAGATAGAGCTGTACATACTTTATTGTGCCTTTGAAGACTAATTCCAGTGTTACGCTTTGGCCATAAAATGAGCTGAGCTTGAATTGGTCTTTGCTATTCTTGCTGTCCTCACATGCATCAGAGATATTTCTCTGGACTGTAGCTACTTTGAATTCAGTTGTCTAATGTGGAATTCATTTAGACTGATTAAATAGCTGGTTTATAATCAAAAGTGCACATCATTGGACAAGATTGTCCAGATATATTTAAACTACATTTAGGGCCAACAACATATTACCCTAAAGAGGTTAATCTAATTATAAAACCATTCCAAAAAAGTTTGGATGTTGTGTAAAATGAAAATAAAAACAAAATGCAGTGTTTGGCAAAAACTTACAGTACCAAGATAATTAATGTTCAAACTGGTTAACTTTATTGATTTTTTCATAAATATAGACTCGCTGTATATTTGATGTCTGACACATGTTCCAAAAAAAGTTGGGACAGGGGCTTGTTTGCCACTATGATAAATCATCTTTTCTTTTAACAACACTCAGTCAGGGTTTGGGAACTGAGGACACTAATTATTGAAGTTCAGAAAGTGAAATTCTTTCTTATTCTTGCTTGATGTACGACTTAACGTTCTCAACAATCTGGGCTCTCTGTCATATTTTGTGCTTCATAATGTATCAAACATTTTCAGTGGGAGACGGGTCTGGACTGCAGGCGGGTCAGTCTAATATCTGAAGTTTTACTACGAAGCCACGCTGTTGTAATATGTGCAGAATATGTTTAAGACATCTCTCTGGATGACGGCATATGCTGCTCCAAAACCTGTATGTACCTTTCAACTTTAATATGGCCTTCACAGATGTGACAGTTACCACTACCATGGGCACTTACACCCTCATGACATCACTGTTTTTATGCTGGTAACTATCCTGATGGTCCTTCTCCTTTGTAGCTCAGAAGTCACAACGTCCATGATTTCTGAAAACAATGTGTACTTGTCGGACCACGGCACACTTTTCCCCTTGGTGTCAGTCCATCTCAGATGAGCTCGGGCCCAGAGAAGTCTGCAGTGTTTCTGGATGTTGGTGTTGTATGGTTTGCTTTTCATGGTAGAGTCTTGCCTGCGTTTTCAGCAGCATTCACTGTTGGTTTTTAGCCTTGTCTCTTAAGTGCAGAGATTTTTCTGGATTCTCTGAATCTTTTAATGACATTATGGATTGTAGATGGTGAAATCCCTAAATTGTGTCGAGGAAATTTGTTCTTACACTTTTGGACTATTTGCCCTTGCAGTTTTTGACAAAGTGGTGCACCTCGCCTCATCCATGCTTGTGTACGACTGAAGCTTTTGAGGATACCCCTTAAATACCCGCTCATGATATGATCAGCTGTTGCCAATTAACTTGTTCACTTTGAACACTAAATATCTCGTCTTTGGTATTCAGTTGAATATAGGATGAAACGTGTTTGCAAATTATTGCTCTTTTATTTACATTTTACACAATGTCCCAACTGTTTTGTAACCGGAGTTGTAGATTGTCCTGTAAATCAGGCAGCAGATATTAATATCCAAGGCACTCAGGCTTAAGGTTGTGCTCATATCTTCTGATGTCTCCTACCTGGAAAAAATACACTGAACACAGATTGACTTACTGCCAACAAACACTCAGTAACAGTGTGAATCTGCTTCAACACTTGCATTTTTCATCTCTTGCTCTTTACATCTTTGATTAATTTTATGCTCCACTGAGGTGGAGTTCGATACATTCCTCATCTGACTGGCTGTAACTTTCTATATCATGTGGTTTATTGCTGTTCACATTTTTACTCAAAATATTATCCCTCTTGCTCCTTATAGGGCGGTATCCTTTCTCAAATATATGATAGTATTTTGTATTTTATGACCTTTAAAAAAATGCTAAATGGAGGCAAAGAACAATCTGATACCGTTATTGTTACTGTGGGTTATGAGGAAATCTTTATCAAATGTGCTATTCTTGTACTCAATTGTGTTCTAACTATTTTAAATTTCTATTTTAAAACTGTTGATACTCTTGCTGTAAAGTCTGCTTTTCATACATGTGTCCAGGAACCAAAGGTTCTTTCACTTTCTGTTTTTAGTGCTCTCGTTGTAATGTACAGTAAATGGTGTACAATTTACTGTGGTGGTATAAACACAGTCCTTTGATCATGGAAAAAATAAAACTTCAGTAAGTCAAAATATGTGTTTGTTTTTCTAAAAAAAAATGTCCAAAGCTACTGTACTGTTTTATTTTAATGTAATGCAATCTTTTACCCTTTGCCCCTCCTTTAAAACAAGGTAATGGCAAACATACCATCTCTTTTCACTAATAAAGTCCAGTCCCAGAAAACTGGTATCAGTCACCTTGTTCTGAGCCATACTTGTGGTTGTTAACTGGACCAGTTAATGTCACATTTACAGGAATGATAAAGTAAAAATAAGTAAAATAAGTTAAAAGCCTACATGATACATGCATGAAGTACAAGTGCATGAAATATACTTTTTTTTCTTACTGGGTGAATAACGAAGGTTGCATGGACTAAAACTGGCTTCCTTACAGCCTCACTTATGAGCTATTACATTGGGAGCGCCAGTGTGAAGTGCAAACAGGATCCATTGTGGGGTGTTCAGTGTTACATTGGTGTGTTCAAAACAAAACAGTTCCTCCACCACCATCATCATCATCATCATCATCATCATCAAACACTTGAACTAGACAAATGTTTAATCTTGTTATGATTGGTTCAGGCTGCATTTCACATGATTTGATTAGGTTCTTTGTTTCTTTGCTGAGCTTTTTTCTGCTTTGCATTTTTGCTGCTTGATCTTGCCGTTACATCCACTCATCAACATCTCCATTCCTGTAAGACTAAGTGTCAGCTTCAGATTCAGTAGTATGACTGTCACGTTCTTTATGTAGATTCTTGATTATCTACTCCTGGAAAAAAGTTTGTTTCTTAAGTTTACTTTGTGAATCACAACAACAGATGTCGATATGCTTTAACTTGTGTTCAAAAGTGTTAAAGATGTCTCTCAAAAGGATTTAGTCACATTTTTTAAACTGAAAAGTGCTAAACACAGTAAGATACCTTGTGCAAAATAATAATGGCAATGTTATGTTCCTTACAAATGTCAGAAAAAATAATTAAAGAAGACTTTTTTTGACAGCTGACATTTTGACTTGCACAGGAGCAACTGATAAATGAATTATGGCTTTGCCTGTTGAGGATGTGCCAACAAGTCAAGCCGGTGAGACAACATGCTCGATGCCAGAACGGAAATATCTGAATGGACTGCAGCTGTCGTTGCTGTTAATAGTTACACCTGTGTGTGACAAGTCAAACTGTCCACAGTGAGAAAGGCCTCAAAGGGACATATTTAATGTGAGCTGCAGGAACACCATGGCTGTTGAGAATGATGTGTGCTACAGTTTTAATGAGTGAGTTTTACTGACTGACAAAATAATTTCCTGTCTCGTAAAGACACAAGTGAAAACTAAAATGCTTGGTGTTCTTGCTGTATATTGATTGTATCGCTCCTTTAACATCACCTTCCAATTCTACTGAAAGTTTGAGACTGTGTCCTGTCTGTCACCATGTCATTACTTCTGTCTGGCTCAAGACAAGTGTACATTTTTCCAGTAGTATTGGAACATTTCATGGCCTTTGGCTTTTCACCACTGGAGTTAGTCCCCAGCCTTTGGTTGCTGCTCCTAAACAGAGAGAGAATAGATCAAGTGCAGAAGACAGATTTCCCAACGGCGTTTAATAAAAGTGTAACCTAATCACATCAATCACTAGAGGCAGAAGTGAGAAAAAGAGCTAATGACTTTATGTTGGCAGGACACCTGAAGTCGAGGTTGTGCTGCTGTGGCAGCTGAGAGCTGTTTTACCACCTCCTTCCCGTCTTACTGCACTGATCTGTATTTATAAATCTTCACGCTCACATTTACTCTGTATACTGACACGAGCTTTTCTCTGCTGCCAATTTTCAAAAGCCTTCTCTACCACAGCCTCCACCTGCTTTGCTTCTGCTCTGAACCCTGAAGGGTTCTTATTTTTATGATAATTCTTGCTGGGGGTTTATTTGCAGCGCTCCCTGGATGTTATTTATCATGTTGCTGTGTCTTTTGAGCTGTTCTGCCGCATCACTGCAACAGGGAGCATCCCCGAGAGTGCGGCCATATTGGACCACCAGGTGGAGCCAGATATGTCTCAACAGTGTCAGAGATCACTTCACAAATTTCACTTACAGCAAAGTCTGAACTGTTCCTGCTGTTTGACCCCTGGCCTCACAATATAGTGTAATGTAATGATAATCATTCTGTATGAGAACAGAACTATTTCACCTGGAGACTGTTCTGCACACCCACACAAGTGGATAAAACACAGCAAAACACAAGTAAAAGAGATTTCATTTAAGTTGACCCACAGATTCTATCCAGTGAAACATTTATTACAATATTTAAAGAGAGACACAGATGAAAGTTTTGCCCTTTACTATAGAAATATTATATTTGTTTGCTATGAATATAGTGAAAAAGACAGTAATACATTATTATTTATCTAATGTTTGCTAAATGCCACGTTCATAAATCTAAATTTCTAAACAAAAAACCCCAAATCTTTTGTTTCACGAAGGAAATTGAAAACAATATGGATCAATGACTGATTCCTCACAAAACCAAGAAGCTATCAAAACCATTAATGTAAGTGACAGCTCTGATGTTTTTAAGCAAATTTTATATCTTACATTTGTGTTTCTTTTGTTGTTGTTTTTTTTCTGTGTGATACTGCCCTTCATCTTAGTTTTTCATTGCTTTATCATTTCTTGTGATGATCCTGCTGTCTTTCAACATTGTATGAACTGACAGTTTGAAATACAGAGGGGGAAAAAAAAAGGCTTTTTCATAGCAGCCATTTTGACATGACATAGCAGAGTAAACACAGCTGTTACCAGTGGTACCAATGAAGGTTGTGTTCCACTCTGGTCAGTCAGTCAGGGTGCTGCTATTGTGTGCATTGGCTCACTATAAAGGCTCTGCTACACTAAATGGAATGGGCCCTTTGGTAACACCTGTGTTTAGCCCACTATTTCATATCAATATAGCTGCCATGAAAAAGGGCCATTTGATGGAAATAAAAAGCAGTTTAATCAGCCAAACAGTAAAAAAACGTGTGTTGGGTGGACCATGTCTGTACAGGGCCTTTAAACAGGAACCCTGAGTGTGATGTATCATACAAAATAATGCTCAAATTTAGTTTTACCAGGAAAGTGAATTGTGGGAAGAACTCTGAATGTCAGACGTTGAGGTGTTTGAAGTCTGAGACTGCGACCCTCTCATCAGGAGCTTAGAAAAAGGTGCCCTCCTTTGTTTACCTTGTTAGTTTCACTAAATTCCTGATTTGGATCATTATTACATTATTTGATCCCGTAGACACACAACAATTGAGGCAAGATAGCCTAATAATGCTGTTTGATAGTAATTTCAACTTAAAATGACACCAAATACACAGAAATGTCTGTCTAAAGGCATTTATTAGTTTCTGACTTTGGAGAAGGAGGAAAACAGGAAAAGTCCCTGTAAGTACTGCATCTCTACAATATCTATTTAACAAAATTACATAAATTTAAGCTATTCTATGTGAACTCCTTTTGATATTTTTTTCTGCATGAGGTGCCCCGCCTCCTACTTTTTAAAACCTTGGGCTCAAATGCTCTTTGAACCTGATCTGATGAAAAAGTGTTTGACTGTTTGTTTATGGACAACAAATCAAAAATGGAAAAATAATCCATAAAAATATCAGAAGCTACAATTTGAGGAACACTGGGTTCACTGCATGTTTAACAACTCATGTTACATGATTGTAAAAGTCCTTCACGTCTCTCTCCTGTTCCTCATCCTCAGCCCGCTCACTTCTCTCGGTGCGTCTGTGTGGATCCCACCATCACCCTCCACAGGTGCTGACATTAACAAATACTCTTCGTTCTCCTGCTCCGCTTCTTCCTCCGGGTTGGGGCAGCCCTCACAACTGAACTGCAGGCTCTCTGCCTCCATCACTGGATCATCTTCATCAGCCTCCTCCTCCTCCTCTTCCTCTTCCACCTCTGTGCCCTCATCCTCCTCTTCCACCTCGTCTTCCTTCTCCTCTTCCTCCCCGTCGTACGTCTCCTCTTTCGGGTAGTGGAACACGTCTCTGTGGTCACTGAAGCTGATTTGCTTCTTCCCTGCGTTGTAACACTGCAGCTCTTTGCTCACCTCCAGTCCAATTCTCACCTGTTTTCTTTCCTCAGCAGGCTGAGATGGAGGAAGACTGAGCAAGTGCCTTTTCTCCGCTACCTCTTCCTCTTCTTCTTCCTCCTCCTCCTCCTCTATGTCCTCCTCCATTTCTTCCTCTTTTTCCTCGTCTTCCTCCTCTTCTTCCTCTCCATCCTCTTCTTCTCCTCCTTCTTCTTCCTCTTCATCCTCCTCTCGCACTATGGATAGTTTTCTTGCCTTAACCTCTTCTTCCTCTTGCTCCATCCTCTCTGCCAGGGCCTCAGGAGTGGGCTGACTGGGGGGGTCCTCCAGTATAATGGGGTCATATCCGAGTCGGTCGTAAAGATCATCATCATCCTGCACTGGGTACGTCTCCTCTGGGTAGCCTGCGTTGGAGTGCAAAAAGAAACATTTCATACGTAAGGTATAATGTACAGTGAGCGGGTCACTATTGCGATATAATTTTGCAAAGCATTTTCAACCTATATTCAATTGAGGGTGTTACAACAAAGATGAAGTCAATAGTTCACTTATTTTATTGAAAAACCCAAATAAACAGAGTGAGAGATGGAATGAATCTGTAATCAGTAATGCAGTGACTGTGTGGGTGGATTCTGAACTGAAGAGAATAACTGTTGAAGAATTAAACTCTTCTCTTTTACTAGAAAGCTTCACTGTTGTAATATACAGAAAGCGTTTTTGCTTTGTCTTGCTGAAATAAGCAGACATCCCAAAAAGAGACACTGTCTGGGTGGCAGCTTATGTGAATATACCTTTCAGCAGTGATGGTGTCTTCACTGATGTGACAGTTAGTCAAACCATGGACACTAACAGAAGTCCAAACCATCACAGATGCTTTTAATTTTGTGCTGGTAACTATTTTATTCTATTTTTCAGTATTTTATTTACCTTTTACACATTGTCCCAGCTTTTTTTGGAATTTATTGATTATTTTTTTATTAAGATGCTGGTGAAAAATCATTTCTTATTTATTTCTTATTTATTTTTTGTACTAGTATTGTGAGGTCTGGAGAAATTTGTGAGTTCTGGCAAATGATGCAACGGTATGTGTGTTTTTATCATACAGTAGCATGTAGCTGAAGGCTTTCATCAATATTAAATATATTTATATTGATATATTTTGTTTTACAGGGATTTTGACATAAGAAGATAAGATAGTATAAGCTACTCTCACCTGTTACCAGTTCACCAAACAGGTGTTTTCTAAGCATTCCACAACTTTCCCAGTCTTTTGTTGGCCCTGTCTCAACTTTTTTGAGACATGTTGCTGGCATTAGAATTCATTTACAAAAAACAATCAAGATAGCTTGTCAGTGTTCTGTATTCAATTGAATATATGCTGAAAAGTATTTGCAAATCAATGCATTCTGTTTGTGGATTTGTGGATGTTTTTGATTGCTCTGGAGATGAATTATGCTTCTATAATCTGCAACAAATGTACATTTTGTAAATTGTACAATTATTCAAGGAGCTTAGAGGTTCAGAGTGTGGTGCATACCTTCCCAGTCTGCACAGTAGGGGACCTCCTCAGCCTCCATCTCTGGGGAAGCTCCCTCCAGCCGACCCTCTTGCATCAGCTGTGTAATCTGTCTAAGTTGCCTGAGTAATTTCTCCTCCTTCTTTGATGTTGTAGTTTTACTCTTCCTCCTCCTGCCACTAGAGAGCAACACATAGATGAAGTCAGACATGATGGCAATGCTGTGGTACCTCGCTCTGATTTTCTGATTCTTCTTGTTTTCTCTTACCAACTGAGAAGAGGTCTGGGTTAGAGATGTTTTCTGTATCATAATAAAATCACTTAGACAACATTATTGAATCTGTGAGTCTTAATGTGCAATTTTATTGGCTTGTTGAAAATATTCAGCATCAGTGTGTCCAAAAGTGACAAACAACCAGCTAATTTTCCCTTTCCTTACACATCAATTAACTTCACAGAACATATGCTATTATATGACTTAAGGACTTTTTAAATAAAGCAGTAGCTGTTAAGTAAAATATGCCACTGGCCTTTCCACCTTTGAATAATTTGCCCTTTCATTTCCAGCCCTTTCATTTCCACGCCAGGTCGAAGCTGATTTATCCCACTATAAAGTCATTTTTCTGGTTCTTCTATGCTATGGGCAGTGAAAAGTAGGATGTTAAGAGAAAAATAAGTCTTACCTCCCAGAACCTCGACTCTTCGCAGAGACAATCCTCTCCATCATCCTTTCTGTGTGCAGCAGTCTCTCCTGAAGCCTGGCAAGCTCATAATCACTTACTACAAGAATAACAAGAGAAAACGTTGTTTTAATATCAAACTACAATACATTTTTATGCAGACAGCAAATATCTACTAATTATATGCAGCCACATAAACATATATTTAGTACACAAGAGGTGAAGGGGAAAATTGAACTAGCATAGTACTATGATGCACCAAGTATTGATCTTTTATTTAATAAATGTTTAATATTGTGAGTGTGAAGTTTTTGATACTAGATTAGCAAAATCAATTGCATTTTTTTCAGTCCACTAGATGGTGCAGTTTTTTTTATCTAATGAGATGAGCAGAGGTGAAAGTCAGCAAGACTGGTAGGTTTTTATGACAATGTTGGTCAGTCTGTCTGCTTGACAACCCCATTTTGCTACAATAAAAACAACTGAACTGAAATTAACAGACTGAAAACTTAATCTTATTAGATTAAATAACTGTTGACAAAGTTTTCCTTTGGGAACATAATTTCCCAAATGGTAATAATTAATAATATATTGCACTAGTCCTATGTTGCACACTGGCACACTGGTGTGCCGTATCGCAGGTCCAGGTGTGCCATGGGATTTTTGTGACCATACATTATTACTGCAATACACAATTCTACAAAAAGTTATAAATCAATTATTATTTTACTGTATCTATACTTTGCACACTCTTTTCCCAATTCCAATAGCATCACATGCTCTGTATTTACTTACTTTTACTCTTTCACTGAAGAATTTCAATGCACCAATTAATAATTATGTGTTAAGAAAAAACAAAATTATATGTCAGTATTATAATTACATATGTTATTATATTAGTAGGAATAGGACTGCTAAAATGTATGAAAGAAACTAATTATTTTTGGAACTGCATTATATTACAAATATTTGAAATTGCTGAAGGGTCTTACAAGTCTTATTTGTCGTGTTTGCCTTGATTACTGTAGTGTAGTTTCCTGATTTAGTAGTCTTCCCCCTGCATGTCAGCTGTGAACATAAAAATGATCATGATGAGATTAATATAGCATAGTAATAATTAATAGTAATTTAAAGAAAATCTTCTGCAGTCAATATTGTCACAGAATAATTTTCCATTATTCTTTACCATGCAGAAATTACCTTATAGATTATATAGAAGATGTAAAGAAAAATCCCGAAGCCATATATGGGAATCACTTGAGCCATCAGGTTGTATTTTTTGCCTCGTCCGATGCCTTTTATTTTGGCCATGGCCTCAGCACTGTGTGTCATGGAGTGGACAGGGTCCACACCCCACTGTTCAGGGTCCTCTGGCAAAGACAGCTGATGCATCACAGGAGGGTAGAACCCGGGTCCAACTAGAGGACACACATAATCCGTCAAGAAATCAATCAGTATTAATAATCAGAGAAAATTCATCCTGCAAGTATCTCACAATGATCTCTTCCTCAACCACTGGTGCATGTAGCCTTCTTTCTCATTTCAGAAATTAATCGATTGTTGTGTAAATTATTTTTGTTGATTTCCCAGTTGGTCCAATTAAATAATTTACTATTAGCCCATAAGCTCAATATTTGGGTGTTTCTGATTAATCAGGGAAGAATCTCTATAGGTTTAAAAATAAACCTATTGTAATGTGTTGTATAAAATGTGCTTTGGAAATGTCAACAAACATTTTATGTTACTACATTCTACATTTTATATCATGTTATAATGCCCTTTGAAAAAATCAGTACTCAAAATAACATAAACATTTTGGCTAAATATTGACTATTTAGTTAGGTAGCTAGTTAGCTAGTTTAGCTAGATTTCCATCCATTGACATGGAGGAGAAAATGAAACCGATTTTCTTTGTTTTTAAAGACCACATTGTCAACAATCATCTCAGTGCCTTAAAATTAATTAAAGTTCATCATGCTAAGTGTCTCCTCAGGCCTTATGAAGAGCCGAAAATATCTGATGAAAACAAATATGTACATTTTTTTTTCATTTTCCTCTTTTATTTTCTATAGGCCTATTTTCCTTTTCAGTAATTTTACGTATTTCCCGTATTTTATATTTCGTTATTTCATAACTCAACACCGTGCCTTATATATTAAATGATTAAACTGTTCATGTTAGTGTCAATTTAAAGAGAAAGATAGACTTTCCTGGTTTGTTTTCCGGTTAAGTCCTTTTTGCCGTCCTCAGCGCCCCTTTGCACCAATCGTATGCTGCTGCTGTGTGAGCGACAGTCTGCTCCACCAATCACAATCAAGCTCAGGTAGCCCTAACTTAAATTGGCTAGCAAGTGCAGGGACGTGGAAGTTAGCTAGCTTTATAAACGCCGTGTTTGGCTAACTGTTCCATAAAAAAAGTTTAATGCGGTCGTTTTAAGTGTGAAATTGCCTATAAACAAATAATAGTCATCGTTATCACAATATAGCAGGGAGATACACTTAACACAATCTCCAGAACTCCGAAATTCTAGCTAACTAAGTCAAAACACGCCATCTGTTGGTATCCAAACGCGCTGTTTAGCATGATGCCATTATCAGCAAATAAACTGATCACCATAGACAACTACTGAATTGCTGCATCACCATTTCTTTAACTTTGGACCAGCGAGATGTAACGAGCTGTAGACAGCTGAAGAGAAGAAGAGATAAGTATCTCTGTTTGGAGTCACAAGGTAAGAGACTGCGACTGAATACTTTGTATGTAGATCATATATTAAAAGCTAATATAGTGCAACACAGCCAGGAAATACCTTCGTGACAGTATCTGTAAGGGGGTGAAACGTGTTTTTATATTTTTGTGTGACATTTGAAGCATTTGTTTGTTGATCAGCATAATAGCTGTGGTTATTGATGATTTCTAATCATCTTCAGTTTGTGGTCACTGTTTCGGTTAATCAGAGTTGATTATAGTTACTTTGCTTGTTGTTAATTGATCAGCATTACAGTTTTCGAAGATTTCTGATAATCAATCATAATTTCTATTACATTTAAATGTTTGAAAATTGTGTCTATTGCTTGATCTGTGTGTGCATGGCAGCTTTAAATTGAATCAGCCTTCATACAGTGAACCTTAAGCAAATTTTACTTATTACAAGGCAGGCAGTAATAAAATTAATTAAAACTCATAAATGAAACAGAGTTTTCATTTTAAAATCAACTGACTATCCACTACAAAATTGTATTATAAGGTAATATAGAAATTAGAGTTGCCCCGCTTTTAAAATATCCTTGACACTGCTGGGATTCAGAATGACAACTTGCTCTGCAAATATTGAAATCCAAAATGTCTTTCTGGTTTTGACTGCAGTAATATTTTTTGTTTGTTTGTTTGTTTGTTTGTTTACAAAGACCATAGTCAAGGGCTTCAGAATATATCAATATTAAATCTATATCGTGATATGTGACTAGATATCTTCTGAGATTTTGGATATCACCATACTGTGATGTGACATTAGTGTTGTCTTTTCCTCCTAAAGGCTGCATTACAGTAAAGTGTTGTAATTTTTTTTACTTATCAGACTGTTCTGAGTGTTCTATTATTTGCCTTTACCCACTCAGTCATTTTATCCATATTACTGATGAATATTGATCAAAACTCTCATGATTAATCTTGTGAAAGCACTAAAACTCATCCCTACAATATTGTCACAATATCAATATCAAGGTATTTGATTAAAAATATTGTGAAATTATTGTGGAGCAAATGTGTATATTGAAACATATAGTGTGTATCAGGCATTGACTAAAAGTATTGATTTATTATTTATAAGCCATACCATCCAGCCATCCATATTACATAAATCTGCTTTTTCCATTAAACACGTTGGTGTACAATCAAACACTATGTTTATAAAAAGTGGTTCTACTTACAGGTTACAGGACAGCCCTATTTGTAACCTCAGAGTTTGGATATTTTTTGGTGAAATGACAAATCTCTTTAATTCTCTATGTGATAAGAAGTTTCCTTATAGTGGTGAGTGATTTTGACAACATCTCCAGATATGTCGCCATGATAAACTGTTTTCAGGTTAAACCTCAAAGAAGAAATGAAACCTCCCCATAGGGAATAGGGAAACATTTTTAATAAATAAAGTACCTATCTATGCTTAAGACATAGATTGATAGATAGAAAGATAGATAGATGGATAGATAGGTAATAGATATAGATGATCAGAAGCTCTAAAGTCTTATGTCCAAACAGAGTAAAAGTCCCTATAAATTCATGTTGTGTCCATGTTCATCTTTATGTCTGAATTATCAACAAACGCAACAGCTCAATTAGTGTCAGTACTTCCATGCTGGGCTTGAGGTGTAAAGGCATCAAAAATTAACAAAAACACACAATCCTACAATAATTTCAACTTTACAGTACTGCGTGAAATAAAGAGGGTACTTAAAAATTAGTGTAGACATATATTAATAAATATAAATAGACTAAAACACATTACAACATGTGCAAATGTGCATGTATAAAAATAGTATATTTTTTTAACAGTTTAGAGCATATATAATATTCTTGTGAAATGAATGCTTTTCCTTTTTCTGCGTATCCGTTGTGTAACATTATGGTGAACATGTGTGCTATGATGGGGCCTTGGGCCTGACGCACTCTGCATAGCCAGACTAACAGCTGGCAGCAACAACAGCAACAACAACAACAAAAAAGACATTGGAGATGGAGCGGGATGTAGATGGATGGATGGATGGATGATGATCTGATAAGCCGCCTTACCCTCAGGCTGCCCCATCTCCTTTTTCCCTCTGGGTAAAAGCATTCTGGGCAGGAAGAGAGAAACACAGAGAACAGAGCATGATATCAGAGTAACCTTCTGGCAAGTTGTTATAGACATTTTGTCTCAGAAAATGACAGCCGTGCGTTTATTTCACTAGAACAGTAAAGCTAGTATCCACAGATGTCATCTCTCATCTGGTGCCGTCCCTGCCCAGATTAGACCAGATTAAACCAGCTGCCTTCAAGTGCTGTTTGAAATATTGACTACAAATCCCCACAGAGAGAGAAATCAGGGAGAATCAACTGGTCTAGTGCATGCATTGTTAATATTACTGTTATGCCCTAAAGTGTCTGGATTTCAGAAACTGAAATATCTTCTAGCAGTATTTGACACATTTAAATCAAGAGGGCTGCCAGTCACAGGAATCATGTCTGACTCTGACAAATAATAATCATGAAGTTGAAAGTAAATAGCCCTGTGTGTCAAAACTTAGCAGATAAATGTGGTTGTCTTAAGCACAGCAGTTAGAATCATCTCAACAGCTTTATTTTTGCTCAATTATATGAGAAACCAAACACTGTGGAAACAAAATTCATTTTTCCTCTGATTCCTCAGGACACATTTTTCTGCAAATGCAATAATCAGCCAAGGGTCTCCGTCATTATTTATTTTGACATGATGGACCAAGATGCCATGTTTTTTGTGTTATTATTCCCTAATTTTGTGCTCATGGCTATGTGAAGGATCATTTTACGCCTAGGAGGCACCACAAGATCAAAAACTTTATCTCAAAATAGTTTTGTCCTTTTTTTTGCCCCTATTTTTCCACGATCTAGGGGAAGTGCAGCAACAAGATGAAGCTGGAAACTGAGTCAGAAACCTGAGTTTTAATCAAGTGATGGATGCTTTCGCCCAGAGACTGGTGAGGAAAAAACACCTGGTTTAAGGTAAGGCAGCTCACTGTGTTACTGTGTGTTGTAGGTGGTTTAATGAGTGTTTGTCAGTGCTGATTGACACGTGAGGCAATGTAGTGTGTGACTTCATGACAGCTCCCAACCAGCTAGTTGTAATTCAGGTTTGATAAAAGTGAGAAACTGACGGCTTTGGATGGAAAATACATCACTTAATGATTTGTCAGAGAAAGCTGACATAAAGTTGTAAGATTTTGACAGGTGTACCAGTTTCATTTGATACTCATCTGATAAATTCTCTGGGTTTTTTGGGTTTTATTCCTACTGAAAATTTTCATCAGAATCATCATTGATTGCATTTACGTGCGCACGCATATCTTCATTTTGATCTTATTCAGGATATGATGTTTACATGGAAGATTGAAAATCTGGTTATTTATATCCCTCTATACGTGACTCCATCCAAGGTTATGATCATTTATATACTGTGTTGCTTCTTGATGTCTCACAATCTCAATCACTCTGTACCAACAAAGAGGTGTAAAAGGTGTTTACGAGCCACAGTATCCTGGTAGTAGGTTGTATTCAGAAGTCCCAAAACTGGGCTAAGACCTCATCCAGAGGGGTGTACTATGAAGCAGTATTCAGAGTTTTCAGTGTCACGAAGGTGCTCTCTTTTAACCTAGCTAGATCACCATGGTAACTTATGCTGAACCCCTAACCTAGTCGGGAGCAAGTCATGTTCAGATTAAATCGTCTGTAAAAAGTGCCGCTCTATAGCCAGTTCTTTTCCCAACAAAGTTCTTTATGAGTGATATAGATTATAAACTGAGGGAAGACGTTAAAAATGAAAAGTCGCTGAGCTGTACATTCGTAATATGACTGAATGACGCTGTATAATGTTGAAATGTAACGTAATGTAACAGCACCACAAACTGAGTGCATCGTGCTGTCACAGGAACTTCTGTTTGGTGATGCAGAGTCATTTTTCCTGTGTTTGCTTCAGGTCTTATTAACACTTTAAATTTACACAGTATATCATCCGCACAGTAAAAGAATGATGAAGCAACTACATACCACTTTGAATACCACTACTATTTACTATTTAATTGCTGATATTCCAGCTCAGAACACTGATTAGAAAATTAATTAGTCTGTCTTATTTATAATGGGAAATCTTCAATCAGTTACATTCATTTTACTTTGATTTGGCCAAAAAAGTCGATGTCTTGTTTCATATTTTCCAGAGGTCTTGTGGCTCACGGTCGCATCACTTTATGGAGAAGAAGAGTCAAATGACACACCAAACACCCATTTTTATGTGAGCATGCACAGCACCTGAAGAAGAAAGCCCAAGTTAGGAAGTTGATAACCACCTTTGTGATACCCATTATCTCTGACTGTGCTGTGTTGAGCTTCTTTTGTAGTACGGCCCTTAGGTTTCTGAAACCAGGTTATGATGTTTACATGCACAAAGCATATTCCAGATACTCCAGAAACCTGATCAAATGCAGGATACTTTTGTGCATGTAAAGACACTCTATAGTTTTGTGTTGTGTTGTGCCATATGAAAAAGTGAGGAGTGACATTTTCTTTTTTTTTTTTTAAAAAAGCAATAGCATTGTTTCCCCAATGTGTTATTATATTTCTAAATGATAAAAATAAGCTTGCTGAAGATTTGAAAGATAAGCCACCAGTGTGGTTTTTTTTTTGCCCCTGGCTGTGTGTATCCTCTATTGTTTTTTAACAGCACTTTCAAACACCAAGAGTGAGGTACTTGCAGTTAAGTTTATTTTTTAGCAAAAACAAAAAAATCTATTAAGAGAGTACAACCATGATGTGCAAGTCTTTCTGTACATTCTTTTACTATTGGACAAACTAATAAACTAACTTTGATTTCTGAAATGTTTCTAAAATAATATTAATTAATATTCAAAGTTCCAAAAATAGTGGTAATGCACCAAATTCTTCTTATTATTAATTTGTAGCTATTATTAAAAAGACAACAGCCATCAAAAGTAATTTTTACAGCACTGATGAATGATTCCCAAGCAAAGGCCTTGAATACAGAATCTGCATTTACAATTAAGGTATTTCCGAGGAGCGCTTGAATGCAACACATGACCTATCAACCCACTGTGTAGACCCACTTGTGTGTGTTTCATACCAAAGAGCAGCAGATGGCAGTGCAGGCTCATACAGATGTGTGTCATGTGGAGGACAGGAGATCGCCTGCGCACGAGTCCCAACAGTCAACTGACTTAAAATGTAATTCATGGTGTCTAATAGATTTATGAAACAATTTTAGAATTTAGTGACTAAGGAGAATTTTCGGTTTGTTTCTTTTCTCCCCCAAAGTCACGTGCAGGTTTACCACATGTGTACGAGATGGTACAGCTCATGTACTGCTACAATATTAGTACACACATTTACTAAGTTCTAATAAGGCATCACTTGACCATCACCGTTGGGACGCCTGTGTGGGCCTCATTATTGGGCTCATTGTAATCGTATGTATTTTTAATTATAAATCAGATTAAATTAAATTAAATTAGAAACAAAACCCAGACAGTTAATTGAGGACAAACACTGAGAGCAGAAAATTAACTGACCATGTGACATAGACGCAATTATCAAAATTATAAAATATATGAAGGGGCAGGTGCAAAATATAGTTAATGAAAGATGTGTAAGTGTGCTATATATTCAGTATTATAATTACACAGATAATAGTCCTATTTTCTGCTGCGATAGTGTGATAAACTGTAATGAGTTTGAAATGGAAGGCTTTTTTTCATTTTTTTCTGTGCCATTGTTCCTGCTTAATTCTGTTATTTTAATGGTGCGGCAGCCCAGTTTAGCACTTGAGCTCAAACCAACATAGACAAAGGTCAAGTAGGTGAGACCCAGAGGACTTATTAGCAAAAGGACCATAGCAGAACTCCGATGTTCATCTTTGACAGAATATTTATCAACAGCATAAAGGTTTTTTGAAGCCCTCATCAATGTGTTAAACCCTCAGAAATGCCCAGCGAGTTCAGGGTCAGATTGATTAATTGATGGCACACGTGATCAAATATCAAGTGTAACAGTTTTTGCTTTGACAGAGGAATATAATTGACCTTACATATCCATCTGTGTTCTCTACATCACCACACAAGCCAGTAGCTAAGAGGCATAACAAAGCTAAAAAGGTAATGAGATCTTGTACAACCTTTTGCACAAACAGATTCTGAAAGAAATTTAGGCACACATTTTTAGAGACTGCTCAAGGCTGTAGAGAAACTGAGCAACATGAAGGGATACTCTGAGTTATGTGTAGTAGTTAACTAAGCAAACACAAAGTTTTCTGAATGAAACGTCAGAATATTTTTACCAACCTGTCAGAATGTCCTTTGAAGTCCTTGTGATTAGATTAAGCTGATAAATCCTGCTTTAAAATTCAACTGTGCATCCATATGCGTTTAGGCTTTGTTGATACTGCCTTGGGGTTGACCTGCATATACATATGTTTCACGTACCTCAATTTTAACGTCAGCACATCACTGACTCTGATCACCATTGTCATTGGGCATGTTTGTCATCGGCTTTTGATGTTTTACTTTTTTGTTTGTTTTCCTCATAGTGTCACTCTTCTCCCAAGTCATAGCAGCCCTAGTTTCTGTCTTTGGGCCTACACAGTTATGACAGAATTGCAAAATTTTAATTTTGTATTTGTTGTTCAGTCATGCTTTGTTCTCTGTGTTTCTCTCTTAAGTCTTATCATCTAAATTTTATGTATAACTGAGTTGTTTCAACAAGCTAATTAAAACTAGCTTGTGCCATTACTATCCTTCACTTGTGTAGCAATTAATGTTCAGTGTAGAGAAGGATCATGTATAAATAAAATGCTGATGTCTAACATCCCTTAAACCAGCTCTGAGATACAAATATCTAGAACATTCATGGACTAATGTCCCTTTGCAGATTGTTTCTATGAATGGAAAATTATCCTATTTACAGTATTAAACTCTGTCAGGTTTGCAGCTCACTGAAAATACAAATTAACTTAATTAATTAATTGTTGTCTATTTGCTAACCTCATTACTGTATCTAGCATTGTTGAACAATTCTTTGGATGATGGACATGATCAGCTACTTTGAAAAGGCTTAGGGTAAAGAAAAGGACTTAAGTGTATTGAGGAACCCCTTCTCCTGTATGATGCTTTGTGGTGTACCCCAAGGGTCTTATCTAGGTCCAGTTCTGTTCTCAATTTATATGTCCGCTTCAGGCCATCTATTGCATGCTATTGCATAGACATGCCATCAGTGTTCTTTATTATGCAGATGATATGCAGCTCCACCTATTATGCAATTCTCAAAACCCACAGGGATTAGACTGTCATCATAACCATCTCTGAGGCATTCAGTAGTGGATGGCTCAATATTTCCTGCAGCTTCCTTCCTTGCTAAAATGGAGATCCTGTTATCTATGTATTTATCATTTTCCACCTAGCATAGTGTATTGCTTTGTATTCTGAAATTGGCAAAGAATCCTTAATTGCCTCTTTCTTGTTCAGATGCATACATCACATCTATCTGGTACAAAGCAAACTCAAATTCTTGCGTCCCTTCATTAGCTATCTTTAGAATTGATTTTGAACTCTTAATCCACCATAGAGTAGAAAGGTTGTGTTTTCCCATGCTAGACAAATTTGCAGTGGCAATTGCGGCTGGCCAAAGTTATGAATGCTTCACAGTAAGGAGCCATCTGCTAATTAAATGGTTATTAAGACATGCTTTGGAGACTTAAGCCTACTGTCTATTGCTTAGCACACCAGTAGTTTGGCTGGGATACTCTGTCTGAATATGACTCCACTGTTGTGTAATCTAACTGTTATGACCTGTAGATTTTATGTTGTTCCACTTTGTGCTGTAGAGACAGGAGCATTGTCTGGCCTGTAGCTGGTTTATGCTGCTAAGTAAGAGGAGGGGTACCAGAGGCACCTCTGTCTAGTGTGTCTTCAAGACGTTGTGGGTTGTGAGAGTCCATGTTGGTTGGTAGTCTACTACCAAAACATAATTTTCACCTAATAAGAAGTTGGTATGGAATTTGAGGTTGCATCATCAGGCCCTACTTTGAGTACACCACTTTCCCAACAGCTTTGGCCATGGTTTACCACAGTTGCAAAGACTTTGAAAGGGCCCCACCCTTTCAAAGTCTTTGTCTTTGTCAAAGTCTGTACCCATTATAAAATTATAGTTACCTTGATGTAACTTCAATTCTGTGAATACAGACTTAGCCCTCTAACAGCAAGTCTTGTGTTCAGTGAGTCAAATAGAGTCCTTACACAGAGACTTAGGGAACAATTTAATAGAAAATTGTTAAATAGAACTCACACTCACAGGTGTGTGTGTGTGTGTGTGTGTGTGTGTGTGTGTGTGTGTGTGTGTGTTACTTGTTGAGGAGCTCAAAGGACATGTTGAAACTTGTTTATGGTTTGGACGGCACATCATACACTTACTATACATACAAGGTATAGAGAGCAGAAAGGATACCAACATTGTGTTTTGGCTTGATTAAAGATTGGTAAAAAATGAAGTCATTTGGTTTTTTCCTGGGCAAAGATGTTACATCTGGTGGCAAGTATGTTTTGATGGGAGCCTGTTGCCGGCGTGGGCTAGTGACAGACTGATGGCAGCATTGCGGTAGGGCTCTATCATTTCTGTGACAATAAAACCATGGCCGGGATTGAGAATTGAGAATTTAAAAAAGCCTTGACACAGACTTCTTTGGGCCCTACATTAAGTCAGTGCTAAAAGCTGACTGAGGATTTGAAAATTATTACTATGTAGTGTGTTGTTATAAATAAGTCATTTTTTCAACACACATAAAAAAAAAAATCAACAACTCTAGTGGAATTTTACAAAGAATATGACAATGTGCAGTCTTCAAATGCTGTTTTCAACAACAACAAAAGCAATTAAACTGTGACTTTCTTGATTTATAAAATTATCTTTTAAATTACAACAGATATCTCTGGTGAGGTTTCCAACCATTATATCTGTTTCTAACTGAGCTGCTCCACTGCAATTGTTGTTTGAAAAACGTCTTAAAAATATGTCCCTGGAAAATATATTTCCCTAATGCGTAAGCCCGGTGGGGGGTCAACTTAGGCCTGATGGGTCACCAGGCTTGTGGTACTCTGGGGGTAACCCTGGATATGCTGCAGTCTTGGCTGAGTACTTTTTGCTTTAAGGGAAACTTTAGGTGTTTTGAATGTAACCCCAGTGAATGTTAAACAATGTACTACAGAGGAAAAGGTGTCTTTAAGATTATTAAGGACCACTCTACTGATAGCAGTACAAGACATTCTGAGGTAGACAATATTAAGCCATCAAGGCCTTCTCATTACCTGTAGTGCACCACATGGGCTGATTTTATCCTTCTCAAGCACACTGGAAATCATAGTGTAAGTACTACTTATGGACAGACATCAAGGAGACTTTAAGATAAGTGAAGAATGTCAAAGCTCCAGGGTGGCTATATGAAATGAATCGCATTTTATACAAAAGTCTGCATGTTGTCTACCAATCAAAACTGAAAGCCTGTCGTGTTCTGGTCATCATCTTTTAATGAAAGCAAGCAAAGGGCCATGGGTGGGAATCGAACCCACGGCCGCTGCAGAGGACTCACGGTCTCTGTACACAGGGCGCACACGCTACCAACTGAGCTATCCAAGCACCCCTGATCATCAGTCTTAACAAAAAAAACAAAAAACAAAAAACAAACAACAAACAAATTAGAACCAATGGACCACATGCAAGAACATTTTTGTATTCGTATCTTAAATTTCTCCTGCTTTTTTTTCGTACGAAGGGCTCGTGTGAACATGCCATGTCAGATTCACCAAATGCTCTTAACTTGAGAGAACTGTGTAAATGGTCTGCCTGTGTGTAGTTCCATGTAAGTATAAGTACCATGTAAGGCTGCACTTCCTGTCCCATGTGTCAGGAAGTGTTCGTTCATGAAAATGGTGTCAAAGAGTAAAAGGAACCTTGCGAGTTATATGATTGAGGTTCTGCTTTCAGAGATCCAGGAAGGAAAGTCTATATTTTAACAGTGTCAGCATTGAATTAAGTAAGCTGCTAAAGTGAAGAACAGGAAAAACAAGTGCTTTTAGTGGCATGTTACCTGAGAGTTGGACGGTCACTGAAAGAAAGAAATGTCTTGATATGAAAATGGCTGCAAAGAAAAAGAAAGCCACAGCAAGGCAATCGATGACTGAAGGAGCAGGTCAAAGGGAAGTTTCCATCGTGGAGATTGAGGACAGAATAAGTGAGGATGATCCCCTACACAGGAACTTCATAAATCTGCACGTGAAGATGCAGCCAGTACACATACCATTAAATTAATGATGAGGCTTTATATGTAAATTTACAATGGTATTATAATTTGAAATGCAATCAAACAGGATAATGTCAACATAAATATGAAGAGTAATGTATTTTTCAAACTCAAAATGTCTTCAAACTAATGAAATATTCAAACTGAAGTTTTTCACTAATGACTGTGTAACAACAGACAACCTGCACATGACTGTGACAACAGGTCCGGACCACTCGTAAATTGTATTGGTATTTGAGAGGAAATTGTGGCGTGCAACAAATTTTCCTAAATTACTCGTACAACCCACTTAAGACCAAATCTGTTTGTATGATTGGTTCTTGCAAGAGGCCCAATGGGTTTTTTCTTGCCTGTCAGATTTGTTGACAGTACACTGAATTAAAAAGTAGTAAATTGATGTGTGTGACAGGAACACATGACACTGACAGTATTAACCAATAAGAAGAAGATCTGTTGTACAGTGATGACTTTTTTTCTTTGTGCATGTTGAAACTATAGTTGGTGTTTTAGTTAAAGAAGGATTTTCTTCAGTGTTCTGACTGGCATGTCATTTCTGTAGCAATGTAGGGTTTCATTTCAATCAAACAACGGTTGTAGACTTTTTCAGTCTTGGACTACGAACCGGTGACCTTCAGGTGACAGATTCGTTTGCTGACCACAAGCCAGGCAGAGGTATCAAGTGACTATTTCAAAATTCTTATCACTTCTGTAAATCTGCTGGCCGGTAACATTATCAAGAGATGTTAAAAGAGATATTGTCACAGCAGAATATTTACTTTTGATTTTCCCATCCTAATACAGTGGAAACCATTTATAAAGATCACAGTTACAGTGACCAACGCATGGGACAGAATCATGCCTACAAAATGCTGTAAAAACCCTACTTTTAAGCTAATGCTAATGCTAGCATTAGTTTCCCCTTCAGAAACGTTCTAATTGAGCCTCTACTTTTGGAGATGTGGTATAATAATTTCAGAAGATAAATCCAATACTGAATACCTTCTGTAGTTATTTACCCATTTTTCTGACTTGTGAACTGTTGCTGTTGTTATTAGCATGTTATTAGTCACCCACTGGTAATCCTGTGATGCTTTGGGTTGAGTGTGTTGACCAATCAGAGGCTGTGTTTTTGACTTCTTGACAGCGCTGATCCTCAGGTGTATTAACAAATCACTGTGCTGATCTCAACATAAGATGGAGTAATGCGGTTAACGTCACAGCCATACTTACAGTGTGCTCCATCGTTCAGAGCGGGGGAGTTTTTCATATGGAGTTCAGCCATATTGTTTGTTATACTGCCACCTACTGGACTCGGGGAAGCAGAACAACAGACCGTGAATAGAATATACAGAAAAAGAAATAAAAAGTTCCAAGTTATAATATCATCTGCTTAGAGTGATGAATTTGAACAGGACAGACATGATTACTCTAAGTGGCTTCCACTGTAATACTGGAACATTTTAGTTTGTACTTTGTTTTCTGATACTTGGGATGCTGCCTTGTGACTTAAAAAACTCTGTGTCCACAATACAGCTGAAAATTCTGTCATAGCTGGCATGGATGAACATTATTGGCCATGCCATACACCCTCCATAAGCTTTTAATCCTAGGAAACAAATATGCATTTGTGTACCCTCTCTGGATGAATGGATTATAGATTATCACTGCCAACCAGCATATGATGCCAACAGAGATTATGGCTGCTGTATGTTGAATAAAGCAGATACCACTGTTTGGGAAATTTTGGCACCGCAAACTACTTCAAAGTAGTATGGGTGTGCTGCAGTATTTGACACATAGAGGGTATTAGAGATTTTAGCTGTAAGGATTCTTTTCCACAATGGGCTGGTATTTTAAAGACAGTTGAGTTCTGAATTGCCATTTCCACCCTTGCTCCCTGTTTCTGTTTTCTATTCCTATTATTCCAGTCAACTCAACTGTGAACTGGCTCAAAATGTATTCCCATATTTCCCCATAATTGCAGCATTGTTGAAGAAAGACTTTCATCGTTCTCATGGAAACCCCTGAGTACACATCAAGCTGTGCAATTACTCAAAAAATAAAACCCGCTAATGTCAGAGTGGTGAAAATATCACAGTGCACTCCCATTCCAAAAATCCAGCTGGGAAGTATTAAATTTTGAATCTGACCACGTGCATATTCACAGCCACAAGCTCTTTTAAGAAATGACATACAGACTGTTGGCCCATTTTGGGTGGTGCCTTTGATGCTTTGTCTTCTTTTAGTGATGCCATACTGGAGGTATGTCCAATTCACTCTACAGTGTACCATATTGTTAATACCAGCACTTGTCTTTTATCTGTTTACTGCGCCACTCTCTTATCAAGCCTTTAATTACTTAATTATTCTTCATTGGGCTCAATTAAAACACAATGGACTCTGCTGCTGCAAAAGTCAACTATTTCTGCTCCTGCACAGCAGTGTACAAAGCACTGGAGAGATAGGCTGTTGCAGTTGGCCTTCTATTATGTACTTGGAATAAATGAGATTCTGTTATTCTTTGGATGAAAGTCTGGCCTTTCTGATTATTATGCTAACAGCAAAATATAACATTGACTTTTATAAAATGTTCAAGCTCCTAGAGTCGAGAGAGGAATAGATTCACATACATGGCAATCAACGCACCTTCCCAAACAAAATTACTTTTTAGAAATAGAAATCGTTTTCTTTCTCTATTCATGCAAGTGATTTGTTGCGCAATGTCACCTTACTGAATAGCAGCGGACCAGGTTTACATCAGGTTTTTTCCACACCTCCCCGTGCCTCTATCTAAATCAGTCAATTTATTTCCAAATTGCATGTCGAGTGTAGGAGCAAGGGCTTATGGCAGTATATTAAATCAATGCACTCCTACAGTATGTATTTTGAGAAGGTTTAATTTTTTTCCTCTTTTTGCTGATATTGATGGGGATGCACCTGGCTTTGAGTGTCATGAAGGACACGCTGTCACAAATTTGAATCCTGTATATTCATAGAAGAAAGACAGTTGTGAAAAGGGAATGAGGTGGATTAATGGAGTCGAAACATGCTTCACAATATAGGCCAGACCTTGACTGTCTTTTCGTTGTATGGTTGCCAGTCTGCACACTTTAATTTATTAGTATCAGAAGGACAGACAATATCTCTTAGGGATGCAATTTAAATTTGTGTTGCTTCTGTGGACTATCATGGACAAAACATGCACACACCACCACACTGTGGAGAGTGTGACTGTGAGCTCTTACCCATGAATGTACATGTGCATCATGTTTGCAAAAACATGTTTTTTGTATGTGTACACACAGAGCTGTGGCATTCAGTTTCAACAGTCCATTGCTGCTCAACATTGTTTTATAATACTATGTCACGGTTATCTTAGTTGAAGCTACTATGCAACTGTTGCTTTGTTATTAACATTTTGACCAATTGACAGCAGATAATTATACCCTATCTGTGCATTTTTAACAAAATAATCTATGCCGATCCATTTTTGAATAAAATACTTTGAATTATGCTAAAACAGTATGTGAGATTTTTTAGTCTGTCCTTAGTATGAAACCAGTAGCACATGAGTTGCATAATATTTCTATGGAAACATTGCAGTATGCAAGAACTGGACACTACTCTGGCATAAATACCCCACAATGCAATGCAGTAGTGACAACAACAGCATAACTAGAGAGACAGACGGTGAACAAGGCAGCTTTGGCATGACGTCAGTAACGCGTCACTTTAAATTTAAGGAAGGTTTTACTTTGCTGGGTGTAATATATGTTTTAAATTAGTTCATTGTTGGTGTGGGTTACCATGGTTACATGTCTCCAATAACCAGTCATGTGTCTCCATAATTGACCAGTAGTACACGTTTTGGGCATGTAGTGTATAGTATGTGTTTTTGGATGCAGCGATTGGGAAGTTCAGGGTAAATTAGCTCCAACCAGCTTGGCATGCATTTCAGGCAATTTCTGAGGCATTTCCGATACGTCTATTGACATCAAAACAACCCTATCATGTGTGATCCCTCTCTTTGAAGGTAGGCTTTTGGCTCAAGTGTGGCCTTTCAGAACAGCTATAAACACTTTTGATCAGACAACATATTGTACAAATTAGTTTGTTTCAAGCATACCCTGGCCTTTCACTCCAAAGTTGCAGCTCTGCTAACGTCTCCTTTTCCTGTTTTATAGTTGCATATTTATGTGGGTGTATTTATGTATTTATTAAAATTATTTATTCTGTTAGTATTTTTCACTCTTAAGCATCTATACTCTGTCATAAAGGTTGAAAAAAATTCTTGATTTTTCTGTTGAAATTTACAGAGTTCATTGTGCTGCATGTGCGTGCTTCAATTTAAGTATTAAATAGCAGCATGTCTCCCCTGTGTGTTTGAGGCACCTTGAATGCCCTTAACCAGCACTAATAGGAGATAATGATTGGTGCTCAACAAAAAGAGAGATTCATTTTGAATTATTAACAAGTTAACTTTGTAGTGGAGGCACTTTATCCCCGAGGACAAACAGCCCAAATGTTTGCAAAATATAATTAAGCCGAGGCATCTTTAAATGTCATTGCTGCCTGTGCCATGTTTCAAATTGTTCTGCATCAACAGAATTTAACGAGATGGCTAAGGAATCCATTTCCTGCAAGCATGTGATAAGCCACACATACAGTGGAGCACTTTCATTGATTGCCAAAATAAAGCATTTTGTATGCAAATGGGGGAATGGAGTGGCTAAGCTGATTCAGCCTCATGGACACCAAATAATGGTCTTTACAATTAATACTTTTACATGCTATCCATTGAAAATTCCATCTTCCATTTAATGGCTCTAAAACATTTACACATGCCCAGAAAAGAGGGGGAAAATGCACTGTGTTCCAATGGATTAATATGAAAGCCAACAAACAAATAAAGCCATGCATCCCTCCCTCCCCCCTGAGTATTGGTCCCTTTCCTGCCGTCTCATGCTCCTGCACATTTTGGATTAACAGATAATCTTTGAACATGAAGGAAGGTCTGCTAACCCCGAGGGGGTGGGATGTAGTGAGTGAAAGAGAGCACAGGATTGGAGGCAGTGCCGTATTGTTTGAACGTAATGTGCTTGTCTTGTTCTTGTTAACATGCGGCTCTTTTTGTAGTGGTGATATGGCCTTAAATACCCTTCCTCCGCTCTTGCAGGTTGTGTTACAGGAGACCCACAGGTCTGAATAGATAATGGGCACTGGTGTAACGCACATGGGTGTCAACTACCAAAAAAAGAGGAAGTCCAACGAAAACCTTTCAGCTGTAGGTTCAGGAGTGTTTGTGAGGACCAGCAAACCACTTGTAGTCTGGTGTGTTAGTGGAGCCTGCTGTTGACCTGTCTGGTCTCATCTGTTTAACTGTTGTCTTACAAGAACAGGAGAGGAGACACTTGGAGAGGCTTTTTCACTGGCTTGGCCAGTAGATGGTAGTACCAATTTGTGTCCTGTCCTGTACTTTGTCCTGGGTCCTTCAGTGTCTTATAATGGAGGTCTTGTAATATTGAATAGCTACTGTGTCCTTTCCTGCCATCTGTCCTCTGTGTCACATCTTGTTCAGGTTTGTGTAACCTGTATGGCAGCTTCCGTTATTATTTACTAGTAGTGCTGCATCTTTAGTATGGATCCATCCTCAAGTTCTGTCACATCGATATTATTAGAAAACTTGGTGAAAAAATAAATCAAACTCAGAACTGTGACAGTTTTCCAGGGTCGTAAACAAAACTATCCAAAGATAACACTTAAACAACCTAACAAAAACAAATCTAAATTTCCTGTCAGTCACCTTCTACAATATATATGTATATATATATTTCTATATATATATATAATAATATATAAATATTTAATTTAATATATCATGACCAAATCAAATCTAACTGACATCACTGTTATAACAAAGTCAAAAATAATTCTTACGCTTCAGGTGTTCATTTATTATTTCGAGTAAAGTGCATCAAAAAAGTCACAAATATGCTTTGGCTTTTATGGACCATTTTGCTGAAGAATTAAAATTAAATGCTTTGACATAATCTACCAAATCAGATATTATTGTAACCAATATATATCGGCTAATATATACCGATACCAAAAAAGACCAATATAGCTGGATAGGTCAACATTGGCCAATAATATATTGTCCCTGATATTTACTGCACATCCCTAGTATTCCTTAGAGTGAGTTGTTTTTATCTGCAGAGGACACAGATCCTCTCTGCAGAAGCTGCCACGCTGTGCTGCCATGTTTCTACAGTAGCCCAGCACAGACAAACCAAACACTGTCTCTAGATACAGCCTTTCACGTCTTGTGCGAGTTTCTCGGCAACTGTATGTTCTCCTGCACACTTGGAAGGGGAGAGTGAAAGAAGGTGTTTGCAATATGCAAGCCCACTGCTAGATGCCCTTAAATCCAACACACTGGTCCTTTAATGAAATAATAAATTAAATGCAGTCAGTTCAAACCCCCTCATGATTTCTTTTTTCCTTTTTTTTCCAAGATCCTCAGTGTCTGGTGCTGTGCTGCCTTTGTTACATCCTGTGTCGTCTGTGTCCCGTTAAAGGTTACATTTACAAGCTGGGAATATATTGTACAAACCTGAACATGTAAATATTTGAGCCACTGAAACATTTGTCCATGTGTGATAGGAAAGACACAAATTTTACGTGGGAATTGTCACACTGTGGTAGGGACAACACATTGCACAATAATGTAGCGTCATAATAATGGAGTACAACAACACACAGGAGGTGCACGCAGGATTGTAGCCATCCCTTGATTTGACTTGTGTCTGATTAGGCACAACAAACAACAAGTAACACATACATGCTGATATGACAGCTTTATTTACTCTACTATACAAATGTTAATGTAGGCGTATCCTACAACCATCTCTATGTTATTAATTAGGGGTACCACAATTTCAATATTGAATTGAAAATTGATTGAAATGAGCAAAATCAAATCAAAATTGAAATCAAAGGCAGTATCACATTTCTATCAGTATGTTTTTTTCTCTAACCATGCCTTCTTGTGGCATCAGAAGTGTATCTGAAGAAAAAAAACACTAGACTTAAAGGACAGCGTAGCTTACCATCCATTATATCACACTTGATACCATATAGACTTTTTAAAGGCAAATTTGAAAATGCAAAACAAATGAGTGTTTATTTTATTTTATTATTATTAGTTGTTTTTTTTTTATGTACAAATCTAGACTCGATAACCCAACAACCGCATAGGCATCAATGCCAAAAACACGCAATTTAAATCAGTCAATCGAATTGAATCCTGGCCTTAAATTCAAAAGTTAAATTGAACCATGGATTTGGAGAATCCTGACACCCTACATTAATGCTATATCTAATGATAAGAGAGCCTGTTAATTTGTGTTTTCGTTAACTGCGCAGTGTGGCATCATTGCAGATTTTATTGTGCTGCACAAAAAACAAATCATATTGTGATTAGTTTTGACAGATTATTGTGATTATTTGTTCCCACTACTCATGAGAACAATATTTTTTGCATGACAATTTTCATTTTTAGTGAAAAATAAAAAAAACTGTTAAAATCATAATGATTTGACTTTTGCTAAGGTCTGTACCAAACAATGTTTTCTTACATCTGGAGAACAGGAGTTTTAAATCAGGTCATCTCTGCCGCCCATGAGTGCTTCATTATAATGCTGTTTTGTCACATTTCTTTCTTTATCAAAAAATTGTGTATTTAGATTATTGTGCAGCCTTATTTTAGAGCAAGTGCAACGAAGATCTGTGAAATGAAATGAAATTTAACTCATTTTGTTAGGATCAGATATGTCTTTTTGGCTCACTGCTTTATGGTTTCTGTGAACTCTTTTGTTGTCTGTATTTGTAGTTTTTTGTTGTCCATCAGGGTTCAAGACCTCGTCTGCTATCCCCCTTCATCCCTTTTGCCCTTCACCCCCGCTGTGTGTCATTGTCAAAAATATGAATCCGGTATCATTTTAGAGTCAAGGACAGTGGCAAAAACTGTTGACAGCAGTGTTTGAAGCAAATGAGAAAGTTGAGCCCCTCTAGAGCTACTGAAAGGCGACGAGAGTGCAAGATGGGCAAGAAGGACGATGGTGATGGGACTGACCTTCTGATCAGGTGAGCGTGAGGGGGCCTGAGGACAGAATCCCTTCTCTGCTGCCCAGGCTGAAATTTTGTGCTTGAGAAGTGTTTAACTTTCTCAAATCCCAATTGCACTCAGTGGGGAGTGTCCTCTTTCCCTTTGCCCACAGGTTCAGTGACTGCCCTTATGCCTGGGCCCGAGGAGGGGGGTCGGCATTTGGAGGTTGAGGGGGGGGATCAATAGGATGGCAGCTTGCCTGTTTGACAGAGTGACAGAGGTGAAGTTAAGCTAGGAGACAGAGAATGGGGGTGAGATAGTGAGGGCTATAGATATCTGAGTAGGAATTATCCATGACACCTGGGCTCTCAAGCTGCAACCTTTAAGCACATGATTTAGGATCACCTCTATTTGTGGGATAGTCGTAGCAGATTCAGCACATTCAATCCCAGCCATTGTGCTCTGTTAGTTCTCACTGTTAGCTGAAAGACATTGTCAGTTATTTGTTTAGAAATGCTTCCATTGTTAAATCCTCCTACCTGCATTGTTTCAGCCAGGCGAATTCAATTTTATTTTGTACCGTCTTTAGTTTCACTTAGTTGACAAGGAGATGTGAGAAAATCTCCTTTAAGTCATTCAGTCCGTCCCTGTGTTTTTCTGCACCACTGAATTGATACAAAAATGTTCTTTTTTTTTTCATGCGATAATCTATCATTTCTAATAATCTCCCTTTGCTGTGAGAACGGTGTCAATAAACTGACACGTTAAGAACAAGCACAGCAGCCTTTATCTCTGTAAAAATCCACAGCCTTTTCTTCAAACAGAGACAAAAACAAACTCTTTGCTTTCATGTTTTGCCTTATTTTTTAAAGGGGGGATAACCCTGGGTGAGACTGAAAATGTTGGCTTTCAAAAGGTTGACATTTAACTATTGTAGATATAATGATGGATACAAGAGATGGAGCACGTTAATGGAAAATGACGATGTCACGGTTCATCTTCCGAATTGTGGCACATTAATCCACAGTGTTATGGGAAACGCTGATAAAAAATAAATGTACTGAATATTTTGTAACAAGTGGCATCAATTTCCCTTTTGACTGTCAGTGAATGAAGATTTCCGAGCAGATTGCTTTGATTGAGATTATTTACTCTGCTCAGAAAGTCACAGAAGTGTAAAATCCTTGCTAGCGTATTACTTGGTGTTCTTGATTTCTGGGAGCGATCCCAACAAAGGCAATGTAAATGTCATTGGTTTAAAATGCCCCATAGTGACAACTTAGCTTTCATCATACCTACATTAATTAAACTCGGCTTTACCATAGACTTTGACACAGTCATTTCCTGGCCAATTGTGTATGCATGAGCGGTTCTGTCTTGGTCTGCTTTCTGATGATAGGACGATGCCGTACGTTGGTGAAAATAGCTCGAAGTCATCTGAATCTTTGAGAAGCTTATATAGAGAGGGAGTGCAGAGGCAGGGACCTACAGTAGCAGGTTTACACATCCTCTGCGCCACCAGACGAGGTGTCTTAATGAAGTGAGGAATGTCAGATTGACTGGCTATAAGCTGCACTGATAAAATGAATGATGACGGCTGCTGTAAAGGAGGAAATGCTTTTATGTATTCAAGACGGTATATTAGGACTTGCGTTTACTTATATGGTCACGCTGTAAAATAACTTGAAACAGTAGTCTTCACTATAGTTTAGTGACATCCTCAAATGTAGGGCCCAAATGATAATTGGATTTGTGGGGCCGATGCTGATATGGATATTACTCAGATGTCGATATATTGGCCGGTATTCTTCATACAGAATATAGAATATATGTATAAACACACATTTTTTGCAATGATCACTCAAAAGCAGTTAACACTTGAAAAGAAAAGAAAAGATATCTAACAGAAGCAGAAAATTTCACAGTTTAACAAT
The DNA here is from genome assembly GCF_056507025.1 of Lutjanus erythropterus. Lineage (NCBI taxonomy): Eukaryota > Metazoa > Chordata > Actinopteri > Lutjaniformes > Lutjanidae > Lutjanus > Lutjanus erythropterus. The sequence continues at coordinate 21,719,005 of NC_139317.1, forward strand.
AAACGTCCTTGTCATTGAAACAGTAAACTTTAATGAATTTACCAATGATTTTAGTGCTCAGCCAGAGTCTATCAGAACTGTGTCCATGGTCTGTCCTTCATAGCAATGGTCTGCTCTACAGGAATAGTATCAAGTATTTAACAATGCCTTGTAATAAATATTCATAAATGTTAACTATAAAGGTAGCAAATAAAAACAATCTGCATTATGTTCTGTTAAAAAGCGCATATCAGACAACATATACGCCAATATTGATATAGACGGATGTAGCTGTGATCAGGCCAATAATATCAGTCGACTGATACATGTGTCGGGCTCTATTAAAATGTCTTATTTTGTCCACAACCCAAATATATTCTGTTTACCGCCATAGAGGACTACAGAAACCAGAAAATAGCCAGATAGTAGTGGCTGAAATGAGAGTATTTGGACATTTTTTCTGTAAAAAATGACTCACAATGATTGATCACTTATCAAAATAGTTGACGATTAATTTAAGAGTGGACAACTAATTGATTAATCAAATAATCATTGCAGCTCTACTATAGTCTGGATTTTTAATGTTGGTGCCAATAATAGTAATATTTGAGAGCTGATATCTCTTTTTTGATCCCTTATGTTTTTTTAAAGACTTGGAACCAAATACCGAGCCATTTAACAGTTAAAAAATAAACATATGTTTATCAATACAGTAAATGACATTTGTAAATGATATTTGTCTGTATTTGCAGAGAAGAAAAATGACTTAGGGAATGGGAACCTTACAGAGCAGAGATGCAAAAAGGCTTTTGCTCGGACATCTCTCCATCCCGTGTACTTGTTGAATAAAACATCTGTCTCATGCACAAGGTAACAGCAATGAGAGGGCTTGTGTTTGCAGAGATGAAACTCCCTATCCTCCACTATGCCCGAGAGAGTTTAGCCTTGATGCATTTTACACCAGCCCAAAAACCTGCGTTGACAAGTTATCTGTGACCTGCGGTGAGAGCGGGAATGGCTGCGGTGAAAATCAATCTTCGCCTCTCCTCTCGCCTTGAATACCAGCAGAGCAAACAAACAGGCCTAAACAATACGATATATACCACATATCAATTACACTAAATGCCTCAGTATCTATACTTCACTGTCCCAGGCACACACCGGTTACAAGGCACACACGCTGCTGTAAGACGATAATGGTGCTGCATTGTTCCTCACCATCTGGAGGGCTGATAAGGCCTGCCTGTGCATAGTTGATAATGAGAACAGGCAGAGGAAAAGTGAGTGTTAAACATTTCCTTGGCCCATGAAAAAGGTTCCATTAAGTCCACTGACCCCAATTGAATATTAATGAGCTAATTAACGGATTTATTGTTATGCGCAATTTCTGGAGGGGCAATTTTTTTCAAGTGCTATTATTTTTTCTAATTATTTTCTGTACTTTTTATAATTGAATCTTTGTAGCTGCCAGCATCCTGTTTGTGCCTTGGCAACAAGAAAAAAGCAGCTGGCATCTGTTTTCCCTTCTATTAGCTTGCTGTAACTACAACAAAAACAGAAAAATGTTCTTTTCGATACCAGTGTTTCTGTCATCAAGACTACTGCCCACGCCTCCATGAACGCAACACAAGTCCCAAAATGTTCCCCCTTAAATGCACCATCTTGCTTATCTGTTTTAGAAATATACAGGGCAAGTGACGTTCAGGTGTTGGATTACAAAAGTGCAATTACTTGGTTTACTGCAGGCTGCATTGCATGGAGGACTTGACAAAGGTTTAAATGGGCAGTGACAGCTGGGCTTGATAGATAGCATAATCAGCTGATGTAGAGGATGCACTGAAGCAGTCCTCAGTGGACAGCTGGAGAGTACAGCCAGCTACTGAGAGAGATGGTAACCTTGGGAGGAATGACTACTGATACTTTGTTTAATGGATACAGAAGATATGGACTGCAGCTTCAGGACCTATACATTACACTCTTAATTGTAATTAAATGTGTACCCCTTCTGAATTATATACAAGCACTGGAATTATTCTATCCAAGGCCAGTTTTATTTTATTTCTAAATCTCACCATTTCCAAACATGTTCATCTGAAATGCTTTGAAGATGAAATAATTCCAGATCTTTAGAGGCGTTAGCGCCTATGAGTTCCTCCCTTTGAATGTGTGCTGGAAATGATCGAGCAGGAAGAAACCCCAGGATGTGCTGGAAGGACTACATCTCCCAGCTATCCTGGAAATGCCTGGGAATCCCCAAGGAAGAGCGAGAGCGAGCTGTGTGGAAAAGGACTTACGAAATACTCTGGTTTTTGGGGATTTAACAATATATTGAATATTGTGATATCACAATTTAAAAAAGCTTCAATAACATACCAAACTGTGACCGTATTTACCACAATATTACATAGTTAATTATATTATTCCATTATTTTATTCTATAAAAGCACTGCTACTGGCTGCAGCATTGTTTTTGTTTTCATAATTTCATTGTGCTGTATGCAGCACTACAATAAAGAATCTTGAATATTTTGTATTGCAATAAGGGCTGCAACTAATGATTATATACATTACTGATTAATCTGTTGATAATTTTCTCAGTTAATCTATTAGTTTTTTCGTCTATAAAATGTCAGAAAATGGTTAAAAAGGATGTTTAGTGCTTTCCAGAGCCAAAGGTGACATCCTCAAATGTCTTGTTTTGTCCACAACTCAAAGATATTCAGTTTACTATGAGAGAGGACTGGAGGAAGCAGAAAATGTTCACATCTGAGAAGCTGAAATCAGCAAACATTTTTCTGAAAAATCTGTAGTTGACAAGAAATGGATTAGTCAACTTCTCATTTCAGCTCTAATTGCAAAGTTAAAGGAAAAACAAATTTTATACAAAAAATGCTGTTTATTGCAGATTTCCTCTTTTTAAATATCTGGATAAATATTGTATCATAGACTTTTAGCGTGGTATTATTGTACCTTGAGTTTTTGGTACTGTTACATCCCTACTGGTTACTGTTACCCTGATCCGCATACACTTGTCTCACGTTTCTCTGGAAGATGGGAAATGTCCATTTGCAAATGTTAGATTTTCACCTGTGTTTTTACTGCTGCTGTGTACAGATTAATGATCACTTTGGACAGACAACTGTCAAATAGCCAAATAAACTAGAGCTGAAAACAGTATTTCTATTTGAAAGCGATGAATAAGACCAGGAAACTGGAGCTATCCTAGATCTGAAAACAGTATCTCTGTTTGAAAGCGATGAATAGTAAGCAGCAGGGGCCATTCAGATAACCTTTTTGATAACACTAATGTAATTATTATTACATTTTGCTGTCTGCATGTTTGTGTAATTCTGTTTATGGCTGAAATTCAATTCCAGCTTAATAAAACCATCAATTTCTTTTGGTTACTCCACCAATATAACTTAGAGTAATGAACTCATTTTGCTGTTGTATGGAAATTTTGTCTCATTACAATAATTTTGCCTGATCCACTCGGCAGCCAATATTAAGAGTAAGGCCCTACAGTCATAGACGGGGTTATTATGCTATACATCACAAAGTGCATTAGGCTCATAAAACCTGTCAACAATAAGGTTGGAAAGTTTGTGCCCATGGCCCAGCAGGTTAATATATTTCCTCCAAAGACTGACTAGAAGTTTCCTTGCTATGTTGCCACTACACAGAAACCAATTTTCTGCTCGTTGGGAATTCCAGATTCAATACCCATCCCCCCTTTACACACATTACTTATCCTTAATCGACATAGGTGTATTTGCCCCCCCAAATCGCCTATTTAGTCATAATTTCTTTACAGAATGTGCAGTTGGTCTATTTGTGAGGTTGAAATATATAGTCAGATTCACTGGACAATTAGGGAAACCTCATGAGAGAATACAGCCCCTGTGTAACTGGAGATTTTTTCATAAGCATACAGAAAGTGAGTGAAATTAAATCAATTCCAGACACAGCAATGTTTTGTCTTCATGAGGCTAAGACGATGGTTCACAGACTCCCTGAAAAAGGCTTTGTATCCTGCGGTTGGATGCCATATTGTCGATTAAGTTGGCTTTTCTGAATCCTTTTCCACACCAAACCTAATGTATGTTTTGGACCACTTCAAACACATTTAGGATTTAATATTTCAAACCAACCAACATTGTGGAGACTCATTGTGAGATTTAAATAACTCCAAAAACATATGCAGTCACAATTTTCCCATAATTCATTATCATTTTAACTACATAATTCTAGTGGTGAAAGCAGCTGCTTATTGCCGTTTTTGGACACGTGTAGGGAGTCTGCAAAGAAACTTATCTTGAATGGTACAAGTACAACAGTAACACTGTTATTTTTTTTTTGTCTCTCCACTGTCTCCGTCAACTTAACCTAGGATTAGCTAGCATGATAAATTATACCTTCACTGATTCTTCTCCTACCGAGAGGTCTAACAGTTGCTATACATTTACAACAAATAAACATCACCTTAAAAACAGAAACCATGTTCCATTTTTTTTTACTCTCAAAATGAAAAATCAGTTTTTCTATTCTAACTGTGGCAAAATGGATCAGGTTGGGCTGCTTTTCACTTGTGGACTCAGGGTGATGGTGTACTTTGTGTGGATTTAACAGCATGCTCCTGTTCCATCTTACAAGAGAAAAGGCCAGTGTTGCAACCGTCCCCCAATACTTTCATCCCTGCTCTCCCCTACAGCCTTTACCAAGATACGGTTGCATTTAAATTTGGTTAGTCCTCATCCTAAAAGCCTTCTCTGGATGAGATATTAATCTAATCTTTTATTCTTCCCTATTATACCTATCACACTTGACTAGTAAGAACTGTGGCTTTTTTAGGCACCTTTTGTAAATTCCTATTTTACAGTGAGTCAGCTTGAAATGTTAAAAAGTCAGCGGGAAACTGCGTCTTCAACCAACTCTAATGTTAGCTTAACTAGTGAGCCACAACTGATGAAATCTAGTAGCTACAATTGTCAGATCAGTCACCAAAATCAGTGTTCCCTGAAAAAAGGCTTTGTATTGGATGCCATATTCTTGATTAAAGGGACAGTTCACCCCAAAATCAAAAATGCATACTTTTTCTCTGGCCTGTAGTGCTATTTATCCATCTTGATTTTTCTGGTGTGAGATGAAAAGTTTTTGAGATATTGGCCCTTGACATGTCTGCCATCTCTCCAGTATAATGGGACTGAATGGCACTACATTTGAAAAATTCAACACCGGTGTCTCTTTCCAAAAATCAGGACCGGGTTAATCAATCCATAGACCTTGTTGTGAGTGGTTTCATGAACTCCTTTCTGTCTGCACTAGAATCTACCAGAACTACTTTGAAATCTATTGGAACTATTTTCCTTTCTACTAGAAAGAAAGTAGTTCCTCCATGAAACTGAAAACCAAGTGCCATTTAGTCCCATTACATTGGAGAGAAGGCAGACATCTGTACGGCTGATATATCCAAAACAAAGTACAAAAAGTCTAGGTGGATAAAGAGCACTACATACTACTACTACTACTACTACTACTACTACTATAAGTCTTTTTGATTTTGGGTTGACCTGTCCCTTTAATACTTCAAACCAGCCAAAATTGTGGCGACTCATAGTAAGATTTAAATAACTGCAAGACCATATGCAGCCACAACTTTCCAATAATTCATTATCATTTTAACAAGATAATTTTAGTGGTGAAAGCAGCTGCTTATTGCAGTTTTTGGACACGTGTAGGGAATTTGCATTCCATTTGCCTATAACTGACATCCCCTTGATAGAAGCCATGATTGCCCTCGTGGCTGGCAAGTGAGTTGTACTCGCACTTATAAAGAACCAAAGTGGGGACAAAGATCAAACAACAGCGCATGGTAATTGTTTTGCAAACTGCATGTCAGCGTGAATGTGCGGCGCTGAAAGAGCCTTCTTTGCACAGCGCTCTAAGGCGTCAAATGCAGTTCTGAAATAGCTTGATGCTTCTTGAAGAGGGTAATCTTTTGTAACAATCAATTACAATACATTTCCCCCTCTGTCTAGGCACTAATAGCTCCTGTCTGTGCACATGGTGAGGCATGTCTAGTAAATATACACTGTTTTCCTTTTAAATGTCTTATAATATGCATGGGGAACACAGAAACACACTATGATAGAGGGGTTGAGCATCAAAGCTGGAGAAGCAATTCAGCCGAGTTTCTCAGTCAAAGAAATGAGAATGGAGCAGTTTGTGGCTTTCCTCCCATTAGCCAGATTGAATTACTGTGTTTTACTTTTAAGGGCCATCTGTTCTGGTTTAAGTCATATTTCTAAATCTGTCATGTTGTGTGTATGTGTATGCGTATGTGTGGAGAACGCTTCTTTGATGGGTGGGAACAGTTTTTTGCTGAAAATAAAATGATGTGTAAAGACTATTGTGACATCAATGACTCGCATGGAAATGCTGTTGCAGTGTGCAGACTTCTCAAGACAAAAGATCCATGTTACGTTGCCCGGCATCACTTGCATGGTAATATGGCTGTATTGACAACTACGAGTAGTTAATGAATTATTCCTCCGAAGAAAGTTAATTAAATGAAACTCATCACATTTAATGCACTTCACAATGTAACACAAGTCACAAGGTTTGTCCCGTTTTTCTTTCAAATTCGGAAACATGCTGATACATAGATAGGATATAAAGATGGAGGAAACAGAGACTGCAGCGTGGTAAGACAGATAAAGAGATGGTGTGATGAGTGATGTGGTTCACTCAAAGGCCGTAGTGTAAGAAGCCTCATATTAAATTGCAATATGAAAAGATTATTCAACCGTCAGACAGTAACAGAAGGAAGTGAGAGATCTGTCATTGCTTTATAGTCAATTACTTACATTCTTAATTCATAAGGACTGCTTCTTATGTTTAACTAGGCCTTTCAGCATTTTCACCAGACAACTGTCAGGTTTGCATGGTAGCACACAATTGACCGTTCACTAAACTCCTCCCCGAAACATTGATTTTCCAATAATAACTTAGCAACCGTAGCTGGGCAGAGCAGGCCTGTCAAGCATTGGATTTCTCAACATGCTGAAGCAATAAACATAGGAGTGAGGAAGACACTCAGTTTGTAAAAGGTTTGGAGTGTGGTGTCTGTTTTTAGCCTTTCCAAAATCCCAAATTAAAGGACCAGTTTGTAGGATTTAGTGGCATCTTGTGGTAAGCTTGCAGATTGCAAACACCCCAGATCACCGTCCCCTTTCAAGCGAGCAGGAGAACCTATGGTGGCTGTGAAACTCGCAAAAAATGTGAAAAGCCATTACACTACAGTCAGTGTTTGGTTTCTAGAAACATGGCAGTGCAACATGGCAGTCTATGGGAAGGACCCATGCCATATGTGCATATAAACGGCTCATTCTAAGGTAATGGAAAAACATCTATATAAACAGCTTATATAGATAGATCCCCCTATACCTTATACACTGGATCTTCAAAGTGTATGGAATGGATTAAAAAGAATGTTAGCCTGATCCATTAGCTAATATTAGCATGTGTGGCTAACTAGCAGGTGACATACAGTAGTAGCCTAACAAAATGTTACTCCCATGGTCGCAATGTAGCATTCTTTGTGGGGTTACAGGTTACTTTTAAACAAAAGAAGTGTGTAGGATAGCAGTGCTGACTCAGTCATGCACTTGTGTTAGATTTGATAAAGTTAATACTTGAACAACCACAGCTTTTACCAAGATAGAAGTCCAGTTTGGACCATGTTGTGGTCACTGTCACCACACATCATCACATCATCATCTCTCCACTAATGCTGGAGATATTCTTACTTTTTAGCCACATGTTTGCATAAACATCTGGCTGCCCCATGACCGGAGCTGCTAACATATGTGCTGATTTACTTTGCGTTTTACTGGAGGATTCTACCAGGTGGTGCACCGGAAAACTTAGACCAAATAGAACTGTGTTGTTAACTGGTGGAGCAAACTTAAATTAGCTAGCTACAGATGATAAAAATCTATCCTACAATCGTCAGTTCAGCTGGCAAAACAACTTTGCTTTTGTCAACTTCTACCTGAGATCAGAGACTGATTGTTTCAAAAAATTTCTAGCTTACAGATCTGCTGTGGTAAATCTGTCACTGTTACCATTGTAAACTGAATTTGTGGCTTGCAAGAACTGAAAGCTTGAAAGGCGTAGCAGCAGTAAGGGCTGCAGTGTTTAGCAAATGGTCAGATATCAGTAACTCATGTACTTATTTAAAAAACATAAAAGCCCTACAGGGCCCAGGTTGAATTTTTTTCCCCTGAAATGTTTCCAGACACAAAAACATTCAGTAATTCAGTAAGGTTACTATATGTTGGGGATACATGCTAATTTAGGATACCATGCGAGCTTTTGATTTAATTAGTGCTCTGAGGCATACATTTTTGTCGTGTCATATTCTTTCCTCTTTCTGATTTGAAACGCTGACACGATCCTATAAAATTTAGGCCTGGAAGAGCCTCTAAAATGTCAGTGATCCACTGTGCCGTTGCAAAGATGGAGGTGCATGGCTTTAGGGGACAAACCATTTCCCTGCCAGCAGAAGGACTCTCCAGAACAACCTCTTCGCAGCCCAGCAGGCCTTGCACTGTCACTGAGTCCCACGATTGAATTGAATGGTCCACAGATTACTCAATTATTTCTATATACCAGCCTTCCATGGCAGACTAAAGGCCTATTATTGGAGGGACTGAGACCATAGGAACTTATTACATGTGTGACCTTTTAAAGCCTTTCACCGTGATGGATCTCAGGTGAGAATTTACTGGAATCAATTTTTATCTGAAAGCTCGATGCTTGCTCACCGGCCCAGCCCTGTGTGAAACATTCACTTTATAAAAAAACAAAAAGAGGGAAAGAGAGAGACAGCCCCTTGACTACTGGAAATGGGCAACATTTTAAAGCACCCCAAATGCCTTTGTGTCCTTTCCTCCCAAATTAAAGAGACTTTGAAATAGAGGGCTGGAGGAAGTGCTGGAGTATTGTGCTTAATCAAGGTAGAAATACAAAGACAGAGCCAGTTCCCCAAAGGTTCACATCAAAAGGTGCATCCCACTTTGTGAGCTATTTAATCAGTTAAAACACAGATGGCAGGCTGCCGCAATTAATTAATCATATATGAGGCATCCTGTACCTGCTAGCAGAAAGTATGTCAGTGCTACAGAGATCTCATTTGGATTTCATTGTAACTATGTGCCACCAGAATAATTGCTGAATATGAATAGGACTAGCTTTGGAAGTTGTGCTGGACATAATGTACTGAATGTGAACTATTGTACTGTTCTCTCTTTGTATATTTTACCACTGCTTCATTGTAGCAGGGTAAAGGTCAGTTATTGGTGCTGTCAGAAATTTTAAGAAGCCAACTCTTTTGCTTGTGACACTGCTTTAGCCATATGAAAATGTAGCATGTAAAACAAAATAGATGTAGTTGACATGTTAATGTTTAAATAGCTGTTTGCATAGCTACATAGCTAGCTAGGTACATTCATGAAAAATAGCAACAGATGTGAATAAGGCTGATACAGCTCTAGAAGAAATAGCAACTCTCAACATACAGATGTTAACAGAACTAAATTGTCATATTTCTTGGATCAGTGTGTCAAATACTGACTTTTGAGCCTGACTCCTTTGGTGTTGACTAAAAACGACACTGGAGGGATGGATACGTCACTTGGACACAACAAAAGAAATTAGCCCCCAACAAGAAACCAGCTCAGTGTGAACACAGTGTCAGGTCTAATGAATGAAGTGAAACAAAATCACGCTTAAAAATTAACAATAAACAGTTGATGCAAATCTAACAGCTGGTGTGAACCAGTCATCTGTATCATCTGTATTCAGCCTTTCATTTACCAAGTCGATTGAAGGGGTCGTGTCAAATATGTTGGGGTGTATTTCAGTATCACAAAATCGAAAACTTTACAGTAAATAGTATGGATGTCATGATACCAGAAAATAGTAGTTGACTTTCCACGATTCTCAATACCCAATTCAATACCACGATAAAAATGGAAAAAACAAAAATAAAAATCAGCCACTCTTTGCAAGCGGTAGTTTAAAATTTCTGACACATTAACATACAAAATTGACAGACTGAACGATAAGGAGTAAGGGCAGTAGCCTACTACTACTACTACTACTACAGTTACAGTACATTTTCCTAAACACGGTAGCCTTTAGCATTTTTGTTTTAAACAAAAAAAAAGGTAATGTTTATTTCAGGGTAAGAATTACAAAGATAACACTTTTGATAGTTAATGTAATGTTAACATGAATTGAAACTCACTTACTTTCTGGTTGTCTGTCTTTCAGCTGCTTCACTAAGTTGAAAGTGTTTCCTCCTTTTGTCTGAAAAGTTTGATAGTGATGTGTGCATACTGGTTATTGTGAATTCATGGTTAATCCATGATTCGAAGCACGGCTGTTTACTGTTTTCCTGTTCAACGAGTAGAGGTGGAGCTGTCACTGCAGCTTTACTTGTCTTTACTTGTTGTTATCTTACAAGTGTTGTTGATCTTCTGTGCTGGTAGGTGTCCTTTTTCTTCCTTTGGCATTTAACGGCAGACTAAAACACTTGTAGGCGTGTACGCAGTACTGCAGAAGAAATCTGTACCATCACATTTTCAGCATTTTGGCATCAGCTTGGTACCAAAGCACTGGTTCTAGTTACATCACTAGTAGATAAACTTAAACTTCGTGAAACAAAAAAAGTAGGACGGACACACACACACATTCACATAGGGATACATATGGGGACACAACAGATACAGAGTAAATACAGGCTGGTAGCAGAGCAGCAGAGGAGAGAGAATAAAGTTAGACAACCTTCATACTTTATTGAAATCATCAGCATGGTTTATGTTTTTCAACAGTGCATAATGTAACCTTAAATATATCAAACAGACATACTTATGGAGAATTGACGTCAGTGATAAAAAGAAACTGTCTCAACTTCCCAATGACAATATTAAACTACCTTCCAGTTCTCCTCACACAATTGTAGAATTTATTGCTACAGTTGCACAAGGACACTGGGTCCATGACACCATGACAAGTAGACATATTTTGGTGTATACAATTTTAGGCAAAATGCATGTTTTAGGTGACTGAAAACTTTTGAATCTGTCTGTGTTTGTTGGTTGGTCAAATGGTGAAAGTTGACACGTGACGTGAAATACATTTAAAAAGTCAGGTGTCATCTGCAAAACAGTATAAACTAGTGTTGCTCCTCATTGAAAACCAAAAACAGATATTGCCAACAAAAGAGGCATGTATTGGGTAATATTATTGGCCCAAAATGTGGCATTAAGGCAGAGAGCATGTACAACAGGATATTATGATCATTCCTATCAAATGTAAGAGCCAGACTAATAAGTTTGCAGTAAAATCCTAATTTGACTGGAAAAGTAAACTGCCTGGCAGAGATACACCCTACAGAATTTTTGATTATAATGAAATCTGTCAGACTATAAAGTTATATAAAGTCACTATGCATTTGATTCAAAATGTGTTAGAAATATTAGAGATCTTGTAAATACAAATGCTTCTAATGATTTATGGCCATGATACAGTTCTTAGCTACCAGATACATTCTCCAAGTCCTCATAAGAATATTGAGAGGATTTCCTTGATGGCTTGATGCTGCAGACTGGTTCAGAGAAGAAAAATCATAGACCTCAAGTTATAAAAAAAAACCCAAAACACTTATTAAGGGCAATATTTTGTGAAAATGGTGTATCAACATTGGGATGTGCGTGGTAAAGACAGGCCAAAGCAACAAAACGTATCTAAGCTGCAGTACAAGCAGTAAAAAGTCATCTTCAGAAGTTTTCGTGCGAAAGCTTTTTAGTTTGTGGGCGAATGTAACTGGTTTGTGAGCATTTCATAGATTATTTTTGGCAGGTCAGGACGCGACACATTTGCAGATTGTGACATCTTGTATACACAGGAAGCGTAGTGTAAGCAGCACATTAGAACAGCAGCTTCAATCCTTCATTGGTGTCTACATAGGTTGCATTCAGGCACAGAATTGGTGTAAGTCACTTTTTGGCAGTGCTCAAAGCCCAAAACACGATCAGTGTAGTGACACATGTAAAACAGAAGAGAACAGACTCGAAGCATCAAAGTAAGCTTTGAGTTGTGTGTATGTTTGTACAGCATGAGTGAAACATGAGCTGTTACGCAGCGTGTACAGATGCCTGGATTGTTTAATCTGCAGTGCAGGACTTTTCCATATAAACGTCTGTGACGTTGAAGCCATTGCTAAATGAGTTCACACAATGCTGATGAAGCCCACCAGGTAAATCTCTCTGTATTTTGCAGCATACCTGAGTTTTTAAATCCGGTGTCTGTGATGACATTCCCATGTTGGCAACCTGCAGTGATTGATTTGCCAGCGTTGAAGAGGGAGCAACCGTAGTGACTGAATTATCTACAGCAACTAGGAGTATTGGGGAGCCCATGACGGAAAATCTATTAACTGTCCAAGAAAAGTTTCTGATGCTCCAGATCAAAGAGAAACTTTGCGTTCAAAGGAAGGGTTAGCTACAGTCAAAAAATGAGAGCGATCGACAGCAAAGACAAACACAGATAACAATTGGTGTAGCTTTTCTTAATTGGAGAGCACTGATGAGAAGGAACTGAGGGCTTACACAGATGTTGTTGCGTTATTGCGGTTGGACATGTTGATATTGATTAAATATTTGGAGTACGCTATGTAGCCATTATATTTACTCTGCCTAAATAATGGATTCTTGTCTTGGAACAGTGGAACTTTCTCTGAATTGTTGTAACTCCTTCTGGATACGAGCCAGGATGCTCTTGAAGGTGGGCGAGACGGGTGTGAGCTCACCTGTTGGCATACATCAAGCATGGGTCAACAGTGTTTATGTAATTACTGTTACTGCCAGAAGGGGGTGACAAAAGTTCTGCGCTGCAGGTTTAAAATAGAAGCATATCTGTTCCATCTGAATCCTGGGAGATGGACAACTGAAAAACGTTACTGAAACACTTTCTGTGTAGATGTATCGAAAGAGCTTGAACGACATGCTGAGCTTTATTTTAACTTTATAGTACATGGTAGACAAAAGTTATGATATAATTGGCTTGGAGGCTTTTTCATGTTTACTTGTATACATAACAAACACAAAGTCACAGTAGCTGCGACCAACTAAAGCTGTGTACATACATGCATGCTTCCACATGTGCATACATTCACACACGAATAAACACACTCGCCAACCACTTGATGTCCGTGGCTTAAGTATTAGGAGTGAGAGGCCATGACTGAAGTATAGGGGGTAAGGCAAACCGTCAACAACGAAAAGAGACCACTGCTTGGTCCAGTGATGTCTCCAACAAGTGCTTAAAACTAACTGGTAATGAGTTATGAAAGGGGCATGTCTGAAGTATAGGGGGTGGGGTTAACTCACAACTGAAAGATGGGGAATTTTTGTAGTCCATTGGACGGATGGAGCGGCCTCCAGGCCTGCTGATTGCAGCTAGGGAAAAAAAAAGCTTTTGTACTACCACTAGAGGTCGCATACATCGATTGTGCCGCCATCTTGTCTCAAACCCATTGTCTCAGTGTGCTGCATGTTCATAATTATGCAATTGTGAAAAGGACCACTGGGGTTATGATTGTTCAAACCTTTGCACAAGGTTTGTGCAGTTATGGATGAATTAATCTCCTATTCCATTTGTACAATGAACGAGCGGTTACTGTGTTCACTTGATAACAGATCATAAAACTGAAACTCACTACTTACATACAGAACAAATGACTCCACACACTCCTTTTCCTCTTTCAGTCTCTGTCACTCAGTCACACACTCATACATACAGATATACAGCCCAATGTAACTGGTAGACTTTTTGATCTCTCAGCTTTTTTTTGGACATTTTATACATGAAATATTTCCATCCCTTCCTATAGTGTGTATCCTTAGGAGTGTAAGGAGACTGCATCAAAACAGGGAGATAATCAAAAATAATATAGTGTATACATCCTCTCTGGATCATCCATACTCAACAAGGTGATGCGCCTTCCCTTTCTCTATTCTTTACGAGAGGAGAAAATTGCACATGTAATAAAATCCAATTTTGTATTTCATTCTGAGAACTACAATAAACACAAAACAAGCAGTAAATAAGCTTTTCAAAAAGCTGATTACCAAAGCAATTTATTGCCAAGTCCAGGACTGTGTTAAAGCAGAGCAGCGCTGGAAAGTGGAGGGGCCCACATACCAAATCTTCTCTCCCTCAAGCTCTTTGCTTTCCATGTTATTAGCTGGGCTGCTTGGTGAGGAGCCAATCTGATCAACTTATTTTACTATATAATGCTCTGGCTCCCGCTGAAAGCAGTTAAGAAAGGATTGTGATTGAGGTCATCCTTGCATCCATCACGGTGGTAAACGCTGCTACGTATATTACCAAGGCTTTTTTTTTTTTTTTCCAGTGTTTGGGTTTGTGTTTCATACAACAGCCAAGGGACCGTGTGGGCCTCCGTTCTCTGTCAGGGTTTAGACATGAATTGGATCACTACAGTATATAAATGAAGGCCTGCACTCTGTCTTCACCTGAAGAGAAATATCAGCCTACTAATGATGCAATGTTGATATTATTTGACACTCATTAGGCATCTTGTTAGCAAAACCCAGGTAGTGCTCAATCTGCTTTGATTACTGTTTTACTCATACTTATTTTAGTTATGTTTCTTTCTTCACAAGCACTAATAAAACAGTAATAATGTGAAAAACGTTTAGGGTTTTTTGTCTGCAGCATTTTAATTTTAGATATCTTAAATTAGCTCTAACTTTAGGTAGGGATTGAGGAATGAGCAAAAAGTATAAAGTCTGCATAATATTTTTGAATATAAATTGAGGCAGTGATGGCACAGGAGAAAATGCTATGTGGGGATTATTCACAGTTATATAATGTTAGGAAGAAAACCAGGCGCTTCTCATTTTGGTCACTTATCCCTCATTGTAAAGGTCTGTATATTTCATTGCTGGTGCAGCAGCTTAGGGGATACATTTCAAAGCAGCAAATAAAAATTGGCTAAACTTCCAAAATTAGCACTTCAAAGTCAAACATGATTTGCAGCGAGGGAAGGGGTGGAAGCAGTGTGACTGTGAAAGTGCGTTTGTAAAAGAGAGCTGTGTGTGCGTGTGTGTGTGTGTGTGTGTGGTGGAGCTGATGTACAGAGTTCAGCATTAGGCCTTAGAACCAATTTCTAGGCAAATTGGTTTCATTTAAGAATGAGATCACAGAGTAAGCAAACCTCTTTCAGGGCAAGTTCATGCATCTGTAGCCATTTATTTCAGTTTTATATGCATTGCTTGGCACAGGCTGTTTGTAGGTAGAATATGCATAATCTTAGCCATGGGCACCATGCTATAGTTAACGCGTTCACATTTACCTGTTATTACCATGAAGTTTAATAGTTTCTTCCATTTCATTGCATTCTGTCAAAAAGAGCTTCAGCGGTAATTTAGTATTTTGTTTTCTATATTCCTTCAAGCACTGTTGTGGAATCGCTGCTAATCAAAGCCACATGCAACTAATTGCCCTCTCCAGTCTCCTGCGAATAGCACAAGCAGGCCCATTAGGCATCAATGGAACATATGTTGGAGTTTTTGAATGGGTGTGAAATTCAGTTTATTTTCAAGGGGAATAATGGTCACTTGACCACAGTTAGCATCTCTGCTCATATTTTCATTTATTTAAGATAACTTTATTCATCACATTTTAAAACAAATGCTGCAGCTTTGTCTCTTTGGCTGTAAGGTCACAGCACTCTGTTTGAAGGACAGCATAATGGCTCATGAGTACAAAACAGATTATTCATTCAAATTGTTATATAATAAACATTGCACACAGAAACACAAATACATCAGCCAACCTTATTGGCATCAACATCACTTATTTTTTAGATGATCAGCTGCTTTTTGATTTTCAAACAGTTAGAGGTTAAATCCCACGTATGCCCTCTTAATGTTGTCCATTATTGTCCTGTATTAACCGTCCATCCGTCCGTCCGTCCGTCCGTCCAGACTGAAATATCTTAACAACTATGTGATGGATTGCTTTGAAATTTGTTTACAGACATTTGTTGCTCCCAGAGGATGAATCTGACTGACTTGGGTGAATGCTGATGTTTTCTGATAGTCAAGAGGATACATTCTGATTTTGGTGACTCTGATTTTTCCTCTATTGTCATCATCAGGTCAGAGTTTTCATTTATGCTGTGATATATCTCAGCATCTGGATTGGCACAATATTTGCTGCTTCAAATGGTGGTTTGCTTTGAAATATGTTGCACACATTCATGCTCCCCAGATATGAATTGTAATACCTTTGATCTCCTGACTTTTCTTCTAAAACCATCATCTGGTCAAAATGTAATTTTGTCCAATATTTTGGTTTATGACCAAATATTTCCAAAATTAGTCATCAGCCTCAAATGTACTTTGTGTTTAGTGCTAATTAGCAAATGTCTTCATGTTAAGATTCTAAGATAAGATGATGAACATGGTAAATATTATACCTGCTAAACATCAACATACTAGCTTTGTCATTGCATGTCACAGGCTGATGTGAGCATTTAAGATGGTATTATACTAATGTGGGATGGAAATGATTGTCCAGAGCTGTTATGCAGATAATCATAAGAATTTCCCACGTGGCAACGAGGTTGTCCTCGAGTGCATGAAGGTCCGCTAATGTTTCGTCATCAGAGGGTGTACACACAGGCTGTGTGTGGACATCCAGGTATCCTCAATTTGTGGCCACTACACAAATCCTTAAGATGCTGATAGACCATGTCCATTTGGGAGTATAATCCAGACTTTAGCTAAACTACAACTTCACAGGGACACTGACATGGCTGTAGTGTCTTAGTCTTAGTCAGGACCGTCTCAAAGTATGATTTCCACATGATGGACAGTAATTCTGATTATTATTGCTGAAAATAATGGAAACAGGTCTGGGTCTTTAATCTTGTCATGCAGCCCAGTATCATAAGAATTAAGTTCATATTGGACAAATTTGCAAGTCATATTTTTTTTTTGCAGTGCTGACAGTGCCAGTGCAGGAAGTAGTGTGTCTCTTATGTATTGTAGCACAGCAGAAAGTAAGGATGTGGTGGACATGTGTTGGGCATATACTGCAATCTTTCCAAACACTTTCCAGGCTTAGCTGTTTAGTTGCCTAACCCTAACCGTATCATAACCATAGTTCCTTGGCCATAACCATTAGGCTTATATTTTCCTTGTCATACCATATTGTTGTTGTCATGGTACAATATTGTAGAAAAAAACTTCTCCCAAAGTTGTGGCATTGAATGTTACAAAAATTGCTCTTGTAAATAATCCACAGACTTGTTTACTCAAAGTTTTTCTGGTAATAGAGTTGTGTCATGGCAGTAAAGTCTCTGATTCAAGCATCTATTAGTATAACAACCGTGTTTGGGTAAAATATTATAATAATATAGTCATGCTTTTTGGACTTAGAATGTGATCCTTTGACTTATAAATAAAGGACATTTCTAACGTACAAACTCTGTGTCCCATTAAGAAAGTAGCGTAATGTGGGATGGAAATGATTGTCCAGAGCTGTTATGCAGATAATGATTAGAATTTCCCACATGGCAATAATGAGGTTGATTCCTCGCCAGGAGTTGGACACCGCACCAATTTAGAAAATACACTGGCAGGAGGTTACTTTGAATATTACCTGAAGTAATCAAAATGCATGGCCAACTATCAATTCCTTCTCCCAAAAAACTCTCATCCATAAAATTAAATTCAGTATAATTAGAGCTGTTGCAGTGTTGATGGATCCAGAATGAGACACTGAATCACTAGTTTCACTTATCTGCCTTCCTCGTGGTGCTTTTTTATTCTATGTGCACCCTTTATGACCATGCTCTGCTGACAGCTGTCCCTATGTCAATATGAATGTCTGTCAAGAGAGATTATACATCACATGAATCGAGGCAGATAATGAGCAAGAGGGAAGGGCACTTTTTAACACCCCCCCCGTGTGCAACATATGACACAAGCCAAGCTAATTAAGCAGATGCCATAATGCAGTAATCAGGAACACAGAGGAGGTTGGAGAATTCACAAACTTGAGTCATAACAGCACAACATTTGGTGCTTAAGAACTTCTCCACCACCACAAGCAGATGGGAATGCCAAGCTGCAGTGCGTGTGTATTTATGTGTGTGAGCATGCCTGTGTGTGTGTGTGTGTGTTTGTGTGTGTGCATGTGTGTGTGTGTGTCTGTGTGTGTCATGTTGTGTAATTCTGGCCCTGTGTGTTTGTGTCTCAGTAGTATGTGTCTGCATGTCTGTTTGTCACCTTATTCTTTATGCGCATGTGTTTTATTATATGGTAAGCATTAAAAATGCGTCTGTGGGCTTGTATACACATGTATATAAGCCTGTGGGTACACACACACACACACACACACACACACACACACACACACACACACACACACACACACACACACACACACACACACACAGCTTTGAATCTGTGTGTGTGTGTGTGTGTGAATTTACAGCTGGGAACAGTGTTACCTGGTGAGGTGTTTTCCTCATTATTTTTCCGGAAAATGAGCAATCAGCCATATTGCATGGAGCCTGATTGTTTCCCTCTGTAAATCAATCCAGGAATTGCAATTAAAATGTTCTCTTATGTGGTATAATTGATGTCTACCTAATCCTTTATTTGCACACCTGCCGGTGAGTCTGAATTTTTAATGAATTTCTAATTAATGCTCTTTGTACACTTGATTTATGTGTTAGCAAATTATATTGCTGTTCTGTGTCCTGCTACTAGGAAAGTGTCGACACCATGTCATGCATGGGTTGAAATCTGAGGTTTGCCTGCTTTCACCAAAAAGGAAGATTACTGTGTTCAGTAATAATAATAATAATAATAATAATAATAATAATAATAATAATAATAATACAGCAGTGAAGGTTAGACAAATTAAATGTTCATGACTGTTCTGTAACTGTTATGTAAACATTTTTCATATTGACATTCAGCATGATTTATATTCTATGAAGAGCTGTCACAATACCGAAATTTAAAATTTTGATACAAAACTAGACAACTACTACACAAAATGGTTGAGATTTTTGTTTCTCTTCTTATTAACAACATGCACAGAGCTGGTACAGTAAAAGCCACTGAACACTAGTTGTGTAACAATCCATCGATTTTGATTGATGTATCCATTCGATGATCTACAATCCAGTATCACTGATGCAAAGTGAAAACATGGATCCATATTATCATCTATAAGATGGCAATTTATTTTGAAATCCCCTTTGCACCAGCTCTGTCCAAACACAGCTTCCTAAAGTACTAGCACTTGGCAGATAATGGCAGGACGATAAGGATGTTTACTCCCTTCTCTGGAATAAATCAGCAGTGTGGAAATATTTTGGATTTTGGAGAAAAGAAAGGTCAGCAGACAAAGCACATTCCATATTCAAACAGTGCTACGTTACAAAATAAGATAGTTGGCTAACTTGTTGCTCTCACTATGGCAATTTTGGCTGCTACTGCTACTGTTTCATCAATGTTGGGCTGAAAAAAACAGATGCAGTGACTAAGAGAAACTATAAATAATACATGCTATTTGTTCTGCTATGAAAAAAACACTGAAAACTCTGGTAGCTAGTGAATGCAATATTATTATTACTAAGCAGAATTTTATACTTTTTGTTAAATGTTTGTTTTTTGTTAAGCAATGTTTTGTGTGTTAATGAACACTAGACCAATTACATTCCAGTCAGAGTACAATTAATTATGTGTTGTCTTTTTTTTCTTTCATAACCAAAAGCAGAAAAGGGTGGCAGCTTGTGTTAAATGGGCAAATGATCATATTGATCGCAGGTCTCTGAATTGCATTGAAATTGCATTGTGGCAGACGTTGTGATATCAGCAAATATCATATTATTGTCTAAAGAACTGATATAATGTTGTGTTGTCATTTACACCCCAACCTAACACTGTGATTTTGCAAATTTGCAAGCCTAATTTTAGGCAGGACAAAGAAGACTGAAGTGAAGTGAAATCTTTTTTAATAGTAGTGCTTTCAGTACTGTTAACTAACAGATTTTGTATTTTTTTAAACATGGTTTTGAAAAAGTATCAGTTTTGTTTGTATAAAGCTGTGTACACTGGGACAAACTCCCCTATCTTTTCTTTTTTTTAATGATTGTACCGCTATATCTGGGCCCTTACATCACACACACTACATATACCGTAATGTATGCCAGATTTATTGAGCATTTACACATGATGATGCTTGATGTACAACTTTGTTTTTTAGCATAGACTTGATCTTATCCTCTAGCAATGATTTGATCTCTGAGACCTGCATTACACACACTGCGCTGGCGAAAAAGAGGGATATCGCACAGTTTTCCAGGCACTTTACAACACCACATTAAATCAAAGCTACTGACGTAAGATGACCGACTGCCTTTTAGGTTTTCAGGGTCCGACATGTCACATGAGGTCTGGTAACATGTGACAGCAGTGCACCACAGTGAAATTAAAGGCCACAGTCCAGACTGATGTATGGTGTGTTACCTGTTACTGAAGTGAACTCAAAATAAAATAGATGATACGATCCAAGAGCTGTTGATTTTTCTGCTTGCAGGTTCCTGTAAGGAAAAATATTCTCTCTCTAGTAGACCTTTTTCACAGCTGCCATTTCCACATGAAATAGTCGTGTAAACACAGGTGTTATCAATGATACTCATTAAGGTTCCATTCCATTCAGTCAAACAGAGTCGGGGTGCTGCTATTGTGCATGTTGGCTCACTGAAAGGTTCTGTTACACCAAATGGAATGGAACCCTAATTAGTACCAGGGGTAACACCTGTGTTTGTCTGACTATTTTATATCAGTATGGAAGCCATTAGTTTCTCTTTTTTCACTATGTAAAAAACAGAGCTGTGTGAGGTTTTAATAAACCTAATAAACCTAAAGTGTCTCTAAATCCCACCTATAATAAACCAAAGCTGAAACGATCCATTGATTTTATTGGTTAGTTGATAAACAGAAAACTAAGTTGACTGTTTTGATAATTGCCTAATATTTGCAGTCCTTTTTCAAGCAACGTGACATTCACTAGTTCCCACTCTTCTGTTATGACAATTTTCTGCTTTTCTCTGTTGGGCGTTATTGTAAACTGTACATCTTTGAACTTTGAACTGTTGTTCAGATGAAACAAGCAATTTGAATACGTCAGCTTGGGCTTTTGTGATGGCCAAATTACATTTTTGAACAATAAATGATTAATTGATCATAAAAGTATTCAACAGTTGCAGCCCAGTAATAAACTAATTGTTAAAAATAGCTCGTAAAAATAGCTCCTTGTGACTCAAAGCCAAAATTAGCTATAAATTGCCAGCAGAATAATTATCTTAAGGTTGGTCTAAAAATAGGTGTGTGCCACCCTGCATTTACAAACTTTTCTTCCTTTTTTTAGCCACTAAAAGTTCATCAGATCTGTGGATATCTTGATATCTCAGGAGGAAAACACATCACAGGTACACCACGTGCTGCCTAATTAACATGAATATATAGAGGTTTATCACCAACATCATGTTATTTGCAGAAAATAATCTTTAAAGTATTTCTACCCGGTATTATTTTTTTCCAATTTAGAGATCAAGTAGCCACTGTCAAAAAAAAAGGTGCTTACCTGATTTATTCATACAATTATATGTAATAAGCGAAGTCATTAACATGAATTATCGCTTGAAGAATCATCTGAGTGTTTGACAGCTCCACCAGACTTGGTGTATTGTTGGCTCCTGGTGTGTGTATCAGATAAACAGTGTCACACAGCTCCATTACCACAGTCTTCTGGGAAAAGTACTTTTTAATACAGCTCTGCACCTCTGTTGCTGATGAGTTTGAATGAGCTCAAACTCAATGAGCATTTATTTTCTCTCTAATTTATTTGCTGTTGCATTTCATTTCCAGGCCAATTCACCCTCGTAATCAGATGGCAATTAGTGAAGCATGAATCGCAGAGAGCAGCTCAGCTTAACTCACTCCCTTTCATGACACCTGCACGTTCACAACAACACAGTTTGGAGAAGCATTCTTTTATTCCAAATAACATCGTATTTAGTTCATTTTAAACAGCATTTCTAATTCCATCAGAACTCTGTAAAATGTAATAAAACTTGTTTTGTTGCATCACGTTTTGAAGAAATACTTCAAATATATTTTCTCTTGCAAGGCTTTTATAGCGTTGCAGTTTCTGGAGACATGATTACATATCAACACGTGGGCCAACCCTCCTCCAACAACTTTGGTCTTTTTGGTACAAGAGAAAAAACTCACTATGAACATTTAAGAATCTTTAATTCACACTAGTAATAAAATTGCATTACATTTCATAAAATAAATGTTCCAGTTTATATATACAGAGAAAACAGACTGTACATACCCTCCAATGAACCATTTTCTAAAAGGAAAATAAAACAAACCGGAAACAAATTTCACAAAACATACAAGCAATACAGTGCTCAGCTAAGCAGGCACAACTGTACATCAAAATTTGTAACTGCTCAGTGTTGGGGTGTGGGAGGGGCAAAAAGTTGAACATTTACAATAGAGTCCTTAGGGACTGATAAAGGGGTCTTAAAAAGTATTGCAGGCAAGCAGACAGACGCTTGTCTTTTTCCAAGTGCAGCAGAACATCCATCTCGTGTGTAAAGTGTGGAGCTGATTGTTGCTGCCACGAGGTTCCAATTATTGAACCTGTGTCTCAAAGCTCCCATTCAGCTGGCCCTCCTCATAGTCCATTTGACACAAAATCATGTTGTTTTTTAGGAAAAACTTGTCCCCCACGCAAAACCTGTTGGCAGAGAAAAACAAACAAAGGCAAAACTGTAGTTAAAAACACAAAGATGATTACTGTTGGCATTATGACACAGTGGCTGACTGCTCTGCTCTGCTCTGGCAGTGAAAATGTTGCATTCAAGATCAGCAGGTAATGATGATTCCGTTTGATTGCACACATTTTGGTTGGAGATGTTTTACCTGACGCTGTGCCTCGTCACATTCAAAGCCCGCTTTTTGATGGTCATCATAAATGTGTGGCTTCAAATAAAAGTAGATTAAAACCCTATCATTTCAAAGCGGGCAGACACGAGCGCTGGCACCCAGTGAAAGGCAGGTCAACTCTCCTCGGCCTGGCAAAAAAGGCGCTGGCACCGCGAGAGTTTCCAAGGAAACTCTGCCACGGGGTTAGCTTTTAACACACCAGTTTGGTTCCAGTGCTCGAGAATGTTTTTTCCTCTAAAGTCTCTGAGTCAATTGAAGAGGGAAAATAACACATAGCAGCCTGCCCTACTGATGTTCTTCTCTGTGCTGCTGTTTGTTTGTGTGACACAGTGGAGACAGCCCCATAATGTGACTGAAGGGGAGTGAAGATAAGAATATAACTGAGCATAGCTTGGCTTTAGTAATGAGCCAGGCTGGTTAAACAGCCATGGCAATAGTGTGCCAGATGAGACCTGGCTTCATGTCTGCCAGCTGAGAAGAGAGACTGCAGTCATAATTCCCTTACAGCAGGTGTTCACTATGGTAACTGAATCTGGCCTGCAGAAGGTTAATGGGCTTGTGCTGTGTGGAGGAACAGGGTCACAGAACCCCTGACAAGCATGCAAAGGACGTTCTGCTCCCAGAGTGGTGCCATTACTGACAGTATATTAATGGGAAAAAGCAATATTTGGGTATGTCATATTCGATGTGGATCATACCATAGGCTTTGTGCTCGCTCCAATTTCATAATAGGTGCTATCATTAAGGAAACACCATTTCACACCTGTGTAGGTCTGTTATCCCTTATGCTGCGACACACCTCTGGAGGGCTTTATTTATGTAGCTCCAGCACCTCCTCGCCATGTTAGGGAGGGTTACTTTAAAAATGTAGTCTGATATGGTTACTAATTAAAATGTCATCAGTAACCTAATCCAAGTATCACAATATTAAAGTAATGTAACCTGATTACACCCTGTTATTTTTAGGTTACCTCAATACCAAATATGGTGAAATTGTTTTGCCTAATATAATGTGTTATGTTCGTTGTGTGATGTATTAATTGTTTGTGTAGATTTTCCTTCCTTTGTTATGCACAAATGCATGTTTATATTAATAGTGGTAATTATGTACATTTAAATATACATTATTAAATGAAATTATGGCTCTAGGGGTCTAAAAAAAGACAGTTTAACAATGTTGTGAAGTATTAATCAGCCACCGTTGCTGATGAAAATCTATCTTACACAACTCAGGCAGAAGTCATGTTCATGGACAAGGTAATGTTTAAGTTTTGTTCACATTATGTTTAGTCGCATTCACTGACCTCCTTCCTCATTCTCTGAAGTATCCAACAAATTTTGTGTTTTCTGGTTAGTTATGGCAACTAGCTAGCAACGGCTAGAAAACACACACCTCACC
Source organism: Lutjanus erythropterus (assembly GCF_056507025.1). Classification (NCBI taxonomy): domain Eukaryota; kingdom Metazoa; phylum Chordata; class Actinopteri; order Lutjaniformes; family Lutjanidae; genus Lutjanus; species Lutjanus erythropterus. The sequence continues at coordinate 21,743,524 of NC_139317.1, forward strand.
TTGAATATGGTTGGAAATATTTGGAATAATGTAAGCACACAACTGAACAAAATACATAACATATGTTTAGCATTTTTGAGATTTTAATGCGGAAATGTAACATTCTAACTTTAAGTATGCTATTCATACTAAACACTCAACCTTCAAGTTAGCTGCCATAAACTTATTCTGGTCAGTGGTTTGTGTTTTTACCCACACACCATGCTGGGAACCAGTGTCCCCACCAAAATAAGTGAGTGACATTATTAGTATTCCTGTATAGCTAATATTAACATTTGGTCCTGCCTATAAATGTTTCTGTAACTCAGATGTCACGATACTGAATTAGCAACTGTAAGATTAGCTGGTTTCACCTGAAAACAGATTGCTGTTGTGAGACTTGTGAAGTGTATACGCATAGTAGTATATTTTAAAATGTATTTGAAGTTATTCCAAACTACTACTCACTAAATGTATCTGTAATTTGACTACGCTTTTTTCCCCATAACTATACATGTAATCCGTTACTCCCCAAGCCTGCTCCTTGAACCAGTTAATTGTTTACAGTGAATAATCAATTAACTGCTTTTAACAATTTATTAACCCACAGTATGTTTTTTGTGCCATTTGACTACAGCTGCAATGATCAGTCAACTTATCAATTAGTTGTCAGCTATTAAATCAATTCCCAGCTGTTTTGCTTTTTTTCATTTTTTAAAAGAATAAACTCTCTGATTCCAGCTTCTCAAATGTGGATAACTTCTGGAATCTTAAGTCCTTTATGACTTTAAACTGAATATTTTGCCATTTTATAGATCACACAACTAATAGATGAATCCAGAAAACTATCGACACATTAATCAACAATTAAAATAATTAGTTTTGTTTGGCAAAGCGGATTGTTGAATACTGACAAGAGCAGCCAGTTTGAGTGAGAGCCTGAGTGTTTTATTATTCTGTCCGTTTAAATGATTTGTGCTTTATAAACTAATGTTTCACATAACTAAGGCATGGTTAGAATTGTTTAAATAAAACTTACACCCAGAAAAAGGGGTGCGTTTTGTATGTAATTCATTATTAATCATTAATCAATTATTAGCATGATGAACTATGCCATTAATCAAGAAGCACAGAATTTGCAACCCTGACTTTCTCACATAAGGATAACAGCTAATTTTACAAAAAAGGACAAACTGCTGGCAGTGTGTCACAAAGGAAAATAATTAGCAGAGAGTTACAAATGCAATACAGCAACCTTTATTCTCACAACACCAGAAGACAATCCACAATCATGAGTTTTTTTTTCAGACTTGTTCAGTGGTCTGTAATAATATAATAAGACAGAAAAACTGCTGCACCTCAACAGCTTCTAATATTTAAGCTATTGGCCATTTTAGCACCCCATTCATGTTTTTTTAAAAGGCGATGTTGTTGTGCAGTTATGATCCCCATTCTTACCTCTGGTTACAAAGCTGACAGGCAAAACAGTCCAAATGGTAAACATTATCTCTGGCTCTCATCACCATTTCAAAGGCTGGGATCAGTTTACTGCAGGCTGCACAGTTCCCCGTTGTACCAAAGAGCCTGAAAGACAGAGGAGCAGAGACAGAGATTAACCCACCTTCCTTTTACCTTGATGCAATAAAAGAGCAAACAAAAATGTACTGACAGCAAGAACAATAGCAGAAAAAAAATGCTGCAACAGAAGGGAAAAGAGGGCAAAATGGAAATACGTTGAATGTAATGCACAAATCTTTCTTGGCACCCACTTGGTATTTTTGTTAATGAGAGTCACAAACATAGATCTTAATTCTTGGCTAATGATCTAATTAAAATGATCACATGGTTTTAATCTCCTTCTTCAAAGAATTTCCCCCCTTGCACATTATAAAAGCAATGAAAACAGATCTGAAGCAAAGCATTTGAATTGTTGAAACTTTTCTTTTCTTTTCATAACCAAAATACCTAATGAGCCTATCTCCAACCAAAGCCAGCTGGATTTTTACACGAGAGGATACGTTCTATAATGTAGTCGTGAGTTCAAAAGATTTCTGTTACGAGGATTCAGGCTCAATCCCTTCTCTCTCTCTCTCACTCCGTCTTCTGCTTTTCATTCAGAGAGAGGAGCCCGAGACAATGATGGGAGATGTAACCTTGAAGAGTTAACTAAATGTTTCACAGTGAACAGACTCGCTGCTCAACCCTCGCCGCCGCTGCTTGTTTAGGCGTATTAGATAGGAGCCAAATGATAAAGGTCACAAACAGAGCAAGGAGGCACTGGTGTAGAGATCTCTTTTTCTGCTCAAAGCAAAGGAACCTCAAATGCTTTTTTCCCAGTCAGATTTACATTTTCATTTTCCAAGCGCCTGCCCCTATGTTTAATTTGGAGATTCTGGAGCACAGATAGATTTATATATTCTGCAGGAGGAGAAGGGCCGTTTCACAGCTTTGCAAGAGGGGATAAGGCAACAGCAGATTGCCAATCCAACAGTATGTTAAACACTCCCCCCCCCCCCCCCCCAAACTTGCAGGGCTCAGACAGAGGAGTCACAGTGTTGATATTCTGCCTCGTTTATGCTAGTCCCATTCAGTTGCTTTCACCTTGTTAAAGAAAACGTCTATCCAGCAGGCCTGCTTCTAATAAGGGGCCACTGCCCCACAGGAGCAGGAGAGACAGAAACAGAGGGAGAAAGGTTGTTATGTTCCATGAGAGGGATTCACACGGTGTTAAACAGAGACATTGTTACAACTGGTTACTGTTAAGGTAAATACTGCATGTTCTGCCACCCATCGGGCACTCCACAACACCAATAAGTTATTTTTTTTCCGCAGAGGCCTTTTTAAATAACAGTTTTTCCTCTTCCAAAACATCCAGAAAATTCTCACACATTCAGTATTGATCCAAAAATTGACCAAACATCAGTGCTTCACAAATTGCTCTTTTTTTTTTTTTTGTATTAAAGTGTATGGGTTTTCCAGCACATACTGGCAAGCCTGATTTCTTGGTTATCTGACATGATGAAATGAAGGTTAAAGGAATCTGAATATTTAATGTGGAGTTGTGTGAGGTACTTATCTATAGTCAGTGTATTACCTACGATAGATGCCAGTCAGTTTGGAGAAGCAGAGAGGAGTACCAGCACAGAAGCTAAACAGTGTACTCCTGTGAATAGGGTCGGCAAAAAAAGGCATTTTAGCCACTTGTGGCTTATGTAACAGTGGTTTCCCGTCCGAAATTGCTGTCTGAAGTGGCTAAAATACCTTTTGTTGCTGATCCCGTCCACAGCAGTCCATTGCTGGTACCTCTCTCCTAACTGGGGGCATGTTGACCTCCATCTACTGTAGGTAATACAATGACTATGGATAAGTACCTCATATTACCCCACATCAAATACCTCAAACTATCCCTTTAATTCTTTTTCCCTTTTGTTTACTATTCATCAAAAAAGTTGCCCCCTTTGGATATAACCCACCGCCTCACACCTCCTCCTGTGTCATCATGACAGTCAAGTGGCAGGGTCTGCTCCAGGTCTCACCACACCTGAGCTCGATGCTGGGCTGAAGGGTCGCACACTGATGTCTTTTTCTCTCCCTCGGGGAAGCCGAGGCTATAAAAGAGCCTAGAGAGCCTTGGTCACTTACAGAGTCTGACATGCACACACCTGTAACAGCTCGTAGGATTATTCTAACCCATCTCCATTACACCCCGCTGGGCTGTGGACATGGTGCTCACTTGATACATACAGGTTGTGAAAACGCTTGACGGGAGAGCCCAGCTGGCTGCCGACACTAAGTTCTACCTTCAGTCAAAGCAGCATGTGACACCTGTGGCTAGTTTTCACCTTCCAGCTGTATTCCCTACAAACAAATAATCAAAATACTGTGGATAGAACCTCTTTTCCCATTTATTATGAAACAGAAGTAATATTTTTCAGCATCTCACCTCTGCAGAGCTGTTTACAGAGGCAACGAGAACTACTCCAGGCGTGCTGCAGTTTTGCTTAAAAGACATTAAAAGAATAAAAACATTACTATTTAAATATTTTTCCTTTGCAAAAATGACTGCAAATGTACTAAAGGCTTTACCATATTTGCTTAAGTAGAAAAAAATAGTTGATTATCCTTGTCATTTTTAAAGCAGCGGTCTGCAGATTTTACACTGAAACTACAAGCACTACACAGCCTGTGAAAATGTTTTTGAGAAGCTTTGTCAAGTCTGAGTAAATACCTCTTAAAAAGCCTGGAGGCCCTCCCTCACCTGTAAACACCCTGTGTTTGATAACAGTGATGATGTCGTCAGACTGACTATTACTCCCCATAACCACTAAACTGAGCTTTATGTGTATAGTTGGTGAAGCTACCCTTTAAAACTTATTAATTATCTTTAGGAACTACTGCAGCAGACAATGCTGCTACGTAAAAATAAACATAGTTACTGGAGCTTTTGTCTGTTTTTCAGGTATAGATGTGACACATTCTACCTCAAACACAAGTGTTTGCAAATAATCTGCACATGCAGAATCAGTAGAAGTTTCCTAAAAAATAATATATAGACTCATGCGAAAATAATCCATCTCAATCATCCCTAATGACCCACTAAACATGTATGGTGGTGTCTGTATCTGCAGAGACCCTGCCCTTGGTCTGTATTTTCATATTTTGATGTGTGCAGTGGGTGTGTAGCCCAGAGTCAATTATAGCTCGCGGGGTGTGAGGGCGGGAAAATGTAGAGACCAGTTGCCATATTATAAGCAGCATCCTACTCATTCTGCCATAAACAGGGGATGATTATGTATTCTGCTGGATTTACAGTTTGGTCACACAGTTTGCGTCAATTTTGCCGTGAAAATTCTCAGCCTCCGAAAATAATGCGCAACATGCCACAGATGCGATTTACAAGAGTCTCAAAAAAAGACTAGAGGCAGAATTATATATGAGTAAAACCTGATTATTCAAACCATTATTAATGAACCCAGTATCTGATTACTGTAACACAAACAGCCAAATAACCTGCTCTTGTTTCTAATTCTACTTGAGCTATGGAACTAATTTTTCTCTGTTATGTAAGTGCATGTAAACTCATGTATATAGCTTACTATGGGAACTATGTGAACATTTTCTCTATGTATTTTGGCATTTTTATTGGAATCAGTGGGTGTGGGAGTGGCCTGGGATATTTGTATATGTGTGAGTTTATGTGTGTTTTGCTTTATGTCCTGTATTTTTTGTATATTTCCATACACAAAACAAGATGGTCTCAATGGGGTTATCTTTCTTAAGTTTACACAAACAAATAGAAAAATAAAAACTTAAATTTGAAGTTAACCATCAATGAACTGTCAAGGCACTGCAACTGAACTTTTTGTTGTTTTGTTTAATGTTTAGCTGTGTGTTTGGCTACATTTATCTCAGTATTAACATCTGTATCAATGCTATCTCCACCTCCACTTGCTTCTCCCCACTGGACCTGCTCTCTCTTCTGTTTAGTGTCAATTTTGTGTATCTTTGATTTGACTAATTATATCACTTCATTTCCTTTTTGTTCGGCATGAGCTGTTTATTGCCTCCTAACAACTAAATTGATATCAGCTAAAGATTATAATTAAGTTTAAGAGTTATATTTTGAGCAATAGTTTTTCTCAGGTGAAGCTGAACTGTGGCCAGTAAGTAAATATCAAGATCAATACATTATAACTTCTTTTCTGAGCCTAGTGGTCTCATAGAAATCCACCTCTGAACTGAGCTCTCCTTCACTGGCAGAGTGGAGGCTCAGTACGAGGATCAGTTCAGGAGCTGACTGCGTAATGGGCTGCTGTCTTAGTAAATCTTAGTAAAAGTTTAATACACACAGATTGTGGTTGCAAACTTATATGCACATATGCGCAACACCCTTTTCTTAGTAAATTTGATCCTTGGTTTATGTTGAGGCTCCTCTCTTTAGAAAATAATTGGTTGTAAATTTGATTAGCCACCCAAAAAGGAGACAAAAACATTTTACTAATAGCACAGAAAGACTTTAAATGGCACCTTTTTGGTTGTCAAAATGAAGCTACAGCACCGTGGCATGTTCTCTTCACTGACACTGGTTTCTCTTCCTGCATGCTTACCTGATTTCCTTATCTACTTCGTGATTAGCCATCACAGACAAATATTTGGCACAGAAAAAAGACTGTCCTCCATCTTCATCGTCACATGAAAAGTTGGAGTGTTAGAAAGTGCACTGGATGCGGCTGCATCCCATCCGCACAGTTCTCCAGCCAACAATTGATGTGTCTGGGTTATAACGTGGCATCAACATACGGCTTAATTGGGCTCCTCGTGCTAAGAGGAGATTACTACGGTGGCCGACAAGTGCAAACGCGCTGCATATACAGACAGGCGCTACAAATACAGAAACGCGCTGCATATAAGAAAACAGATGCAAAAGGAAATCGCTGCAAATACAGAAACGCGCTGCATAAACAGAAACGTGCTGCAAATACAGAAACGCGCTGCATATAGGAAAACAGATGCAAAAGGAAATCGCTGCAAATACAGAAACGCGCTGCATAAACAGAAACGTGCTGCAAATACAGAAACGCGCTGCATATAGGAAAACAGATGCAAAACGAAAACGCCGCATATACAGTCACACAACGGAAGTGCTCCAGGCCTCTAGGGGCAGTGCTGAGCTTTCCCCGAGAGACAGACAACGGACGAATCAACCTGCGGAGGAGAGGAATAGGCCTACGTGAGAAGTAGAAAGTTATTGGTGAGAGGAAAATTGGAGGCGGGAGAGGCAAAAAATCAGAAAACGTAAATCCGACAAACAAACAAAAATGTAAAAATGTAAAAATGTAAATCAGCTGCACTTTCTTAATACAGTAAAAGATGAGGGCCACATGTGGAAAAAAGAAAGAAAGAAAGAAAAAGAAAAAAGAATACGTACTTTTTCATGTAGCCTCTCCCACCTCCAATTTTCCTCTCACCAATAACCTTCTACTTCTCACATTTTTTTTTAGTTTAAAAAACAGTTACGGGATGTTTATTCTTCATAATTACGTTTCCCCTTTCGGGATTTTTTTTTATTTTATTTTTTTTTTTTTAAACAAACTTTATTGTCATGTTGAAGACATACAAGGAAACATGACATTATATAAGCAACATGACAACACTCATACATAAAACAACAGTAAAGTACAGGGAGTGCATAATACATAACAGACAGTAAGGATTTTATCTAGTAATATGTGCCATAATATTTTCACGTAGGCCTATTCCTCTCCTCCGCAGGTTGATTCGTCCGTTGTCTGTCTCTCGGGGGAAAGCTCAGCACTGCCCCTAGAGGCCTGGAGCACTTCCGTTGTGTGACTGTATATGCGGCGTTTTCGTTTTGCATTTGTTTTCTCATTTGCAGCGCGTTTCTGTATTTGCGGCGTTTTCGTTTTGCATCTGTTTTCCTATATGCAGCGCGTTTCTGTATTTGCAGCACGTTTCTGTTTATGCAGCGCGTTTCTGTATTTGCAGCACGTTTCTGTTTATGCAGCGCGTTTCTGTATTTGCAGCGATTTCCTTTTGCATCTGTTTTCTTATATGCAGCGCGTTTCTGTATTTGTAGCGCCTGTCTGTATATGCAGCGCGTTTGCACTTGTCGGCCACCGTAGATTACAGCATGAGAGAACTGTTCAAACACATTACACTCTTCTCCTCCTGCTCCTCTGAAGCTAAAAGCAACTGGAGTTGAACCACCGCGGCAGCAGTCTCATGAGTAACAGCTGAAGTGGAGCTGCGCATAGCAAGCAATGAATGTTTCACACCAAAATATGATCAAGAGGCAAACATAAAGGTGAAGGGATGTGATGTCAGCTGAGGGAAGGAAACATAATACCACAAAAATTAAGACACAAGTGACACAGTGTAAAATAGATTCTGCACAATAAGGTCCATATAAACCCTTGAAAGCAAAGTAGCCAATGAAGACTGTATTTTACACATCGTGTATGTGCACACAAAAAAAACTATGTTAATAAAGTTGCTTCAGTCCTCTTTTTCTCCTTTAAACTTGATATGCTTCACTGTACTGAAACAATGCAATCAAAGAAAATACGTTGTGGATTACCTTTGAAAAATATTAATTCATTTCATTTACAATAGACTTTTTGTTTGAATAGGCTATTTTCTGCAGAATTCCCACGTATTGTTCTGACACATGTCCTGTATTGTAGGAGTGCAGTGGCTCATGCACTTCAATTTCCCTGGTCATTTGGATTAAATAAATCAATATTCTCAAACGGAAGATGAAAAAAAATTCAACATCAACACAGCTTTTTCAGCGTCTCTATTCAAATTGAGTGTGAATGGTGAGTTTCTGGAAAAAATATGAGAGTATTGTTCAGAGCTGCTCATAATACACAGAGCCCATCAGGTTTTGTCGATCAATCATAAGCATTGTAAAAGCATTTGAAGCACGAAGAGTCCTCTTTTAAAATAGACGCTTCTATGGTTTATATAAATGGATTAGCGGGTTAGAAGTGCGGATTTGGATTGCTCCCCACAACCTGTGAGACATTCTGGCATGGATCTCTGAACGGGATAATGCTGTATAAAGTGAAAGCAGGCTGACTATTTATTGGATCAGAGTGTGTGTTTTTAGGAACTTTAAAACTTCATCATCTGTGTTCAGATATTATATGATCCCTAGTACATAAGTTAGAAGGACTGGAACTACAGTAGTAACAATACTGGTGTTATATATAATGTCAGAATTTCACAGAACCAGAGATGACTTTTAATTAAACTTTTAATTTAACTGTCATCATATTTGTCATTCATCCTTACTGTGGAAATGAGCAGGCTCTGAATAATTCTGATCAAAACATATCATCAACATGGGGTGGCTGTGGCCCAGGAGGTAGTGTGTGTCATCCACTAATTGTGGGTCGATCGCCGGTTCCTCCAGTCTGCATGTCAAACTTTCCCTGGGCAAGATACTGAACATCAAGTTGCCCCGTATGGCTGTTTCATCAGTGTGTGAACGTGTGTATGACTGTGAGAGTGAATGAATAAATGTGACAAGTAGTTGTAAAAGCACATTTAATAGTCTATGGTCTAGCTGAATGCTATATAAATGCAAGTCCATTTACCATACAATCAAAGTTAATATGAATAGCTGGTAAAATAAACAAAGCAACAATATACATTGATTGCTGTGGGTATGAAGGGATTTTGCAATTGCACAGTAACAATTTAGATGTGATGATAAAGGCTTACACAGTCTGCAAATCTTTGGTTTAGGTATCTTCAAAGAGCATGAATATTGCTAATAAAAAGCTGTAATAATAATTGCTTTATTAAGTGTCCTTTTCATTAATTGATGAACTGTTTTAGTTTTAGTAGCATTTACCTTCAGTCTATGTTGTAAGTGTTTATTAGTAAGAAAAGTATTTTTATTTAAACAACATAAGTATCTCTCCTTCCTACAGTCTTAAAAACCCTGCCATACTCTGGACTCCTTAAAAGAGTTATTATTTAGTAGCTAAAATTTAAAATTTGTGTGCTGATGTGGGTTGTTGGGAGCAGAGTTGGATGGCATGAATCTAAAGAAGCTCAGCTCTCCTTCCTCTGTTATTGAGTTATTACAATGGGTCTTTAGAGAAAAGAGGGCCTTCTTTAGTTCTTTCAACTTGCTGCTTTGCTAACTTCAAACCCCTTAAAGCTCCTACAGTGCATCATCTGCCTCTCTGTATTGCTTCCCTCAGATTGGGCTGTGGCTCTTGAAGTTTTCTACCTGTTCTCTGAGCTCTTTGAGACTTCCCAGCCTGCACGGGGGTTTGTCAGATTTCATAAAAGGGAAAGCTGTTAATGCATGCATCGCATGTTCTGACCCTCCCCAACAGTTGTGTCTTTTTGAAAGTTTAAACCGTTCTGTTCAGATCTGTCTTGCCCACAGAGGAAGAGCAACTGTTGTACCGGAGGAGAGCAATTGTTTTACTTGCTAAAGTAGTAAAGAGAGGACAGATTTGAAAAACAGTCACATCCAGATGGAGCTATCATCTTCCCCCTGCTATTTCACCGGTTTGTGGATAACTTATAATGTTCATTATCTTGAAAACGTTTTCCTCTTACAGTTAATTATACCCCATTTTGATAAGTGGATGACTATTATGTCCTCTCTAATATATGAAATAGAAGATTAAATGATTTCAGGCTTCAAGTCCTGATGATCACACCATGACTAGATTGTCAACCCTCTGGTGAAGTCGTACGATCCTGGGCCCTAGAAATAAAGGAAACGCCTAATTAATCTATTATTCTCATTTATAATGAAAGAGTGTGGCCAAGTTGCTAAAAAAAAACCCCACTTGATACAGGGAAGTGAACGTCAGGGACATTCAAAACTGAACTTTTTGTTGGCACAGTGGTTTAGAGGGCAGGCGAGGACGCGGTTTAATGTATGTGTGTGCTGTAGTGTTTGTGTGTGCTGATGTGTAAGGCTCAGGAAAGCGTGAGTGCATTCAATAAGTTGCTAATGCCACTGAAGGACAATCACAGATGGAGCTCCTATAATAATTAATGTGAGCATGGCAGGGTTCCAAACCCTGGGAAATAACCAAAGTGTGTTTGATCCACCCGCTTGTCTTTAATGAAGTGCAGGAGGCTAATTCAGTGCACAGATTTAACTTCATTACTGCAGGTGAGGGTAGCCTTCGTCGTCTTACTACACAGAAAAGAAGGAATGAAAAGGATGGAAACCAGATGGAAACTGCATCACCTACTTTCAAATACCCTCAAACTGCCTCTTCTCTATACGCAAGGCAAGGTTTTTAATTTGTTCCATAATAGAATTCATCTCAAGCATCTCTAGCCATTAAGTGTTCTGCATTTGTCGCAGGCTGAAGAGCAGGCGAGTGGGATGGATTTCATTAGGCAATCCGGGGCAACAGAGGAGCACAGAAAGCTCTCTCCTCCTCCTCTTTCCTTTTTATTCTTATTTTAGTATTCCTAACTCTTGATTTCATGTCATTCTCAGTTTTTCATCCCTTCCCTGACCTCTACATCTTACTGGTCTAATGTGCGAGAAAGCTTTTCCTTCTCCCTTCACAGTGCCAGTTAGGCACTTATGGCTTGGGGGGGGGGTTGGGGTTACTGTCCTTTCAGCAGATGTATTTTACCAAGTGAAACTCTGAGCTTCATCATTTTTGCCTTCTCTCGGTCATTTGCCCATTTATTATTACCTCATCTGCACCATCTGCCCCTTCTGGGGGCAACATCAGGTCTTAGTGGACCTCTCACTGCATCTTAAAAGCATTAACTGTGGGTGGGAACTGATGGATGGTAATGGCCTATCTCAACGTAACGTCCCTAAGCGCCACTCAAGTGGGCTGCGGGCTTCTTCCAGGTCAGAGGAGGAGCTGAGATATAAGTGAGATGTCATGGAGATCCAGGAGTGAGTTGGGGAGAAAACCAAGTTGATTAATGTGGATTTTAGGAGTGATACAAGATGATGGCTGCTGTTTTAGAATAATGAACTGATAGAAAGCTAGCGGGTGGCAATAAACTGGGAGTATCAGTGAGTGAGTGAGTGAGGGGACGAGTAGGCAGAAGGGAAATGGAGAAAGGGAAAGGGGGAGGACAGCGCAGGACAGGGAGTTTAAGGAGGAGGGGGGGAGGGCCCAGGGCGCTGGCATCCCTAAGTCAGCCCCTGGGGGATTCCCTCTCAGATAAATGGTGGGATCTCATTGGGAATGTGACTTAACGCCCAGGAAATGGTCATGTTTAATTTAACAAGCAGATGGCAGGGGCATCTGAAGGGGGGTACACAGAGCCAAAGACACTGATGAAGCAACAAGGCTGCCTGGAGGTTTCTCACAGCCTACATCTCTGCTGCAACCGAGAGCCAGTCTACTCCACGACAGAAGTCCTCTGTGTTCATGTAAACACCAAAACAAAGATGAAAATATGAAGTATGAACACTACAAACACAAACATGTAGTCGTTTAGGCTTCAAGAGCAACCTGCAGGTTACATTTTATGCAAAATCTACACTTAATCTTGTCTCAAAAAGACTATTGGAAAAGTTAATTCAACATTTTCAAGGTTTTTCAAGACATAAGGGCAAAAATTCAGGGGGAAAAGTGCCTTTTGAATGTCATGTCATGTAAGGGAGTCTGTGTCCTTGACACTGCCTCTGTATAATGTGCAGTTTAAGGTGGTGAGTGAGTCAGGATTTTTTTCCTGTAGTTTTACATTGCATTTGGAATCATGCTGAATTATTGTGTTTTTGCAGGATGCATGAACTCCAGCCTGTCAAGACAGAGTCCACAGAAAAGGAAAGACACTAGCTTTCGTGCCTGGGTGTATTTTCTTAATGCATGTTCTTAATGCATGTTGTCAGTATAAATATAAAGGCGAGCAAATCTATCAAAACAACACTAATAACAAATGACATGTAACACTTTAACAGTGTGGCATGTAACATACAGAGACCATTAAGACCAAGCAATTATGGTGGTGAGACTGTTTGGGTTTGAAAAGACCCAATATGTAAATTCTGCCACCGAGGTTCTCTTTGAGATTAAAATCATAACAGAAGTTGGGCAGCTGTTAGCTCAGTTGGTAGAGCGTCTACCCCATGTATGGAGGCTGTCAGTCCTCTGCAGCAGCCACTGGTTCGACTCCTGCCCGCAGCCCTTTGCTGCATGTCACCCCTTCTCTCCTCTCTCTCTATATATACATATACATATATATATATATATATATATATATATATATATATATATATATATACATACACACACACATATGGAGATGCGCTCCAATTGTTCCTTTTTTCTGCCTGTGTAGTATGAGTTTTGTTGGAGCTTCCCAAAACAACAACACTTCTTGCTACATGCATGCCATAAGAAAATATGACAACAATCTCTTGACATCTTAGGTTTTGCAGTGATGAAGGTCTAACAATGATGAACCTTGTGCATGATTTAGATTGTTTTTTAGCTGCGTTTCTGTGAATGGGGGCCACAGGAAACGCACTGAGAAACCAAAGCAAATGGTACCAGGAGGTAAACAAAAAAAGAAACCCCTCTGTGATCCTTTCATGTCACACAGCTCTTGGAATGGCATGGCTTTTGTGTTTGTTATGAGTGGAGAGAGGTGATTGTGTGTCTTTCTTGCCTCAGGTAGTCCCTGCGACAGAGGATGAGGTTGGCTTTCGTATAGAGGGTGGAGCCCACCTCCCCCAGGCGGCAGTCGCAGCAGGCACATTTGAGACAGTCCTCATGCCAGTATTTGTCCAGGGCCTTGAGCAGGTAGCGGTCTTTAATCTTGCGATTGCAGCCAGCACACCCCTTCTGTTTCCCTTTGGGCTGGACGGAGAGCATCGGCACACCTGTAGTGATAAGGAGACAAACAGCCATGCGTGATTTACGGCCCAGGAACACGAGTGACTTTTCATGTTCTCTTTTTGATAAGCCGGCTGCTTCTCGAGGCGTCTAAGCCTGGCCTCACTCGCGGCCACAGCACACTGCCTACCTGCTTCATATGCATTAAAGAAAACATTCTTCCATGTAGATAGGCACACAGGTCACATTGGACTACAAAGCCCTGACTTACTTGTTCCACCAAGAACATGCTGTAATACAAAAGTTACATGATCACTTGCAGCAGCTTTCAGAGGAAGGGGCATGTGTTGTGTGTTTATTTTGCTTACTGTGGTATTTACAGCGAGCTGTGTGTAGTGCGTTAGTTACCTACCATTTCATCAAAGCCCATTTCACTCAACTGTCCACAGCTGTAAAAGCTCCTCATGGGCTTTGTTTGGTATAGATTAACATTAACCTTTTAAAAAGCCTCTGACCACAAAAACGTTGCTACCAGACCCCAGTGAGATATGTTATGGCCTAAGTGCCTTTTAGCATACACTCACTCTCCGTGTTTCATACACACACACACAGATACACACACACAGACACGCACTTGTGCGCACAAACCACAAACACACACACACAGTGTTCCCTACTCAGAGCATTACAGCCTTTCCTCCTTTTACACTTATCTGTACTCATGTGTCTGCAACGAGCGAGCCTAAGTTACCAAACTCGCAAATTGCCCTGCTGTCACGCAGGTCCCCTTTAAGCACGCCTTTTAGCCTCCTAAAGGACAAATAAAGTCCATTTAATAACTGCACTAAACACTAATAGTCTATGTGTGGTTGACATTTGTGTTTGGACTAAAAGCCCCCCTCAGGCCACTGGTGGTACAGAGGCAGGGGCGCGCAGCTCCCCTCTGTAGCACTAACAGGTCTGCCACAGCTGAAAGCACAAGACAACAGCTCTTAAGACACTCTCTCACACACTGAGCTATTGATCCGTCTAAAAGAACACACAGTGGACGCCACTTGCCACTCTACTTTCAAAACACATTTCTCTCTCACGCGCAAAAAAAAAGAGTGGACACTCTGCATCACAGGGGGTTAGGCCAGCATTTTGTATGTCTGGGTATCAATAAAGGCTCATTTTAATGGCACGTTATACTGAGTTTTATGTGAAATGTCACTGTTACACTGCTGGGGCCTCATTTATAAAAACGTTCCAAGATTTGTACTTGAACTCAGTCTTAAGATAATTTCCAATGGAGTGCTTAAGTTGGATTCATAAGAGACTGAGCATAAAAAAAACCTTACTTATGCAGGTTCTGAGAAGAACATTTGTAACTTCAGCAACCTGTGATCTATAAATCTCAAATTAAAGGAGCAAAACTTTGCCAGTGTGCTTCCTAAAATGAGGACTGCAGTTAAATAGCAAGTTGTAGCCATAGATGGTATATTAAATAGGTTGAAATCACAATATTATCAAAATCATAATATGGCTAGTGCAATATTCAAATTGCAGAACCAAACTGCAATTGGAAAAATGTGTTTGAAAACGGCATTATAATGTAATACTGTCATGCTGCAAAGATATCCTGGCCTAAAAATCTTGTTGTTCAGATGAAATAAAACATCTTTATTTGGTACAAACCCCAACAAATGTCACATCATCACACTTTTTTTTCAGTAAAAATGATTGTAATGCAAAAATGATCATTTCCATTAGTGACACCTCAATCTAATATTGCAATCGCATTTTCATTCAACATAATTGCAATATTACTTTTATACCATATCATGGAACCCCGTAGTTGAAATCATATTTAATTTATGATCCCTGTTTGAGGTGAGTTGTTTCTCCCCCCACCCCCTCCTCCCCAGACATGGAGAAGCTCAGGCAGGCTGCAGAGACACTGCAGGAGTGCAAGACAAGTGCAACACTGTAAACTGACGATGAGTCTTACGCTGTAAATTGATCAGCTGTTTAGAATTCTTGTCAGTTGTCTGTCAATCTAAATCTAAGCCCCTAATCCTGAAAACAAAAGCCCACTGCTCTGAAAATACACACTGGACGTTGAGTTCAGTGGCTGCCTGCCTTACTGCCTTCCAGACTGTTGCTCAACTTAACCGTTATAAACATCTACACCTTCTCATCTACACCTTCTACAAGATTATTAATGACTTGTTGTTAATTTTAAATCTAAATGGGATGCAGACAAACACAGTTATTTCGGTTTGCAATAGAAATTTCAAAGGGGCCATAGCGTTTTTGTCAGAGAAGGGAATATTTCCTTGATCTTAGTTTTGATGGCACCTTGCATAACAATCAGTGATTTCTCCTTAAATAAGGCAAGCACAAATGAGGGTTTCGTCAGGAATAGCCATGAACCAAAAAAGAAAAAGAAACACTTTGGAAGACGGGATCACAGTGATGGTAGGGGAGATGGAAGCACTTGTATTATTCCAGTCCCTCCAAGATTTCGCTGGCTTTTTGGGGGGGATTAAAATGCTTGATTTTATGGCAGTATTTCTAAAAAAATTGTGAAGCATGTCCCAATATTTTAGATGTTTTTTTTTGTTTTTGTTTTTTTACAATGAAATTGCAAAAGCAAGTAAAAATTGCAAAAAAGGAAAGGTTGTGTTTTTTTGTTGTTGGTACTATTCACTAAAAATGAAAGGCAACTTGTTCCAGTGAGAATAAAACCACGTTCTGTTTTTAAAATTCTGCAGGTACATAATTTTAAAATACTAAAGTGCACAGAGCATTGATAAATGTCAATAACAGTGGCAAACCGCATGTTGTTTTTTTCGCTACCACTGACAGAATTTATAAGATGAAAATACAAAAACATAAGACTGAGTTGGTTCATTGAAATCTAGATGTATGATGTTTGTGCAGGGCTTTGCTATGATTGGTGAATCTTGCAGGAAGCTACATTGATTGGTCAGATTTGCGGCACCTGGACAAATTGCAAGGTCATGCAGAATTCATGGGGATTAGCCATGCACTTTAGAGACGCGAAGAGGTACATTTTGTCCGGACCAGATTAAGTTTTTATTGTCGTTTTTCTATAGCAGGAAAGTACGCACAAATGCAGCAGTGTAATATTATGTGTGAATTCTGTAGTTAGGCCAGCATTTTGTATGTATTGGCATCTATAAAGACCCATTTTAACAACACATTATACTGAGTTTGATATGAAATGTCACTGTGTTAGTGCTGCACTTTAAAGACATGCACAGGTACATTTTGTCTGCAGCAGATAAAGTTTTTATTTTCATTTCCTTAGCAGGGGAGTATGCACAATCGCAGCAGTGTAATGTTAAGTGTGAATGGGTCATTCTGTAGTTGGGGCTGCCATTTTACAGTAACTTCTGTGGTTGGCTCAGTGATAAACACAACCTCGGCTAGTAACAAGGGACTGCTTCACTCTGTGCGCTCTTTTTCTCTGCTAAGGCTGTCAAGTTCGTTCTCTTTCACGAAAACCTTCTACCACTTTTCAAAGGACTTTGTTGGAATAGAAAAGCATATTTCCTCTCTTTCTCTGTGTCTCTCTCACATGCACACACACACACACAGATCTGTACACCTAAGTGGACTCGCAAAGTACCTTATTGGATCCAGATTTGCTCTGCAATTTTTGGCCATCCACACATCAATAATGCTATGAATGTAATATAATTAGCATTTCCCCTTTTAAAAAAGAGGTGAAAGAAATAGGAGAGCTTGTTAGTCAAATTTATGGCTTTGGTTTATATGTCAGTAAGTGCTCCAGTGGTGTTGAGCCATCTTATTTCTTTATCAGAAGTGGAAAGGAGAGGCTTATTGGTTCAGTGCTGGCGATGGGAGCCATCAATTAGTGTTCTGCCTGCCCTCCAGCTCCCTCAACCCCCTCCCCTCTCCAAAACAGGCCCCTTGAAGCTGGCGCATTAGGATCACAAAACCTGCTATAAATACCAATGTTCAGTGTAAATGAAGCTAAAAAGCTTCAAATTCAAGCCACACTGGGTAAGGGTGGACTCTTCTACCTGCATTTCATGGCTTGTTAGGGGAGCTCTCTGCAGGTATGCCAACAGTGCTCGCCTGACAGACTTCTACAGAACTAAAAACAGTCTTAATGAGGAGAGAGAAAATGCCTGTGTGTGTGCGAGAGAGAGCCTGTGTACATGTGTATGTGTGTATGCTTTAAAGCTTGTGCAAAGAAAAAAAAAAAAAAGAAAGGAGTTGCTGCAATTCCCTCGGGGATCACAAAAATCTTTAATTTGCCTTTTATGACACCTAATTAGTTATTCTACTCAAAATCTTTGCTTTAAATAAGAGAACTAATTATACAAAAAGGTCGTTCCTCCACCTCCAGAGAACTACTCCTAATTGGTTGAGACCACCACCCGCCACACACTCCTTAAACATATCACGTGTGTGTTTTACATCACATTTGAAAAGGCCAAAGCTTAACCTATTCTGGAATTACTGCATGCTACTCACCATCTCTGTTGTATGCACACTTTGTCTAAAACTAGAGCTGGAATGTTTAATCAATTAATCGATTATTAAATTAATGGCCAACTATTTTGACAATCAATCATAATCAAGAGATTCTAAATTCTCTGATTTCAGTTTCTTAAATGTGTTTCTCCTCTAAACTATGACAATAAAATAAATATCTTTGGTTTGTGGGTAAAACAAGATATTTGAGGATGTCATCTTAGGCTTTGGGAAACAATAATTGTCATTTTTCACCATTTTATGACAAAAACTGTTAAACAATGATTCAATCAGTTATGATTCCGATATCTGAATTTAGATATCTGTGATACTGCTACAGTACCGATACCAGCACTCTATTTTTCTTGATGCTTACGATTATTTATTATTGTGATGATTATTAGTGGTAGTGGTTTTGGTAGTAGCAATAGTAAGATTACATGAGATTGAAACTGAACTTCAGTCTGGAAAGCTTGTGTAATTGTGCATTGTTTACGATCATGTTTACAAGAGAGCATGACAAATACCTGGCATTGGAATATGGAATATATGGAATATGGATTGGTGGTGCTAATCTGATACCCAATAAATGACTTATGTCTGTATGGGGCCCAGATATCAATATTGGATTGGATCAGTCACATCTGGAGCTGCGTATTTTAGTTTAAAAAATTACAACACTCGTGCCAATACCAGTACCCTTAAAGTGATACCAGTACCAATAGTGTACGTATTACTATTTAATACTGTTGCTGTCCACGCTGAAGTTTTTTTCCATGCTTGATGTGGTGCTTTATCATGTCACTCCCAGTTTTTCCTGAATTATTCCCAGTTGTTCCTGAAATAATCATTCAGTATTTTCCCAACTTATTTTTATCAGATGGCACAGATGTGTAGTATAGCCTTACTCTTGAATGTTTTGGTGGCATCTCTGCACATTGAACTGACAACTCTGTCACATACACTGTGCAAAGCCATAGTAATATTTCCTACATCTGGATACAAAAAAGGATCACATGCAGGTATTGTTTGACCCAGAGAGGTTTCTATACTCCTTGGTACTGGATTATTTCAGTTGATACTTTCAAATAGAAATAGTCCCATCATCGTCTCAGTGTGAACAAGGTTCTGTGTTTGCAGTTTGTCTGACATTCATGTCTTCATGCTTATGTCCCGGTCCTTCAAGCCTGACTGTAAGAGAGATATCTCAATGGAGAAATGTCTTCCAGAAAACCAGCATGCACATTCAACTTGAAGCCATTTCAGGGAACAAACATGGTTTTGATGTCTTCTACCAAAGCAGCCTCTGGAAAACAGCTTTAATAGTAGTGTAGCAAGCACTAGCTCAAACCTACTAAACAAAGAGCAGTGACAGAAAAAAAAATGAGTGTGTAAAGTAAATGTCTTTTCAATTCCCTTAATGCCATGAGACATTTTCTTGCACCTGTCACCACTCCCGGCGCTATGTGAAACTGTGGAGTAGAACAGAACCTCCCATGCTTGCCACCTCCCAGAAAGAAAAGCTGCATTATGAAAGGAAGCAGCAGACTAGGAGGCAGCCTCCACTTAATCCAATCCATTTAACAGATACAAGTGCCACTGACCTTCCAGTGTCATTTGATGTCACCAAAAGCATGCCTCTCCACATCACGATTCATTCTCCAACAAGGGATGCATTTTACCCCTCAAAGTGGAGAGACAGCACTTGCCCTGCCAAATATCCTTCCTGAGAAGGAATTTAATTTGCCATTAGTACTGTGTGTAAAGGCCTGTCATCTCTGCCTTCTTCCATCCATCTACTTTCTTTAAGATTGTATCTTTCAAGAATATGTACAGTTAGTTTTTCTCAGCCCTAGCAGTCTGTCAGAGCATGTATTTTCCATTATAGAGATAGCATCCGATTTCTCTGTTACCCCATTTAGACTTCCGTCTTTACAGCTATCAAAAAATCACATCAGTCTGCTAACCTTTTTTTGATATATTTAAGGTTTTAAAAAAGAAAATACGCTGTTTGGAGCACTCGAGGAAATGTTTGATATTGGAGAAATACAATTATCACATAGACATGGAAAACACACATTTCCTCAGACTGGACAAGAGTGTGTGGAAAGACAGATGACTTTCCCCATAACCTTTTTTCTTATCATTGTCACTTAAATGTTTGATTGCTATATTTTAAACAAGTGAGCAGGTGCTTGGATATTATGCTGCATATATGTCATTGTATACAGCTTCCCACTGTGTCAGCCTCAGCCATCAGCCATGCTGTGTCTTGTATGGTTGTTCTGATGCTGAAACCAGTACTGGGAATGGAAGAAGGACCAGTATGTAGGATTCAGTGGTATCAAGTTATGAGCATGCAGATTGCAAACACTCAACTCAAAAACTCAAAAAGCAAAGTGCCCGCAGAACTTGTAAGACATGTGTTTGTTTTGTCTATTGTGGGCTACTGTAAAAACAAGGTGGTGCAAGATGGCAGCTTCCACGGAAGTGGACCTGCACCATCTGTAGATATATACGGCTCATTCTAAGGTGATAAAAAACCCAATGATTTTTTATTTTCAGGTGATTATACATTAATGAAAACATTTCTACCATATCTCCTGTGAATCTTTAACACATTCGGTAACAGCCAGTTTGCAAACATCAGGTATTGGAACGGCCACGAGGTATCGGAATCTCTAGGTCACGTGGACTCTTAAAAGATTAATTATTGCCTTGACATATATTACTGTGGGTGTAAAACCAGGGAATAATAATAATAATGATCCCAAAAAACAAATTATGTCACTTGCTAAATTCTACACTGCCAGTGCTACTGTCTCTGTATTTATTTTATAGTTTTACGGAGGGCTGCGTCTAGCAGTTATTTTCTTTATCAATTAATCTGCCAATCGTCTGTTAAGGACCAAAATTAGTCTGGACGTTGTTGCATAGACCTACAACCAAATCAGAGCAAGGAACACATTATTCTTCTTAACAAAAGCTGTAAATGCAGTTGTTTCTTCTTCTTTTAGAGAACAGAAACAGTTCCACATAAGCGGCGCTGCGGCAGCCATCTTTGTTCATCGTTGTTTGGGAGGGTCCAGACCATCGAATCCGTTCACTCCACTGAGTTGGCTATTTGTAACAAGCTGACAAGTCAGTCTGATATCAGGCTACCAAAATGCCTCAACAGCCAGTAAGGTTGTGCTTCTCTGTACTGCACAGCAGAAACCCTGCCCCATATTAGATAAATGGTTGTGATTGGCCAGATGAGATGGAAATCTGTCTGAAGGGGAGGGAGGACATGTGTATCTGCCAGAGTGCATGAAACATGAGCTCGCATGACCTTTGTCTGGTTCCCAGGCTTTTCAAAACACAAAGATATTTCATTTTTAACTATATTAAAATGGGAAAACAAAAAAATTTAAAGACTTGAGAAACTGGAACCATTGAATGTTGAATCAAAATAGCTGCCACATAATTTTAATGTTGAGCAACTAATCAACTAATAATTTCGATTCTCGTTTCATGTGCATGCACTGAAATTGTATAGAGGCTGGCTCACAAATTCATAGTGTACTTCACTACCCTACTATACACATGATCCCAGTGGAGCAGCTGCTCTCACAGGCACTCAGCCTTAATGACAGAGGGGACAGTTACATCTGATTCTGTGTTTTTCTTTTTTTAAAAAATGTCTTTTGATCAATTAAAAGCACTGACGCCATGGTGTGATGCAGACATTGCTGGTTCATGGGGAGGTAAAGGATCTTGATGAGAATCACTCAGCCTTCCTGACACATGGAGAGGGAGGTGGGCTTTCAAGGAGGTGGAAGCTGGCCCTGGGTGGGCCTCCTCTCAGGGGCCCCTATAATTCCAACTCCCAGCTGCAGCAAATAAGCCACCGTCAGCATGGTGAATACACACACTGGGATGCTCAGGGAAATTAGATACTACACTACAAAAATACTACACTACAAAATTATTGCATTTGTCATCATCACCATCGCTTAATTCAAAGCATTCGTGCAAAAGACATCAAGCAGACCACTAATGGCCTACAATGAATCTATAAACTTCTGCATGACTGAATTAATCTTCTTGATTAAATTATATTACATTATATTATACAGCTTTAATACTCAACTCTGATTGGGCAATTACAGCAGACTAAGGTCTGTTATTTAGAAACAGTAGGCCGTTGCTATGAGTAACAAACCGTTGCTATGGAGTCAGTTCTGATCGTATGCTGTGTCAGAAATCACATACTATGAGTACATATGCCAAAGCAGTAGTATGTATCTTTTCGGACACACTGCTCAGTGCATATCATGTCACTTCTTGAGAGCCTTCTCGGTTGGAGTCACGTAACCATGGTAACCCATGCAATTAAGTTATTTATATGAAATATATGTAAATATATATTACACCTAGCAAAATGAAACCTTGCCTACTTTTAAGTTGAAGACTTATTGATGTTAAGCCAAAGCTGTTTTGGTCGCTGTCTGCCTTTGTGTGTTTTTATTATTGTCATGGTCGCATTGTGGGATATTTAAGCTAACATAGTGTAAAGTGCTTGCATACAGTAATATTTCACCAGAAATAGTATGCACCTCGTGTACTATTGGGAATACTGAGGTTTCAGACATATTAAAAAATGCACATACTGTTTTAGTGTAGCATAGCCCCAATCAGCACAATAATTTTTAATTTTATATTTGTGCCAAATAATTGATTCTTTTTGATTTGGTTCTTAAATACTTGTTTAAAACAATACAATATCCATTAATTGTAGTATCAAAAGTACCATAACTATTTAAAAAGAAAATATCTAAGGGCTCGTTCAAGACATTTCAGTTCAGTTCAGTCTTTATTGTCATGCCTGAAATTAGGCTTACAGCAAAACCATGTTCAGTGGCTTTTTCTGCACCAACACTGTGCAAGAATAAAATGATCCTATTTTGTGTGCCCAGGACTCTTTTTCCTTTTTACTGTGGTTTCAAAAGAGGTGTCTATTATAGTTTTCTTTTAAAAGAGTTTTGTATCAAAATGTAAAATTCTGGTATAGTGACTATTGCAGTAAGATGCTGTGCAATAAGCAGGATAAGTGAGAGGGTCTTTATTGCAAAATAAAACTCTTCAATGTGATTCAAGACAACTCCACGCATCACCCTGTCTGGGTTTATTTTGCAATAACGACACGCTTACTTCATTATCCCTTACATATTATATTATATTATATTGTTATATTCTTACACAGCTGTGTTAAATGCTCAATTCTGATTTGTCAGTTACAATTACTGTTGCTGTGGACACAATTCTGATCATAGACTCAGGAGGAGCAATGAAATATTTTTTTTAAACTGATATTTTGTGTCAGTTTTTTTTTTTTTTTTTGAATAAGTACCTGTGTCTCTTCGCATCAGGGTTTAATTTGCAATAATGATCCACTCACTGTACATTATCCCTTACATATTATATTATATTATATTATATTATATTATATTATATTATATTATATTATATTATATTATATTATCCGTTCTATGGATGTTAAGAGATAAAACAATATAGAGTGGAAAAAAATACAACGTTGGTACTGTACTGCCAAACACCTCAGCTAGTCTGCAGCTTCGAAGCTGTGGGGGCTGATTTAAACCCCACTCTTTTATTTTTCAGCCACCACTGTAAATGCCGTGGCCATGGCAATCCCAAATAAAATTTGTCCTCAGGCCAAGGTGTCTGCCACTAAGGTTAATAGGGATCTCATGCAGATGTCTTGCCATTGTGTGCATGAATCAGCCCCTTTCATTCAGCTTCCGTCATTGCTGTAATTGAGCCCATAGATATGTTCCTCTATTGCCAAGACAAAATACAAGACATCTGGTAATAATATCAGCTGGAATACACATGCCAAATGAAAGCAGACTGATGAGTGTATTCTGAATGATAAGCAAAATAAAGACCACTGATTCACTGTGTGATTCATGTGCCTGTCCTTAGCTGCAGCATATGCAAGGAGTAAAAGAAAAGATATGCATGAACACACACACCCACAGAGAGAAACACACAGACACACGCTCTGTCTCTTGCTCAAATAAGGTAGTTTTCTTACAAGGCCCAAGTCAATATTACATTTCATACTGCTGGTGTTTTTTTCTTCTGTAAGAGCCTTCTATGTTACTGTACGGCGTGCTACATTTCCAGATGGTTGTGTATGAATGCTGGGGTCTGTGAGGTGATTTCTGGGACTGTATGCATGCTATGATTATGACATAATTAACACCCACAGTAAGTGGGAGAACGAGCAGACAGGGCTGGTGCGGATGAGGAGGGGACTGTTCATTAACAAGATGCACTCTCTCAAACTTTGCAGCTTGCTGTGGCTAATAAGCCCCGGTGAAACGGAGCCCAGCCGTCCCTTGCATTGACCCTGGCACTGCCCAGGATAAGGGAGGGTTTTGTCTCCTGGAATAATTGCTCTTTTCACATGTTACAAGTGTCCTGACCCCCACGGTCGGCAGCCACTTTCCCTACCATAATTACTCCTGATCCGCTCCAAATGAGTCAGCCGCATTAGGGCTGCAATAACACTGGCCCAGCTTCAAGCGCGGCATGGGGAGTCTCAGCAGAGCAGCCTGGAACAGGACTGCCTTTTCTCCCAGCCCACGGTCATTTCCATCACGTCAGAGGTGCATTTCTTACACTTGAAGTCAGCACGAAGGCCCTGGGCCCTTTTCTGAGGCTTACAGAAGGCATTGTTAGCTCCTGGTGCTCACTACTCAGTGTGGTTTGGCAGCAGTCTCCATCCCAATTAACGGAAAACTTCATTAGGGTGTTTTTCCACACTTTTCAGCCCCCTATTATTTTTAATTTATTCACATGGGGTTAATTAAAAGAAATGTATCACAGAGATATGCAACAGCTTTCTAATTAAATTCATTGCTGCTTTTTTTTAAAGACATGAAACTGGCAGAGTTTCCAAATTATTACAGAAGGCGACTTGTTCCAACACTTGGTTGCTCAGTAGTGGGGTGAGATTAGAGCTCTGCAAGGTAAGCTGTCAACAGCAGAAAGGGAGTGAGAGTGCGAGAGATGGGGCAGGAAAATGAGAGTGAAGGAATAAGATGAATGAGGAGGAGGAGAAAAGACACAAACATTCACAGGTTTATCGTGCAGCGTTACCCCAAATAAACCCACGAAAGCTCTTAAAGAGCGAGGACTGTCAGAGTGTTGACAGGGGAAGGGGAAGATTTGGGGCTGCATCTAGCCAATCACATGTGGGAGTGATGTTTGGCTTTGTCTGGTGCTGGTCTGAGCTGTTTAGTTCTTAAAGCTGTCCATTTTGCAATTTTTTCATTTAAAGGAGAGAGATGTAACATATTAAACATAATAAATCATAAAATTACCATGATATGTCATCAAAAATTAAGGAAAATAAGTTGAAATACTCTCTACTCTCACAATAAAGCTACAGCTGTGGTGTCCTTTGAAATTTCCATTCCGGGCTGGAATGACTGTTTTTATTTGCTCGTTTCATGTTAATTACACTTCAAATTAATGCCAAATGTTCACTGAATGAGTTAGTGTCTGTTTATGAGTCATAAGAAATCATCAAATAATCTTTTAGAAGGAGTAGATTTTTATAAGGGATAAAATTGAGCAACGTGAATTAAGAGTGAAAAAAAAGAAAAAAATCGATTCTCCTAAGCACTGTGATTCTTATTTTTATGATTCCTGTATCAATTTTCTTATTTATATAAATAACTAGCGCTTAGTTCGTTGATGCTAACACATAATGTGAGCTCCCATTGATGTGCTAACGGAAATTAGCATCGTGATTACAGTAATATTATCTTAACAAACGTATCCATTTTACTTCACATGCTTCACATAAAACGACGTGTGCTCATACTAACATACGTATGTTTCCCCGGATCTTTGGAAAAAAATTAACAGCTGCTGACTTGACATTGTTAACTCAGTCTGTTACTCTGGCTTCAACACTCCACAATGATCTGCTACAGCAACCTCAAAGGGTCAAAACTCAAACTCCCAAAGGACTTAATAATACAGCTACCTTTGTAGAGGTATTGCCTGCCAGGAGAGGGCAACGCATATATTTATTTTATTTATTGTCCAGTACTTTATGAGTAGAAGCAGCAAGATTTAGCACAGCTATAGCTAGATGTAGACGGTCAAGTCCACGGTTTTGAAAGGACAGTTTCAAAGTGTGAAGGATGATCATTTAAAGGCTAACATTGTGCTGTGTGCAGTTTCCAGGGGCTCTATTCATTTTAGCTTAACATATTAATTATTATTTTTATGCCACCAGCTTACTGAACAGCTAAATGTAGTAATGTTAACTTCAAAAAGTATTTTCTTTACTACTTTTACATGCAGTGTAGCAATGATGCTGCTGAAATAATTCTCAGAGAGGCTGACTAATGTGATGTGGATTGTTTTTGGCAACAGGAATCATGGTATACAATCTCTAGAAGGGTATGATTCAACTTTTTCACATGGTCTAAGGTTAAAAAAACAAAAAACAAAACCCTGCAATACTTGTAGAATTATAATATTTAAGAATCACAATACATCTTGAATCAGCACCCAGGTTTCATGATAATATCCAATCAGGAGATAAGTTTACCGTCTCGGTCTCAAAGAAGGCTGGCAAGCAGTAAGGCAGGCGGTGACTGAACTCCAACCTCAGAGAGTGTATTTTCAGAGCAATGGGCTTTTGTTTCCAAGGTAACAGGCCTATCTTTACACTGACAGACAATTGACAGTTATAAACAACTCATCAAATTATAGTGTAGGACTCATCATCACTTGTTATTGTCGAATTATAATGTTGCGCTCATGTTGTGCTCCTTCAGCGTTCCTGCAGCCTGCCTGAGCTTCCTGAAGTCTGAGGATGAGGGGGTGGGAGGAAACGACTTGCTTCAACCATAGATCGTATAATAAATAGGATTTAATATACCGTTTAAGGCACCGGCTCACTATTTGGACTGCAGAATGCAATTGTTACATTGCTCCTGTAAGTGCAAGCTGTGCATGCATCTTCATCTTTAGTCCTCGTACACCAGCCGCAAGATCAGCTGACAAAAATCCTTTCAAACTATAACACTTTCAAACTTTGATGGACGATGCAATCTTATCTGCCACTTCACGATTCCTGGCAAAAAAAATAAAAAAAATAAAATAAAAAAATCAAACTATTAGACCTGTCACAGCCACCTTCCGCCATCCGGAACAGAATAATGCACAAACACTTTTAGTCCGCATTAAAAATGCATTTGGAGAGGAATAAATGTAGCCCTCTAAAGTTTGTGTCACTCATGAGGTCAGGAAGTGATGTACAAAATCCTCCCCACTCCCCAGCAATTACTGCACACTTATTATTTCAAAGGATATGCCAGGAGACAGGTGTGCCATTCAGGGTCCTCAGTGTGTCGAAAATGGAGGGGAAGAAGGAACACCATACTGTGGCGCACTGTGTGAGGCTCTTTAATCTTGAATAATGCAAATTCCCCACAGGGGGCAGTTATTTGGCAGCACGAGCCTCTAATGTCATTCAACTCCCACACCTGATGGGGCAAATAATGAGGGTGGTTGGGTGGGTGCAGTTAGGGAAGAGGAGGGCTTCATGAAGATTGGGTGTGATGTCATGTAGGATGGTGAAGTAAAGTGTCTCATATAGTGCAACCTAAACCTCACAAGAGAGGAATATTGTAGATGACGTTTGATGTTTCATTAAGAAGATGGCTTGCTTTTAATGAATTCCTTTTAACACTTTTATATTACCTCATAATATAAAGACGGGTCCTGTTTCTTCAGGGAGTGATTCTGGTTACTGGCTAAAATCAAATGGCAATTCAACTACAGACGCCTGGTCAAATGAAATGAAATAAAATGAAATGAAAGAGGTGTTATTGGAACAGGGAAACGTCTATGGTCTTACAAGTAGGTTTCACTTAAAAGCTACTACAAGGAACTTATATCTTCTTGGTTTTGGAGCCACCTATGGACAAAAACAGTAGTGTTCCCACTGTAATGCCCACAGAATTTCATGTCAAAAATAGAATTATCTACATAAAAATCTCCTCATGTTTCTTTTTAACTGGCTAATGTGGTACTCACTGTAACTTTGGCTGGATAAATGTAAACACAAGCTTGTTTCGTCTGATTTGATGAGAATCTGATTGGGAAGACGCATTAAGAATAATTATATAGGAATAGCTGATGTATCGGTATTGAACTGAGGCAGAACAAAACTTCTTGAAATACTATAGCTATTTCTTTGTTGGCCAAAACATAGGTGACAAAAATATTAATCTGGCACTTAATTTGACTTATATACTATCTGCTAAATTGGAGGGGTGGGATTTATGACCCTTACTGCAGCCAGCCACCAGGGGGTCAATAGAGCACACAGTGAAGAAGTTACTACTTTATTTGACTACATTTACCGTGAACACTGACTGTACATCCACATGAAAAG
Source organism: Lutjanus erythropterus (assembly GCF_056507025.1). Lineage (NCBI taxonomy): Eukaryota > Metazoa > Chordata > Actinopteri > Lutjaniformes > Lutjanidae > Lutjanus > Lutjanus erythropterus. Next base: position 21,771,826 of record NC_139317.1, read on the forward strand.
TGCAGAATTTTCCCTTTAATGTTGAGTTCAGTGGGAATGTGCGTGGATGGCGGCTATTCTTTAAATTTGTGGTTGCAAACATCATAGTTAAATGCTGATTAAATCATGAACTTCAATATCCAAAACCTAATCTACTAGCTTTAAGAGGGAAAGAACTACCCCCTTAATCACAGACTTTAATTAGCTATTTAAGATTTGATTTACTGAAGGTCATCCAATAAGAGATTAGTTCTCAGCAAGTTGGCTCTTATTTAAGAGAAGGCACCCCGGGCTTTTCTATTTACCAACAAGATGGCTCTAACATCTTAAGAAAGTGTGCAGCCTCCGTCCTCCATTTCTCTGGATTCTTGTACTAAAAAGCAGCTCTTAGCAGGCTTTTAATTTTGTTGTGTTTGACCTAAATAAAATGCATGTGACATTTTGTTTTTTTGCCAGAAAATAGCCAAGTAAAGGTCATTTTAAGTTGCATTATAACTGCATATTGTATGTGAAAGTGTGTGAACCCCCCCACCCCACAAAAAAAAAGCAATTTATAGGCCTGCAAATTACCAGTTGTCCACTGACATAAAAACAACTTGTGATTTACCTGCTGTAAAGTGCACACATGTTGTTATTCTGAATGGCATTTTCATCCTCTGGCTGGGAAAGCAGGTAAGAAAGTGGAAAATGGATCAGAAATGAGAAACAGGCTGTATATCTGTCTGAGATGCAGCAAAGATCAGTTAGCTCTCACTTAAGGCCAAAAAGAAAACTGAATACTGTGATGGGAATACAGTAGAGTGGTGTATGAAAGACATTTACAGCCAATGCCCCACTAGCAGCCCCTAGAGGCGGTGCTGCTCCGTACACCCACGAGAACAAAGTGTCTTTCACTGACCAATCAACACTGCCGACCTCAGAGCCACGTATTCACACAGACAGATTAAAAACAAATGAAAAATACTCAGCAACAATGAACAGGGCTTTAGCAAATGGGAAATATGGCATCGACAAGATTTCCTGCTGTCGCTGTTGATGTGTGCATTATAGATAAATTCAGTTCAGCTGACCAAAACTATAAATTACAATAATACAGTACATCTATACTGCAGACCAGCTCCAATCAAACCAGTCAACACCTGTTTTACACAATTTACAAGCTCATGGATGTATGTGAAAATAATCAACTGCTGAAAAGTGACATTACTCCACATTTTCCTCTAACAGTGAAATTCTATGCTGTCCATATGTTGCTGCTGTGTACATATGTTGCTATTCTTGAGGAGGAGTAAAGAAGTAGAGGAGTAAAGAAACCAGAAAATATTCACATTTGAGGAGCTGAAATCAGAGAGTTTGGACAATTTTCAAAGAAAAAAAAAGATCCAAACTGATTAATTGATTTTCACAATAGTTGCCAAGTAATTTAATAGTTGACAAGTAATCGATTAATCAACAGATCATTGCAGTTCTACGTCGTTTTGTACAAATCGCTGCAAAAATAAGACCTTTAATATGTTTTTCAATGAAAATGAGAATAATGATGTAAAAATTATCTGTCCCTCTGATATCCCAAACCATACGATATTTTTTCAAAGTCTTTCAGGCTTACTCCTCTCTACCACAACAAAGACACACATCCAGACTAATAAATCGCTGATAAGCTTACTGCAGATACATTGCTATCGGTATACTGTATATGTCGACCAATGAGTGACAAGAAATTTGCCTTGGTCTGACGTAATTTAGAAACCGTATCTCCATTACAAACTGTAAAATGTAATGTTAATTCCTTTACATCTTAGCTTTAAAATAGATGGATACATAGATAAATGCATATATACAGTTCTGCCTTTCATTTAAACAAATATGTATGAAAGGACAGTTTCAGGAGGGATGAAATAAGACCTGTTTAATATTGAATGAATAATAATAGACCTTTTTATTTAAGTCATAAGACAGCATTGAGAGACATCAGTGCAATTATGATTTGAGATTCAGTTGACACATGAATAATGCTCTGTAGTCATCAAATAAACATTGGAACATTCATTTTTCTTCTGCGTCTAAAATCCTTTGAAATATGTCATTTATGCCATTTTTACATTACAGTAACTAAGCATGGTATATGGCTGAATTTATGAGACAGCTTTTTCATATTGTTGTCACATATTACACATAAAATTGTGTAATTTAAATATGTGGAATTACATTAACCCTGACAGCATTAGAGGTCTGATTTCCACTGAGACTTAGCTATACAAAGTGCTTATGTCGCCTTATAGAGTCTAACAGGTGACATGTTTTTATATTACTCCAGGTTGAATAATATTTTTTTTCTCTTCTGAGCATCTTCACAGCTGCCAAAGAACCACAGCCGGTGACAATGTAGTTTTGACATCTGCTCGTCTCAAGAACTTTGCTGCACGTCATGCCACTTTCCCTTCCACCCTGTCGTCTTTACTAAGCCTATGATGACAGAATAAAGGAGAGATGATTTTCCAGAGAGCAGAGAGTAAGCTTTACAGAGTGCATCAGCATGCCAAACAAGTCAGAACAGAGGGCGCACAATAAGTAAACAGGTGAATAAATAACTTCATGTGAGATGATGCGGGAAGTGTGCACATGTGTGTTTGTAGAGGCCTCGATATATATGAATACTTTTTTCCACAAGTGGACGCGAGTGAAGCCAGCTTTGCAGGGACAAGTGGCAGTGAGACCTGCTTCCAACAGGTTCTTCCAACCGATAAATAACTGACAATGTATATACTTAGATGGTTTGTCATTGTCGTTAAAGTTGGATTACATGTTGTTGATGAACACAGTGACATTTTACACCAGTTTAAGTATGGGTGAGGTTATTGGGTTTTTTTTTCTGCAGGCAAGAATAGTTTTGCACGTGTAAACATTACTTCTGTGCAAGTCTGCATTTGTGTCACAGCTTGCGATAAGACATTAGGTTTCTCCAAGGTGGTTTCAAATGTGGTTTAAAGTAACGATTCATCTCAACTTGTCAGCACAGTTGTGGATTTTGTAAAAGGTTTCATTGTAACATTAGGACTGATGTATATCTGCCCTTGTGACTTTCTTTTTTTCTAATATAATTTTCAACGTGGCACCTTCATCTCCGCAACCTTCACTATTCTCACAGACGCATACCAGAAATTCTTCTTGACATTGAAGAAACCATTTGGAGTGAATAAAAACAGAGGAGACTTTAGACAGCACGACAGGGACCGTCCTTTTCCTGCAATGCATGTGGTAGCCAGATCTTGTTGTGAGGATTTGTATGATAACATGGCTAGCACATGGCCTCTGGCAATAATAAAAGAGATGCTCTTACAGCTCAAGAGTGCATAATCGAGTTTGTGTGCCACTCTGATGAGTGCAGCCATTTACATGGAAGGCAGGTGGGCGCGCTCGCTAACACGTGTCTCTTAAGGCTCAATTCAGTCCCTTTGAATTCCGCTAAAATTACAGAAAATGATACAGATCTTGAGCACTCGTAGATGTGAAACAATCAGCACTGATAGGGATCTAGAGATTTAGTGGTGACGGACAAAATTGTCTCCAGTGGGAATTCTGCATTTGTAAGATCAAGAACAGATTAGACGGAATTAAACACGAAAATGGTACAAAAAAAAAAAGGTACATATGTGATTTTATGTAAAAAAATTTTTAGCTTGTCTTAAAGGTAAAATAAGTAGGATTTGTCCGAGCTGTTCATAAATGTGCCAGAAAGATAGTAGATTGTTGAGTCTCTGCTCCGGGATGTCAGATACAGATGTTTTGAGTTGGATAAATATCCTGAACACTGCAAAATAAGAAGAAAATAAGGTAATACAGGCAGAAGGCATGGTCTCTGCAGATACTGACACCACCACACACTTCTAGTCGGTCATAAGTGATGAGTAAAAGGGATTATGTTTATATTAGTCTGTACATTGTGTTTTAGGAAAATATTGCATATTATGCATTTTAACTAAACTGAATAATAAGAACAGCTTTAGTATAATATGGATGATTAAAGCACTGCCGGTGCAAAAAATACAACATGACAAGTAGATCAAGTTATGACCATGTCTGCATCAAGGAAGATTTTCTTTTGCACTTGACCTTTATTTCAACATGCAATCATAAAGAAATGAACATATAAACATAATATAGGTTACACAACAATCAATCCATCTTATTTGGGTTTTGTATAACAGACATTAGCACCCAATTAACCTTAGTAAAGCCAATATGTAATCATCCATATGTTTAACCGTACACATATTCACAGGCCAGTCAAGAAAGATTCATACTGTAATGTTTTGGTACTGTTCTGTGGTGTCTATGCAAATGAAAAATGATTTTTTTTTCCTGCATTCATTTGTGTACAGGTTACATTTGTGACTGTTTAACACACACAAGACTCCTTTGACAATCTATGTTTAAGACAAAATTGGAAAAGTACAGCAAAGACGATTGCAGGTGCCTGTAATAACGCTTTTCTTAAAAAAAAAAAAAAAAAAGCGGCAGTGACTTATCAAACGAAGCAATGTGTTTGTAATATTGTTCAGGGCCCAGAGCACAAAAACCAGACGTAATTTCAATATTTGAAATGGGCAAGTTTAATTTTGAAGTAAGAGCAAACCAATAAGCTGAGAAAATAGCAAATACAGGGGGAGCAAATTGCATTCCTTTGGAAAAGTGAAAAGACTTAAAGAACATATAAAAGTAATCTCCAACTGGAAATTAGAAATCAACCCTCAGAAACCAAATAACAGAAAAGAAATATTACTGTCCACTTTCTAAATCAATATAACATCGCTACAAGACAGTATTACCATGGTAACACCGGTAAAGAATGAAGCAATTCTTATTATTTCAAAATAAAAATCGGAGCCTGAAGCCCAAGTTTTATTACAGCAGCCGACAGATCACCAGTCTGTATTCATCTGGAGCGTTGCTTTTCAATCACATGCTTTATGAATGTACAAATTTCACTGGACAGGATGATAACAGGGTCATAAATTAACAAGCAAAGGTAACCAGACGTTTATCAGTAGCTGGAGGATTTTTATTCTGCTCAGATGTGTGAAGTGTATACTGTAGTTGTGTTAATGTTCAGCAAAAATATGCCTTCAGTGTGGAGACACTTTCTTCTCCTGCAGTTGGTACGAAGAAGGAGAGAAAATGGCTGAGTTGCTTTTTTAAACTCTCAAATTAGACGCAAATTAGAGCCTTCGTATCACAGGGTGGAATAAAATGTTGATGCAGAAATCAGTACATGTGTTGCTTTTCATTACTAACTATGACCTGCATATTAGGTCATTTCACAGAGCAGTGCCTGTATTCCTTTTCCAGTCCTTCTCCGTACTCTGGACTCAGTGCTGTACCACATAGTGTGTATTAGAAGTTAAAGGAGCAATATGTAACAATTGTGTGCCCAAAAATGACTCCTGCAGTCTGAATAGCGAGTTGGAGCCACAGACTGTATATTACGTAGCTTGAATCCCTATTTAATATATGATCTCTGGTTGAAACAAATTGTTTCCCCACGCCCCCTCCTCTCCAGACGTGAAGAAGCTCGGGCAGGATGTAGAAACACTGCAGGAACGCAAGACAAGTGCAACATCGTAAATTGACAATAAAAAGCGACAACGAGTTCTACACTGTAAGTTGATCAGCTGTTTATGACTTTCTGTTGCCTGTTGATGTAAAGTTAAGCCTGTTATCCCGAAAACAAAAGCACACTGCTGCAAAATACACACAAGTTGGAGTTTACTGCCTGCCAAACTCCATTAACATATTGCTAAATTTATCACTTATAAAGATCAACTCCTTCTACAAGATTATTAATGATATCTTACGACTCATAAACAGACACTTACTCATTCGATGAGCATTTAGCATTCAATTTAAGTCTAATAAACATGAAAAACAGTAACTCTGGCTCGGAATAGAAATGTCAGAGGACACTGTGACTGTATAGATGTTGTTGTCAGAGAAGTGAGTATTTCAACGTAGCATGTTTCTTTAATTTATGATGGCAAAACCTGGTAATTTTAAGATAAATAACAGTAAATATATTACAGATGTCTCCTGTAATTCCTTCACATGGTGACAGAAAATCTGAGCAGGTGGCTACATACAGCATGAAACTGAGATAAGAAATATTTCACATTTGATCCTTGTAAGTTATGATTAAAGTTGCAACTGACAGCAGGAATTCTGTGTTATATTTTTGACTCTTAATAGACTGATATAGTGGGAATTGACAGATTTTCTCAATGGAGCTAAGATAAGGGGGTTATTGCTTTTGTAGCACAAATTGTTGCCGACTTTTCAAAGAGAAGTCAGAGTTCAAAAACAGTCTGCCAAACAAGCAGCAGCATTACTGTGTTGCCAACTGGGAACGCAGGCTTTGAACAGGAGACCAGACACACTGATGATCTGTTTTATAGGCCACATAAGGACTGAAATATGAACACTTCAGCAGCAAACACAGGCGTAATAGTGAATCAATCAAGAGAAACAGACAGTAATCATACACATACACCCATGTGGCCACCCAAAACACCGACCCCACACCTCCCACCTCTCTCCGCATAAACACACATCTATTTGTGCAGGCACTAAGTGGATACATTAGACAAGAAGGTTTGAATTGACAAGCCTATAACTTGAGAGCCAATAAACGCTAAGAGGCACCACAATGAAAGAGACCAGATCCAAGCAGCAGCTCTCTGTTGACAACCTGGCCAAAATGCTGGAGCTTGCTGGTCGGGACCAGCAAATAAAGGGTGAAGCTTTTAGGCAATGAGCAGCAGGTGATCTCAGCTTTTCTGCAAGTCCTAATGCTCCTAAAAGCCACTCTCCCTGGTTCTGTAATTGGGCATCAGTAGTTAATGTAGTATTGACTGCATTACATGCTCCTGTGCATCCTTTCCCACTAATGCCATTTGCATCACCTTGTACATTTACCATATTGCTTAGCCAATAACTGTTAAAAGCAATCTGAATCATGAATCATATGAGGGGAACTTTTAGCTAGACAGACATCCAAAGGAGACAATTTACAGTTGACTTAATTTAGGTACATTTGCAACACAACATGGATTCAGCCCAGACAGACCAATTTATGTCTCCGCCGCAACCCTTTTATTGGTTTTTTTTAGACGTGTAAGTGAAAGGATGCTCCGCTAAGAGATATGAAATATCCATTTTCAAACATAAATAATGGGTTACAAATGCATCCATTACTTTTGGAGGAGGAGGAGGAAACCCTGGATAAAACTCAAACGTACAAAAGCTGTACTGTACTTGGATAAATAAGACCAAAAAAAAAAAAAAAAATGTGTTTTAGGTTAGTGGAGTCAGCAGGTGGTCAGGAAAACAAGCCTGAAAAATACTGTTAAAGAAGTGTCAGAAGAACGAAAACTTCATTTCAGAGCATGTAAAGTCACATTTTAATATTTCTATCGTGTTATATAAATGTATTAAAATGCACACACACTCTGTGCACCATTTGGACCTGAAAGTGATAGATGCACTGCACATCTCTGCATCAGTTTAATCCAAAATGGGACGTCATTAGAGGCGAGTTTGATTTAAATTAAAATTAATTAGATTGCCTCACCCATTAACCTAAATACATTGAAATAGATAAGTAATGCGAGTAGGCCTATTTGGATGGAAAGTGAGTGAATGGTCCACGGCGCTATCCATAATTTGCAATCAAGTTAAAAGCACTCTGCTGTCATCTCCCATCCCGTGGTGATGTCAAAGGCTGCCTCGCTAACTTCACAGACGCAAAAAGCACTTAGAGGGAAGGGAAAAGGAAGGGAAAGAAAAGAGGAGCCACATGCACTGCAGAGTAGCCTCAAACTCCGGGGCACACAGCAGACAAATAAACGTTGCAAGTCTTAACACGCTGAACTGCAGTTTTGGCAGGATATTTGTGCAACTTAGTGCAAAAAAAAAAAAGCAGGCAGGTTTCTTTTTCGAAAAAACCCGGAGCTTGTCGCGGGTAAATGGAGGTTGAAAGAGCCAATATCGAGCGGAGGCTGCGGGGAACACTTAACGTGTAAAATGCCACTAGTTTGCCGTGTTACTCCCCGGGTTATATAGCATCCCACGGCCGGGAGATGTTACTCACCCTCTTCCTTGTCCAACACCATCGTCCTGAGGAACGAGGAGTCCTTCCCCGGGCGATCCGTCCTCGGCTCCAGCAGGCTGCACCGCTCGCTCCGCTCCTGGAAATGGCTTTGAAACGCGCGGTTGACTAGACTACGCCTCGATAAATCAAAAACCCTGGAAAGATGAATTGCCGTCTGCACGTTTTTTTTTCCCCCTATCAATAATAATTCATACACGGAATACGGTGGTAATATACGCGGTGAGATGCCCCTATCCGGACTGAAGTGCAGCGCAAATAAACAGCGATCAAACAGCGTTGGGTGCTCTTGATAAATTCCATGCGAATAAAAAGAGGCAAAACAATGAAAAGCGATATAAATCTATTGTCGCCCCTATCTGTAAGTGTGCGCACACGGACGGATCAGGCGCTCAGACTGCACGGCTGAGCTCTTCCTCCTCTCCTCTTAATATTCTCGCTTTCTCGTTCTCATTTGCTCCCAAACAGCAACTATATTCAAACAAATCCAATTGCAAATGTGACAACAGCTAAAAGCAAACTCACGCCGCCTCTCTGCCAGTTCCTCTGCCTCTGCTGCCTCTGCTGCTACTGAATAAATGCGCGCAGTTTCCAGAGACCCTCGGATTCCCCTGTTAATTAAATCAATTCATTATGCTCAGATCTGATTAGCAGCCCTTCCCCCCTCTTTGAATCAATTATTCAATACACAAACATAATTGCTTGTGCCAGAGGTGTCTAAGTATTAGCTTATTTAACTCCAAGGACACTAATTACCCCTAGGGCAAGGGAACTTTTCTCATTAATTCTGACAAAACACAAAAGCACAGCTAAGGGAAAGTGTGTGTGTGTGCGTGTGTGTGTGTGTGTGTGTGTGACTGGTCTGCCTGCCAGTCTGAATGTGTGTGATAGAGAGAGAGAGAGAGCAGGAGGAGAGAGACATTGAGTGAGAGTGATGCTGCTCCATCCATCGGTGCCTGGTACAGTTGGAGTAAATATAAAATGCTCTTATTGTCCTCTTCTTCTGACTTTTTTTAAAAGGAGAAATCTGTAAAATATTTACCAGAGTTGCAATGAATGATCAATTAATCAATTATGAAATTAATCGCCAGCTATTGTGATCATGAATTAATCGTTTGAGTAATTTTTTAAGAGGAAAAAGTCAAAATTCTCTGACTTCAACTTCTTATATGTGAAGATTTTCTGGTTTCTCAACTTGTTTCGGACAATAAACTGAATATTTTGGGGTTTGGGACAAAAACAAGACGTTAGAGGATTTCATACTGAGCTGTGGGAAACACTGGTCGACATTCTTCACCATTTTCTAACATTTTATAGACCAAACAACTAATCGATTAATCAAAAAAATAATCAACACCGAAAATAATCATTAGTTGCAGCCCTAATATTTACTGTACTAAATCATAAAATGACCACAATATGTCATCAGAAGTTACAGGAGATGTACAAGTTGAAATACTCTCTGCTCTGACAACAACACTACAGCTGCCATGTCCTTTGAAATTTCTATTCTGGGCCAGAATTACTATTTTAGTTTGCCAGTATATTGTTAATTAGAGTTAAAATTAATGCAGAATGTTTGCTTAATGAGTAAGTGTCTGTTTATGAGTTGAAACAAATCATTCATAATCTATAGAATAGATGTTTATAACAGTTAAATTGAGCCATATGTCAATGGGCTCTGGCAGGCAGTCACTGAACTCCAACTCCAGTGTGTGTATTTTCATTGCAGAGTGCTTTTGTTTTCAGGATAACAGGCTTAACTTTACATCGACAGACAATTAACAGCTGATCAGCTTATAGCGTAGGATTTGCTGATGCTTTTTATTGTAAAATCACAAGCAAGTCTGCTTCCTGCAGCCTGCCTGAGCTTCCTCGAGCCTGGGGAGGAGGGGGCAGAAGGAAACAACTCACTTCAACCATAGATTATATTTTAAATAGGATTTACCGTTTACAGTACTCATATTTGGATGTGCAGTTGTTACATATTGCTCCTTTAACTGCAGAATTTAATAGAAATAACATCTAATTGTGGTCTATTTAGCAGTTAATTAGTGTCCAGACACAGTTATCATACAGGCTGCAGATAAACAGTCCGTTTCAAAGGAGACAGCACAACAGATGGGCTGCGTTTTTGATTAGTGGGTAGATAGAAGGTTCAGTTTCGAATCTGGTAATATAATTGTTGCCTGTTATTGCCAAGATGAAAGTGTTGCTGTTTCATGGTGGAGCCTTAAATAGCACCACTTTCACTTGCCCTGCGGAGACTGTTAACCAATTAAGGGTGAGATCCAACAAAGATTAGCCATTTAGGAGAGTGGAGTGGAGTATAGCTACAATAATGCTGGTTCGTCAGCAGCCAGCAAGCTGTCTGTGGTGTGAGCTTGCTCAGTCTGTCCTTGCCTTCTGTTACATTTTGCACCACATATTATAACCTCACTCTGAGCACATTATCATTAGCTGCTCTTTAATCAAATAATTGCAATAATAAATAATTGTAATAGTATATGTAATTGTCCGCAAACTATTTCAGATCTAGAGCCTATTTGATAGCAGCATTAGACCACATTTTAATACAATTTATAATGCAGTGGAATCTTTTCTGCAAAGAATTAAATCTGTACAAACTAGGCGGGTGGTTAAATGGATAGTTTGGATAATCTGAAGTGGGTTTACATCAGGTCCTTCAGTCAGTTACCTTCAGTAGGTGGCAACCAGATAAAAACGTCCCATTTGAAGGTAACGAGAATACAACAATTCTAGATCTCAGGTAATTATACACAAATGAAAATATACTTATGAATATTATATTCCATATCTGCCAACATCAACATCAGTCTACGTGTATGCTTAGAATATTTTCTGTTTTCTCATATTTTCTGTTTAGCCTTGCCGTCAGACAGGCTTTTGCATCGGGAAACCACTGTTATTTGAGCTGAATATTGCTCTCTTTCATTCAACCAGACTCCTCTGACAAGATCAGTAATTTTACCCGACAGAACACGGGAGTTGTTGGTCTACTGCTGCCTTAATCGGTGATTTTGTTTGTGTTATTGTGTGATTTTGGTGAATATGAACTAACCTTTTTTAAATCCCCAAAGTCAGACAATAACACAAACAAGCTAACTAATAGAGGCAGTGGTAGACCAACTGTCATGCTCTGCAGGGGAAAATTACAGATTTTTCCAATGGAGTCTAGCTTATTTAACCAGTGATTTAGCTTATTCTTCCTATTGGAGAAGGCTGCAAACCGGTAAAAATATTCTAAATATAGTGTACACTTGAACTGATCTTTATTCTTTTTAGGTGAGCCTTTTTTAAATGGCTAAAATACACTTTGTTGTTGGCCCTGTCCACAGCAGTACATTGCTTAGCTTCCTTCATACACTGGTACTCCTGTCTGCTTCTCCAAACTGCAGAAATTGTAAGTAACACACTGACTATAGATAAATACCTCATACAAACCCACTTCAAAAAATCCAAACTATCCCTTTAAAACTTTGAATAAAATATATGAGCTATATTGAGTAAAAAATAGCCACATTCACATAGAAATGTATTTATTTTGAGCTGAACCACATTGTACTCTTGTTATAGATTCTGTTTTTGCAGTACAGTGTATGGACTACACATGCAGCCCTGTTTCATAATCATCCTGCTGCCCTGCATTTGAAATAACTTTTTCTTTATAGGCCTTGCTAATGTGATCATGCACCACAAATCTAAGGTATAAAAGCTCACTGTACATAGCCCATAGGGATAATTTCAGTTCTCAGGGCAGCAGCGTGCTGTGGTGAGATTGGGTTGGCCCTGAAATCAATGGGCTGATCCCTCTCTGTCCAGCTTCCTGGCTGACATGCTTGACTTTTCATCTCCACGGTCACATAGATTGATGACTTATGACCGAGAATGTATGTTTGCTGACCTCTAGCAAAGTGAGTGACACATAATTAATCCAATCACACAGAAAACTGGAAAGGGAAGGGGAAAGAATGGTTCGGTATCATCGGGGCTTGACTTCAAATCACCGTTTGACATTTGAATGGGAAGAAAAACACTATATATATGATGACCATTCAGAGAGGTGTGTGAGGGGTAATGGATGGAGTTAGCACAATTTCCCTGCTAGTACACCAGGTTTTGGAGTGTACATGTTCTTTAATCCTCTAGCTGAAGAAGTTTTATGTATAGTAAAGGGACAGTTCACAAGAAAATACAAATCAAAAATACATATTTTTCCTCTTACCTGTACTGCTATTTATCCTAGATAGCACTGAGATTGTATTGCTCAAAGCACCAAAAAACAAACAAACATTTGAAAAGCTCAACAGCAATGTCTCTTTCACAAAAACACGACCCAATGTAATCAGATAGCCACTATGAAAAATTGAGTACTTTGGTACAGATACACTAAGTGTCTCGTTATTTGTGGATCTCACACTACTGCTAGCTGCTGGGTGCTAGTCAAAGTTACATAATGTTGCAAGTGAATTCCTGCAGTATGACCATTTCTTTTTGACACATAGCTATATTGGTATCTTCATGACTGTCAAGTAAATTTAGCATTATATGCCACAGCAACACACACACACACACACACACACACATACACACACACACACACACACACACACACACACACACACACACACCAGCAACGAGCCTCACAGAGCAGGACCATCCGGTTTTGTATAACAACAAAGCTGCAGTAGTGTAGTTTCTCTTGACTGTCCCTCAATATTACAATGTAAGTCCAACATTAGTAGCGGCGCTTTCATTAACGCAGAGTTAAACACACAAAACAAACACTAAAGCAACATAAAACATGGTGAAACTTACAGCTTCTAAGTTTAAGAGCTTGAACTGTTATTGGTCCCCGTATTGCTTGTTGAATTTTTTTAAAGGAACGGTTCATTCGTTTACTATGAAGTGCAAAGAAGAAGGGCCTAGTCTTATGAAAGATTTGAAGAGTCAAAACATGAACATAGTGTTTTTTGCTGTTGCTTGTCATCCCCTTCAGTTGGCTTGTCAGTAGTGTGGTATCTCAAAATTTCAGTTATTGGGACTGTCCTTTTAAAGTGTTAATTTTGACAATGATTATAATGTGAAGACATGGACAGGTTGCACCGTGGCTCTCAATCACGGCAGTTCTCATCAATATAAATGACCCACAAAGACACAACATTTCATGTGTCTCTGATACGTGGCTCATGCAGGCCATGGTGTACTCTTCAGCCCCTCTCACAGTGTCTTGGGTGCAGACCCTTTCCCTCTCCACATCTAACAGCGGGGTCAGTACATACTAGAAACAAGCCCCTGAGTGGGCCTCTCTGATACACAGTTAATTAAAATTCATTTCTGAGCATGCATTAGCCATGCCCATCTATTTATGGGCGGCTCTCAAATGCAGCCACTACAAAACAGTGCTCTGTAATTAACCCCACCTAATCAGATAGCGCACTAGTGTTGTGTTCCTATTCGTCCTCAGGCACACAGCCATTGGACAGGGGTTTCACAGAGAGGATGAGCCCATTCTATAGTTCAGAATGGCTAAGCAGATTAAAACCTCATATCAAACATGATATTTACAGGCAAGGCTCAGTGGAGAGTGCTCCTTTTATGTGGGATGGGGAGAGGCTTCAGGGCTGGGCTTTTAAAGCCATGTCCCTTAATTGTATTCTGGCTAAGTGGGATGAATGGTGCTTTTTAATCAGACTACTGACGGGGGTTCTGTGTTGTAAAAGTATAGAGATGGTGCCTGATAGTTAAGATGCTGAATGATATGCTTTTAGTCCAGGTTTCCCAGCTTCTAGCAATATTCAAATGCATTCTGGCATTAAGCTGGCACCTGTAAACATCAGTGTGATTTCCCCTGGTGTTTCTGCCTCTGTAGCAACACCAGTTTAGTGAGTAATTGTGCAAAATAACTTATAGTAATGTCATGTTTGCACTGAGTCTAGGCTTGGGCAGACATGTAGTTACTGTTTGTCCATGTGCACTTTGTGTAATATGCAAAGAGAAAAGCATTGCTGACTACTTGAATGAAGTTTCATTGAAGAGTGAGACCTAGTTTACTTTGTTACTGTGAGATTTAAGGCTCTGCTCCTCCTAGTGGCTGATCCTGGCTATGTTTCCCCCTCAGAGTTGTGTACACAAATGGGTCTGATAGCAGGGGTTTAACACATCACATAATAAATTGTAACCACTTTTTATTCTCTTCCTCGCACAGCTCCTGAGACAGTGGGTAGAAAATAGGAATTATTGGAATCTTTTTGATGCAACCTGACAGGCTCACCATATAGAAAGTAATAGGAAGTGGTATAAGCCCTCCTGTTCACCTAGTCAATTTGAATTTCATGACCAATCAAATGTAGACAAGGTGTCATTTGGTGGGTAGGGAAGAGGGGAGAGTGAATCCCTTTCCCAAACAGTTAATCCAACTTTAATCCTAGTCATTAGGAATTAGACATGCCGAGCTGTCCGGCCGTGCCTCTAAATTACAATCAAACGGTTACCAATTACACAAATTATTGATGGTAGATTCTCTTTTCAACTGCAAATTAAGGCTATTAAGGAAGGCTCCTTTTTAATGCAAAAGTGACTAATTAACCAGCGGATGGGAAATCTGCTGCCCAGATATCAAAAAAGTTCTCAGCACACATTGCAGAAACACAAGGGAACCAATTAGTTTAATTATCAAAACAGCTAATTAAAATTGCACAGTTCCTAATTAGTTCTTTGCTTTTGCCTCTAATTGACAGCATGGAGATAAATGGGCTGCCGATGAAAATGGGGAGAGGAGAAAAACAGGAGAAACTTCGGCGGAATATTTATGCTGACTTTATCTCCGTCTGTGTGGCAGCCCTTGAAAGTGGAAAATTAATGACCTTAATTCCCAAACTGTTTTTCCTCTAACGGTGCTCCCCTCTGTGCTCCTGGTGCACGCTCCTTTGTATGGGCCTGCCACCCTGCCAACTGCTGGAATGGGAAAAAAGGGGTACTTGGGGGTGGGAAGGAGCCACGATTCTCCTCCTAATGTGACAGCTCCCACCTAACAATGGGGAAAGATGAAAGAATGGAGCAGATGTAACCACTGGGAGCGTTGCATCATGGGACTGCAACTCTGTTGCACTTTCTTTAAAGCACTTCTGTCATCTACAGGGGCACTAATTTGTCCCATGAAAAAGAGGGAACTCTGCCGGGACAGAGATAAAAGACATGTGATGGCCCAGAAATACTTTTAATAAGTTCTTAAATTTGAATTTTAGATTGACTAATGTGATGTCTGGCAAGCGAACTTCTCTTCAAACTTTGAATGCAAACACAACTGAGAACTTAGACTGAGTTGCACCAACAAAGATTAATATCATCTCTCATCAGCTTTAATCAGACTTTAGCAAAACTGGGTTTAAAATGAGTAAATCCAGATTTAAAAATAAGCAGAGCTCTGTTAGACAAATAAAAACAAATGTTCAGTAACTCCAAGTTTAGCGATATAAACCAAAATTAAATAGAGTTGGTTATGAAGATAAATACATTCAGCTGCTCTGTAGTCCTTAACAAAATGATGCACTGTTTCCTAGCTAACTAAAAAATTAGCAAAACATTACATTGTTTGCTAGCTAGCTAAAAGGTTCACAAAATGTTAGGCTGCATGGTTTACTCACTAGCTAAAAAGTTAATGAGACAATACGTTTGCTAGCTAGCTAAAACATTACCAAAAAAGTTTGATTGTTTGCTAGCTAACTAAATCGTTAACTAAATGTTGCTGTGTTTGCTAGCCAACTAAAAATGAATGAAAAAGTTTGATTGTTTCCTAGTTAGCTAAAAAGCTAACTAATTGTTACATTGTTTGCTAGCTAGTTAAAAAGTTTGTCAGCCAAGTTAGCCTACTTGTAATAGTTTGGCAGAGACGCTCTAATTTCTCCTTTGAGGAAAACTTGTCAGCTGAATTATCAACCGGAGTAAAAGAAAGAGGAGACGCATACTAAAACACAGTTGGGTTGAGTCTGTCTTTAACTTGAGCAAGTTTGCGGAACTTGATTATTTTTCTCAATCCATCGAAAAAAATATGTTTTAAAACTTAAACCTCCTCAAGAGTTTAAAGTTTTGGTGCAACAGAATTATATTTTAATCTAGGTTTAGAGTAAAAACTAAACTATGGTTTAAAGGGAGGTTTAAATTTAATCTTTCTTAATTTTATGCTAGTTTAAAAGTTTTGTGCAACATAATTCAAAGTTAAACAATGATTCAATCATGTTTAAAAATGAATCCTTGTTGGTGCAACCCAGCTTTAGTGTTGTATCCTCTGGATTTATTGTTACGTTCTCCTCCTTATTGGTATGATCTGTTTAAAGGTCCTTGAAAATAAAGAAGAAATATAGATCCTGTTAGACAGAAATGCTACACTAGCAAACCTGAACGACAACCATTTAGCTCACAAGATTCTGTGTGTGTGGAAGCTCTCTCTCTCTGGTGTCTATCCTTCTGGCAGGCATTGTCTCTTTGTCTGTGTTCCTGCAAGGCCAAAACCTTGTCATGTGTAATCCCGTCCCTCTGCCTGCATGCAAGTGACATGCGAGTCCTCTTGGCACATTAGTAGATAACTATCAACTAATCAGTTTACTTTTGGGACTGTGTTAAAATGTAAATTACATTAATGTTCAAATTATGCATCAAACTACGCAGATAGGCCAGGCCAGAGGCCGCATAATGCTAGGATCATTCAGTTAGTGCCTTCTACATGCAGTGTTAATGCACTCTGATTTCCCCTGCTCTGGTTCAAATCAAGTGTGATACGTCAGCCAGTTTGGTGTCTGGGAAACTGGATGAGCTTTGTACAAAGTGGAGGAGAAAGCCTTTTTGCAAAGCTCCATTAAAAGACAGGGAGATGATAGCCGCCTGTTGGATTTCTTTTGTCTAATTCGGTGGAAAGGACTTTCTGCTTCATGTGCATTTTAACGCTTTACTCACCTCTCGGTCGAGACTGCGTGGATATTAATTTGCTTGTAATCTGTGTGAGTAGGAAAAGATCGCCTGAAGTGCATTCACCAAACATTCAAAATGTGATTTATCTGAACTCATTCTATCCATTTCAGAATTACACCCCGAAGAGGCAGGTCTGTGCAAAGCCTTGGCCTGCAGGAACTCGCTTCCCATGACTAACAAACACACGTCTACCACTAATTGATTGTCTTGTGTTTTATTTATGGTGCAGTAGTAATTAGCGGACAGCATAATGTAAGCCATTCATTAGCACCTGGCCACCGCTATGGATTTCACTGCTTTGTCTCAGATGCACACATCATTAGGGAGAAACAAAGACTGGAATTTATTAGCGCGGCTTCTTATAAATATTCTTAAAGTCAGTGTGCCTTTAAGGAAGAACACAGGCCTGTAAAACTTTTGTCAGCATTTGCTCACTGACTCCATTTGCTGCAGAATATGTTAAGGAAGAGCAGTATAAATTTAATTTTAATTGTTTTGTACACACGCCAGTGAAAAGGAACTGATTGGATACAGTTCAGAGACAGTATATTAATACGTTATTTTCATATGTTAATTGGTTTGCATAATCTCTCCCTTTGCTTGGTTTGGAAGTACCTGGCATTGAGAAGGGGACTGAAGAGAATAGAAGACTCCAATTTACATAAAACCAGCTCCTCTGAACATTAAATAATAATGCATCTGCAAGCTGAAGGTGTGTTCAGTTAGCAGAAAGCACATTTTTATAATTTATAGTCCAGCTGTTTCAGTGCTTTCGAGTCCATTTTCCTCCCTGCCTGCTTTTAATGAAATCTTGTTACTGGAGAATTGACTGGAGTGAATTGAGATTTTAATCCCATTGACGTTCTACCATGGAAATGCACACTGGTGGGAACTTTTAATGGTCGGCCCTGTAATCAGAAGACACTTGTATTCAGCTCCCTACAATAATGAATCTCATCAAATGTTAAAGCCTGGGCCGCGTGCGAGGGGCTCAAATTTCAAGGTTTTTGACCATCCCCATTTGAGAAATTCCTCGGGGAGTGTGTGATTACTCAAGTTTAGCAGTTTATTGCCTCATCTTTCAATAGCCACTGAAGCACAAAATTCTCATCTAGGTTGCTCTTTTTTTTTCTCCACTTGAAGAACAGGCCAATATAGACTGCAGAACAGCTGCTCAGATCCCGAGGAACTGCTGTTGGCACTGCAATGTTATTAGCTGCCACCATCATTGTCCACTCACTGTGTCATTTAAAGAATGAAAACTAAATTCCACGACAAAAATCACTGGTGGGATTTTAATTGTGAATGTTGTGTGTTTGTAGCAGGATTTGACTGCAGTAGTAGTCTGCACAGCACGCGTTACATTGATTTATTTACACATATAACGTGTTATATGGAGGCGAGCTTAAAACAACACATTGTGCAAGTAGGAAAACATCTGAGAAAATAAAATAAATTGATAAATTTAGAACTGAAACAATTAATCAGCTATGAATTGGTCTGAGTAATTATTTATGAAAAACGTCAAAAATTTCTGATTCCAATCAAATGTGAAACAACTAAATGTAATTATTTTGTAGTTTGCTTACTTCTCCATGACAGTAAACTGAAATTCTTTGGGTTGCGGACAACACAAGACATTTGGGGATGTCAGCTTGGGTTTTGGAAACAGTTACAACATTATTATTAACATTTTCTGACTGGAAATGATTTACAGATGACTCGATGATGAAAATAATTGTTAGTTGCAGCCCAAGATTAAATACAAAGATACAGCTCATTATAGATTAATCTAATGTTTATTTTCATAATTAATTAATCAGTTAGTCTATATAATCTCCAAAAATCGTGAAAAATGCTCACAGTCTCCCAATGTCCAAAGTGATGTCTTCAAATAGCTTCTTTTGTCCAGCCAACAGTCTAAAACCCCAAATTCTCTTCATTTACTGTTGAAAGCTGAAAATCCTCATATTTAAGATGTTGTAACCAGCAAATGTTTGACATTTATTGCTTGAAAAATGACTGAAATTATTAATTGACTATCAAAATATTTGGCGATTAATTTTCTTTCAATTAAATAATCGATTAATCGACTAATCACTGCAGCTCCTCTTATGGGCGTGTAGCATTTAGGATTCATCCTAAACTTACATTCCCTTACCTCATGTAATCCCTGACATTGGAGCATTGTTGCAAAAGTGATTGCACAGAATATAAAGTTGCCATCAAGTGTTTGCACAATTCATGGCCGTTATTTTCAGTCATTATGACACTGCAAGGACAAACCCTCATCCAGCGTCTTAATGAGGATTATTGTCTGTGTGTGGTACAGGGCCTCAGAATTTTAATTGAATATTTAAATAACATCACTTACTAGTCTAGATTAAATATCAACAGGGTCATCACCATAATTTTGGGCACCTCAGAGGCTCGTTATAGCTAAAGGATGAACTGCAGTTTGTTCTACGTGTTCATACGCCAGCTTTTCCATTCTTCACGGAGCTGTTTTATTTCCGGCTGTTTCCTCTGAACCTCGGCTCTGGAGGAGGCTCCAGCGGGTCACATGGGTGCGATGGATGTGATGCTGTTTTATATTTGAATGACTAAATGTGACCTTTGAGATTAGAGGAGGAGTTGCTTCTCAGGGGGCTGAAGAGAGTCCCTGCTGCTATGAAGCTCATGTCCCTTTGATCCCTCTGTAATGAGACTAACACCAGGCGTTGTGGTCACTGAACACATTGACACACCACTGGAGAGACGACAGCTCAACTGCCTGATACTAGAGGCGGCTGTGTGTGTGTGCGCATGTGTGTCCTCAGGTACAATAGAGCCGGGAGACATGCAATATATCCTCTGGGATTTACTGTTAGGCTATAACACACTGCTTCATGCAGTAATTTGCCGTTAACATACCGTATGAGTGATGCATGCAAATACACACAATTTGTCATGCCAATTAACATGTCTCATAGGGCAGCACCACTCATGATTAGACACACCAAGACATCTCATAGTCTGCAAACAAGGAAAGTTAAAGGGGTAGTTCAGTTTTTTTTTTTGTAGTGGGGTTATATGAGGTACTTATTCATAGTCAGTGTGTTAGCTACAGTAGGCGGTCGACACACCCCCAGTTTGTAGAAGCACCAGGAGTATAAGGAGCTAAGCAATGTCCTTTTGTGAACAGCATCAACAGCAAAACCAAACCCCCCAAAAAACAAGCAATGTCAGTTTAAGTCTATACCGTATTTTGAATACTTTCACCACTTTACCTTGCCGTCAGACAGCCTTTTCAGAAAGGAAACTGCTGTTAAATAATCCAAAAACAACCAAACTCGCTTGGCAAAATTAGTGATTTTACCATGCAGAAGATGTGATTCATTAGGTTAGGGTTATTGTTTTGAGTATTTCACATCACAGAAACGTGTTATTAACCACCATGCCAAATTGTCTCAGTGTCACCACTATAACCTGAAAACAACTAGAACGCTCCGTCTAGCAGCTTTATTTGACATGTTTTTTGAGACACCAGAGCCTGAGGACGGAGACAAGAAGGTATATTTTTATTCTGTGTCGGGTTGTTGGAACTGAAGTGAGCTGACGTGAACTGCTGGGCTGATTTGGACTGAGAGAGTCACTGAGGGTATGTTCATAACTGACCGTTGGGGAGGGGGAGGCGATGTTGTTCATGTGTCAGTTTGTGGGGCTTACATAGTGTTGGGGGACCACATTACTGTACCATGTTTCAGGTCCACCTAAAAAATCCTGAACACAGAAATTCTGAAAAACATTTTAACGTTTCAAGCTCCAGAATTCGGTACTACATAGTTCTCAGCCTTGTCACATTTTCAGCTCCTATGTTCTAACACGGATAATGTGTTTAGAAGAAAAAGTAATTAGGGACGCAGCCAAAGGTAAAGGAACAGTTAATAATCTGAAGTAAGCTTGGGCCAATAAGTATCTTATACAACCCCACTTCAAAAACTCAGAAATATCCCTTAAAATCAGCTAAAAAAAGAAAAGGTTTTCGGGTCTTTTTGAGTTGACCTAACAAAAGTTTCCAGTTGCTGTGATGCCACACATTCAAGTCCGAGGTTACTCTCACTGACCTGAACGAGACTCTGGTGAAGCCCAGTTCTCTGAGACATCTTCAGAGATCCGCTGAAGATCAATCATGACCGGACCCGTCCCCACGAGACCCTTAGTAACAGCCACTGATTGCTTTCTGCTGTGCAGGCCGTTAAGTGGAGTCTGGCAATGGGCTCCTGGACAACACTTAACAATCAATCAGAGGGCACAACCGCTTCTCATTGCATGCCGGTTCTTCCCCTGCATTACACACAAACAATAATTCAGGTGGACACAAGTGACACTTAAGAATCACGGCCAGAGTATGCCCCATGATTTAGCTGGAGAGGGATACGACGGACTGAAGACAGAAACTTGAGTTGCGGGATTTACATAAACCCGCTGATTGAGGACTCTGGTGAGTTTTCCCCCAGTGTCATTCGGACAGTACTGTAAGGATATGACAGTATGCATTTGATGTGTGTCCTGTGACTTTATCCTTTGTCTTTGACTCTCTGAGAGTTCTTAGTTGTTTGACTTTGACAATGGACCAAAGTAACTATTGTCCATCAACAGGCTTGGAGAGAAGTGGATTACATGTCATGGGATTACATAAGTAGGATACAAAAATAAATAATTGTAATCCATTTTAGTTACAGCAAAAATGTACTCAGATTATAGACATATCTAGTAATAATGAGGATTTTTTAGCAGGATTACAACTTTATAATCAGTTTTCAAATAAAGAACAATATACTACCAGTGCAACACTGCATGACTTTAACAACGACACTTAGTGGAAACGGCTAATCTTACAGTTGCCAGTTCATTATCATGGCCTCACCTTTCACCATTATTGTGTCTTAAAATTAGAAAAGGGGAACAGCACCAGCGTGCAGTGACAGTTATGACTTTCAGCTGTGAAATTGCTGTCATTGTTCAGTTACTCAACATCTAATTTAAAGAAACATTTAAAAGTAAGACCAACTGATAATGTTAGCTACACAGACCAACCGCTGACATTATATATGCGCATATACTGCTATTAATCTTAATGTGTATTCACACATAGCAATCACAACAGTCTTGGACAAACAATTGATAAGCATACCACAAAAAAAATATAAAAAGTAATCAAGTTATATTATAATACTGTGATACTTGGGTGAGGTTACAGGCTACATTTTAAACTGTCATGTTACCTACACGGACCAACTGCTAACATTGCCTACACAAATCACTTGCTAACGTTAGCTACACAGATATCCGGTTAGCTAGCTAACCTGCCAATACGACTACCAATACTACCACTACAACTACCACTGAAAAATCTAGGGACTGTAGAGAGTGATGATGATGTGTGGGTAAAAACACAAACTCCAGACTGGAATAAGTTCATCTCAGTTTACGTAAAGTTTGAGTGTGAAAGGTCCAAGGTATAATACACTGCTTTTAATCTAAATGTGTATTCATACATCATAACAATCATATCAGGATGAACATTAATAAATCTACAAAAAACATATTAGGCCAAACAATTTCACCATATACAATATTGAGGTAATCTAAAAGTAATGGAAAGTAATCAAGTTACATTATAATATTGTGATACTTGGAAGTGGTTACTGACCACATTTTAAACAAGTAATCAATGATATATTTGAATACATTTTTAAAGTAACCCTCCCGACTCTGCTCGCCAATATTTCCCTGTTTTTATTGTCTCAAAGCCTCATAACAGCACCCAGGTTATGAAACAGATTTGGAAAACCTTCCCTGTGAGATTCCATTTCACTATTTTCTAAATACATTATTGGCCTTTTGAAGTATCCTGTTACAAACAGCTTGGGCCTTTTGTCAGACTAGCTTTTCTCCAAGGACAAAACACGCAAAACTTGGGAAATAAAATATAAACATCATGAAAATCAGACCAAGGCTGTTTAGTGCTCTCTGTCTTACCAGTGTAACTAGATATGCAGAAGAAAATCTGCCATAAAAGCCTGGACTTAAAGTTTGCCTATTGATTAAGGATTCCATTGACTTAATGAACCTTAAACCCTCCATCAGATGACTAGCCAATACATGCTCTAATCTCTAAAACGGATGTCTGGCTGTGGTTCCTTTTAAATGAATTGATCTACTCAGCTCTCCCCAAATGGGGAAATGGGCAAGTATTGATATGATTCCTGACTCAGTGATGGATGTGTGTGATGGTAAAACACGAGCTACATGGGCCAGCGTGTGCTGTGGGGTAAGCAGAAATTCAGAAAACGGCTTTACCGGACCTCTTCAAAGACAAAGCAATATCATTTGTGTCACTGCCAATACTCAGCCCACCTGTTTGTTGCCTTGTTTGTAGAGAAAAAAAAAGCTCTAACATACAAAGTAACACTGCTTTGGATATTTTCATGTCAAGAATAATTATCTATATTGGTTTAAATGTTTGCGAAATTAGCGGTTGCACTTTATTTTACAGTACACTAACAAGACATTGCAGGTTGTACTTTGTATCAAATCAGACAAAAAGTAGAAATAAGATTTTCTGTAGTGTAACCTAAATGTATTATTTTCCACTATAAGACCATTATTAGTCATGCCCCTTCTGGTGGACCACCATGGGACCTTCCAAAAGCTAATATTGGCTGATGAAGCTATGATACCTGTTTGTTTCCGTACCAGGTTTTAGTCACACAGCAGCGGATTTTACTGATTTTTTCACTTCCAAATGATAAAATCACCAGGAGTCACTGGATAAAACACTTTCGGTAGGATAACATTACAAGGGAAAGCCATATTCTTATTGATGGCGTACACTGTGCGAGACGAGAGATGTAGTTCACTAAGCCTTTTCACACAAAACTAAACTACCACAAATTGCAACTTTCCCGACTTTCGGGACACAGAACAACAGATCTGTACTGTAGACTGCTGTTACTTGTGACACACCATCTCTGGCTGGTCCCATACAGTTGGCTGAGTAACCAAGACCTTTTTGATCAAATCACATCATCTGCCTACAATATAACAATAAGTCTGTGCAGTCACCCGTGGAATATGCCACTACCTCTATAATGTTGACCTTTACTTGTTAGATCTGTGGCAGATGTGTGATTTCACTTCAGTTTACAGTACAGTTCCTGTTGTAATGCATCCCAAATTACGCTCTAATAAAGTGTAATACAGATCTAATAAAGCAAGAAAATTTCTACTTCTAGTTTTGGTCTAATTTGATACAAAGTACAGCTTGTTATGTCTTATTAGTGTCCTGTAGGATCTATGCTGTACAATTAGGGAATATTAGTGTTTGTTTACTGTCTAAAAAAGAACATCTTATTCCTATTATTTCTTTCTTTTGACTCATTTGATACAAGCTGCAGCGAGTTAAGTCAGGTTAGTGTACTGTAAAATAAAGTGCGACCAAATTATTCTATGATTTGCCTTTGTTTTTCATTGATTTTAATTGATTTCTACTCCATTTTCAGGTGTGTGTCATGTCAGGTTATATATATTTTAGCAAAGAAGGGACATTTTTACTGAAAGTCACTTGAAGGCTAAAATCCATCTCCGCTGTGAAGTAAAGCAATCACAGCAAGCTTCACGAGAGCATCACAATGGTTTTGTGTGATGTTCAGACTGCATGGCAAATATTTATCTAAGTCAGATTACACCCAAGGGAGACGGAGATGTCTGCATCCCTCCAGCCCGCCGTTGTTTCGCTGCTGAGAGAAATGCATGGGGCGATTGTTTTGGCAGAGGTTACAACTTCTAACTGTTCACTTCCCACAACAGAAAGCCATTGTTCAGTCTCTCCAGGATAATAAGCGTGAGTGCCATGAATAATCACCAGTGTGTCAACTAGCTGTATTGTGATCCTCAGCACTGGTGAGCCTCAGATGGCATCAAATAATTTTGTCTGTCTTCCCTGTGAAAAGCGACGCAGCCACAAATGTTTGATGTCCCTGCAGTTCATTTCAATAGCAGAAAGGCATTTTGAGAAAATGGAAACAACCCATTTCTTCCTCTGATCTTCTTCTCCTGAACATGCTTGTCAAAAATGTTCAGCTTTTCTTTGACATACAATAATGAGTCAGCTGCACAGGTCAAAGGCCCTCATAATTTGAGCTCTTATTTTATCAACTCATTTCTTGTCACTAACTACCACGATGAGGGCAGAAATAATAAATCAAAAACACATTTGCAAAGATCTGAAGATTGCATTGTAAATGTCAGTCTGGAAGGAAATTGTAATTAGGGAGAGGAAATTGTCTCAGTGAAGCACTTGAATTTTAAAATGAACCAAAATGAACCATCGAATTATGTAAACATTTAATTATAGACCAATTTTCTGACTGCTCCTTGTCTGTCCTTGTTGTCAGACCCTTGTTCTCTGCTCGTCACCGGAGCTATTGAAGGGTTCAGGTAGAAAACACACAACCAGGATAATTATCTTATCTTGTATATCTCACTCTGCCTTTGGCTTGACATGCGCTTGACTGATCACTGAAAAACGTTTCAACATACATTTTTTACCTTTATTTTTAACTAACCCATGAATGCATTTCAAGTTAACTGCGCAAATGACAGTGTACCATAACACAGGCTGTTAATCATATATCACTGACAATGGTCATGATTTGTGAGCCGGGTGTTCTAGTAACAAATTGATCTCGCTAAGGCCCACTGCTTGGTCATCCTGCTGGTCTTCACGTGTGAACCAGCAAACCTCTGCAATTACTCAAAATTTGGCTTCCATGTAGACTTGGCTTATTTCTTTTTAAAATATGGGGTCTGTGACAGTTCTCTCCAGGTCCTTGTCAATGATTGGTTCATTGGTCTGTAATGCCCTCTCTCTTTTCTGGTTGCTTGAATATTTTGGGGTTTACTTAGGCTATTTTACTCTGAGGATAGAAAGTATCCCGTTCTTGTAAAACATTTTGCAGGACAGCATTTTATAAATTGTAAGTGATTATTGCGAGACTGTCAGTGAGGTTGCCGGAGAATAATGCTAGACACATGATTTAATAAAACAAATGCATTACGGGATGGGAGGACATGCATGCATGTCTACAGGTGCAGACAGAGAGCCAGGTTGATATTCAGTAGCTGTTTGCAGTACATGGTTTAATTTGAAACTAGCCTGAGTGAAATTTGTGATGGAATCAATAAGCATAATCAAAATTAAAATTTCTTAATGATTCCTCTGGAATTGTAATTTTGTAACTGATTCTTACTTGGACTCGGATCTCAATGTCCAACCCTAATAGTATAATGGTTTTACGACTGGAACACTGCCGTCACCTACTGCTTATCTCCTAATAATTGTACACAACAGTAGTGGAGGAAAACAAGCATTTATAAGCATTTTCTTTTGCAGATTTACTCAAAATGTGGTTAAAAAGTGTGATACATTTGGATAGAAACCTGGCTATTTAAAGCTGAATAGCTAAAATATTTTTCAAGCAAATACAGACAAATATTAACACACATGCTAGATAATAGCCATTGTGAACATGGTAGCATAGTGAAATTACTTGCAGATCTTTCTGATTTCACCAACTGTAATAGTCTGGCCTCTCCTTTGTAGAACCTGAAGTATGTATGTGCACTTTCTCACCACTCTAATAACTATATTTTACACCCTATATTAAGGGTGACATGACGCACTTGCCCCTCACAAATTTAGCAGTTTGTATAGTGGCAATGTGAAAAGGCAAACATCATAGAACTACAGTTACAGTGAAGAGTCTCTTTATAGGCTTAAGGGGGTAAAACATGACACTTGCACCTCTTGCTGTGACACCAGCATGACATAAAATCAACATGAACTCATTACATAGGAACAGGTGCCTTTCCGGCTCCTGTTGCGATGGAGGATGGGAAGGCAAAATACTGTTCTCCAAGCCTGGTTAAGCCTAAGCAGTACATAGGTAGAAACACAGCCTAGCAACCAAATTTAGCCAAGTACACAGAACGTCTAACCCTGAAAGCTTTTGTTGACTGTATAACGTTAAGCAAGTTAGAGGAACATCATTCATGCAGGGTCACACAAATAATATGGATCTCATGTCCAGTTGACAAGAGCCACCCCACCCCACCTATTGTTCACAAACACAAGGGGAAAAACAGAGGGCTGACATGACTTTGACTTGTTAATAATGACTTGAACACTTTCACATATTTGCGAGGCACTGTGTACATTTCTGCCACGGCAACGTTTTGATTATTCCGACTTTCACTAATCCACTAATGCATCACAGTATGTTCCTGCCAGCCAAAGGTGTTTGAAGCCGAATCAAAACACAAAGCTGTGTTACAGCTTCCATTGGACCTGTACCATAAGTTATAGCCTTTGGTCTCAGGGAGTTCAAAGACCTCAGGCTGAATGGAAGAACTGTCATGCAAGTCCAATCCCTTTCCATCAGGAGCCTGTCTGTAAACACAGACATAGGTGGACACTCTCTCAGTGGACCAGACCGGGCTGACTGCTGGGGAGAGGGTCAGGCTGTGATACATGTGACATTTGGGGTCCAGCCCCAGATGCTGAAAACGTATCTGCATGCACCTCATATACAGAGACCCAAGAGAATCAGTGAGTGAGCTGCTGCCAAACGCTGTCATTGTTGTGCATCTGGACGTAGAGGATCTGGCATTTAGTGAGGCAGAAATCAGCTCCACTCCGCAATACAGCACCTGCTTGATGGGGGAGCTCTTCTTCTGTTCCTTTACCTGGTGAGGTGCAGCATCAACTGCGCTGTGTGGAACATAGCTGACTCTGATGACCAGGCCAAAATAATCTAATAATAAAAGAAGACCCCTAGTATCCTTGGCAGAAACCTTGGCACCCAGAAAGTAGCTTAAAAGCAGCGTGCTGTATTTGTAAGCCACTCCCTAGAAAGCTGCACAGAGGAACTTTTCATCTCAGGGCACCACTGCAACTTAAAAATAAACGTCTTTCAAGTCTATAGTGGTGGACCACCTGGCTGAGCAAGCTTTAGTAGTTTTTTTTTTAGTGTGAGTGAGCAGGAGGGCATACATGTACTGTGAGCATTCAACAGATGTTAATCCAACATGGGTCTGGTGCCCTGTTTTGATGTGAATCAGGAAATAGCCAGTTTAGAGTGATCTCTCACTGTTTTCCTTTGGAGCTGTGGACATAACCTCCTCAAGCAGCAATTCCTAAATTTCACTGAGAGGAGCTTTCATTTCTTTCTGGTTAACTCCTTTACAACATCGAAATGATGTAGGACCCACTGAGGCTGCAGGGAGAAGCCATGACGTCAAAGTTCATCTGTCGTGTTAGGATGCAGCATCGGCATCACTCCTGACAAATTCTTCTAGTGGTGGAAAAGAAGAACAAGCAGATAATCATTTAAAATGATATCCAGTGCAGTTTTACAAATTTATGATTGATAAGGTTACTTACAGGTGAACAATTACCAGTAATTGCTTACAGCTAATCAAATTATCCTCATTTTATTTGTTTGTTTGTTTTCAGTGGTGTCTAAGATAGAAGAGATGCGCAAAACAACAAAAATACCCCTGCTAGCAAAGAAAGATACTACTTGCTACAATGTATGCTTGATTTTGATATGTGAAAATACCAATGTACTAATACTGCTGCCACTGTAAACCTAGAACAGAGGCCTGTACTACAAAGCAAGTTTAACATGCCCAGGATATCTTTTTGTCATCTGGCTTCACTAAGCCTAACAACTGCAATCATGCTAAGCATTCACATGACAGTGGTTATCAGCTTGGTAAGTCAACCGAGCTCCCCCAAATCAATCCATGAGCGTGTTACATAAAAGAGACTATGTTTGCAGACTACACCAAGCATGAACACGGACAAGTGTACTTGCAGCAGAGAAGCACATTTTACAAATGAAAAGGAAACTGTAATATTAGACAAACAAGACAAAGTTAAACACATAATCCAGGGTTAAAGCAACACAGCTGACAAATACAGGAAGGACAGCTGACAACAAAATTTGCAGACTGTGTAAATGCATACATTATTAGGCTTATAATATCACTGCCCCATTAAGACATGAGTAGATATAATTACATTTGTGTATTCTTTTAAATTATTGTGTTGTTTAGATTAAATCTTATGACAGGTATGACAGTTTTAGCCTTATTCGTTCAGCTTCAACATACATTAACAAAGTAGACTTACTTTCATGTAAGTACAACAAGTACAAGGCTTCAGTTCTTCAGTCAGTCTCTCTTGTGGGATGATATCAGTGTACAAAAGCACAATGAAATGTCTTCTGATGATGCAGTTTTCAAACAGAATTGATTGATCAGTAGTAGCGCTGGTAATGACTAATCATTAAGTTGCCATTAAGAATGAAGCTGAATAAAAATGTATTAATTGATAATTAATTGATTGTCTAGAAATTGCTGTAATTGTGCCTCATTTGACATTGTTTGGTCTGTCAGAGACATTCATTGACAAAGCAAACTAGAACTTACAATAAGGAAATTAATAAAAAATGATTTTAAAAAATGAAAATGAGAAAAGAGTGTTTTTTTTTTTTATCTTAATGATTAAATAATTGTTGGTCTTTTAAACTATTGATTAAAGAAAATGCACAAAATTTACAACCCTAGTCATTATGCTTTTATACATGTCGTTCTGTTATCTTGAATACAACCTGCTCTGGAGCAGGTTAGGTGTGCAGAATAAGTTACCATAGTAATTTAAGAAATGAACCACCGTAACCCTGAAAACCCAGGGTTAAACCAGAAGTTACCTCACTAACCCCAGATCCTGCTTTTTAATGCAGGCTTCCAGTGCAACAGGCCCAACAAGCCTTTTGTTTCTCAACAGAGCATAGAGAGCATCCTCAATCATGGCTAATGTGTTTGTGTGCAGTGCTCCGTCATATCTATTAACAATTTAATTAATACCAGCTTTTAATAGGTAAATAAATCAAGTAATAATTATGTTTCTGAATAAAAACACTACCAAAATGCAGAAGTCAAAAATAAGTATCCAAAGTGATGCACTTAGTATAAAAGACAGAATCAAGCTCTTATTTGTTAGCATACACAGAGCATTACGTTATATACACATTGTATGGATGTCCCAAGCTGCTCCGTGTGTGCGTGTGCATGTGTGTTCGTGTGCGTGTGTGTGTGTGTTTTCCAGTGAGGGTATGGGGAGGTACAAGCCCTGTTCACAGTGATGTCACGCAGCCTCTCCGCAGACTGGCTGAGTAAGAGGAACAACAGAATTTCAACTGGAGAGATCAATTATAGATAGAAGAAAATGAATGGGAAAAGTAATTTAATAAATTATTGACTTGATGTCTTATATCATGTACAAAAGCAAATGAAAAATTAGATTGTGCATTTGGATGAAGTTGGATTTAAAGAGCTTCAAAATTATATTTAATTAGACAAAGAAAAAAATGTGTCATGGGTATATGAAGTTTCACTGGGAAGGGTAAATTAATGATTGCATTTGCGGCAATAGCAAATGATGTGCCAACGAAGAGTGTGACTGTCTGGAAAGGCAAGGACGGGGTGGGGGTGGCATTTGAAAGAGTCAACACCACAGTGGTCTTCTGTCTTCCCTTTTTCCCATTAGATGGACAGATTGGAAGGAGTGTTTCTCTTCTCTGTGGACTGTCTACTGTTAACGCTTTACTAGCTGCTAATACAATAATACAGCCACTGTAAAAGATGCTAGCTTGGCATGTTGCACTTACAAATACAAATGGGTGACAAATTAAACAAACCAACAAAGTGTCAACATGAGTTGCTGTACATATCCTACAAGTCTTGAATCGCTTTATATATCCTACAAGTCTCCGAAGTCCAAAGTTGTGTGTTATGGTTATGGCAAGTGTGTATAAGAGTTGCACAGAGGCATCATTATTTGATATGTAGGTTATACCAGATGTCAGGTTATGGGACAACAAAGCATAATATTGATTATGAAATATATTTCTACATCCTCATTACTATACTTTTCATCTATTTTCTTTCTCTTGTTTTATTTATTAAACTAAGTTGTATGAACTATGTGAGGCCCACCACCTCCTCTTAAACTTGGGGATATTTAAAAATCAGGAAATATCTTTCAGTTGAAAGAAATAATCTTGATGCATTAATTCAGTGATTGATTAAGGTAGATTTTTTTTAAGTATTCCAAGGTAATCAAGGAGCTGACTTTTCCTGAATAATAATGAGCAGCTTTGAATTGAAGAAATTTTTCCATTGCATTATTTGTGCTTTCCTGAATAACATATTTGGATTCAGGCGCATCTTTAATATGTATTAGGTTTGAGCGATAATTTAAAGTTTTCTGACTGACCACTGTCTGCCTATCAATTGGCAATATGCAGGTGCAGGAATATCTGCTCCTACCTCCCGTCTTCCCAAGGTTCAATTGGAAAGGTGGGTTAGTGGCAAGTTTGCACCCAACAAATAAACAAAATAAACTCACAAAGTGTTATAAGGCTTTAATTGCCTTATAACTTATTGCAAAACACATTCCATTCAAACTTGACAGAAAAACAAAACAAGATTCACCATCTTTATTAGTCTTTGCACTATTCCAGCAATCAACAATCTTGGTTTGGTCGAAATAAATCCTTAATTCATCACATTTGATGTGAAAATATTCTGGCTCTACATGTAAAGGAAAATCATCAGGGAGTCAGGGAGTGCTGCACAAGGTCAAAAAAGTATTGTTGGTGATATAAAAATGAAAAATCAGGTGCTCTTCAAGGATTGTGGACCAGTAGTTAGAAATGAAACACTCAAAGGATTTTTACTTTTACATTCACAATCAATTTGCTTCAGATTTTTCCTGATTGCCAACCAATACCTTGAACTTCCATTAGGCCTTCTGATAAGCTGGACGGGAATTGTTTTACTTCTACCTAGTACAGTATGTATGTGTTATGGCCAAAGATAAATGTTCACATGGAAAATAAAACAATACTTGTGTCTGGGGCAAAGAGGTATGCACAACAACTCTGCCAGCATTTGATCTAAAAATCTATATAATCTTAAATATTGAGAAGAAGTCTTGATAAAAACACAGTTTATAGTTCATTGCATCCATTTTGTCTAATATAAAGAATGGCATTGAGCTTTGTGGGTTTGGATTTGGCATGAACTTTATTTTACACTGTTGTTTTATTATTCCAAAGGACTTGTTCAATGCTGAATTAAACATTGGTTTCAGGACTTAAAAAGCCGATATGCTGGCTCGCACAGCAGCCCCAGGAAAGTAAATACAGATTGTAATTAGATGGAGAAACTTTAAAGTTGGATTTCTCTCTCTCCTTTGCATGAACTGTGATGTGGTGAAGCCATGGGACAAATAAGGGGGAGAGGGGAGGAGCAGCAGTGGGAGAAAAGGGAGAGAAGGGGGGAGAATAAAGACTAATTTATGTGTGAGCTTCCATTGCCATCTCTGGGACGCTGTTTCCCCTTAGACTCTGTGTCCTGGCGTCTGGAGAGGCAGAATGCAAATGGAGCAGGTTTCTAGGTGAGGTTGGGCACAGTCACAGGCCCATGTTGGGACCCGCTTATGCAGTTGCTAAACAAGTGTTCTTTGTCATGCTGGGCCCCTGGGGTTGAGCCAAACGAATCCTATCATCTGCAGTGTTGTGTTACTTAAGCAAAAATACTCAAGTTTGCAGCCACTATTTATAAGATGAAAGACCCTCTTCAGGGAACGTCAGAATTAGTTGTTTTTTTCCCCAATTAATTTGTGTTGTGAGTATAGTTTCATGGTCCCTGCATGGGCTCCCCAGTGGATTGGTTTGGTGTGCTGTGTCTGCGCTCGATAGTCAATGTGTCAAAACTCAAGGAATAAGGGACCGGTTACCAGCTTTGTTTTGTTTGCTGCTGTGAACCCACTTCAAGAAGCACGGATGATTCCCAAATAACAGAAACCGTCCTTAGTAGAATGTGGATTATTCATTATCCCTACCAGGCACAAGCAAATGCATGCATGTGTGCGTGATCACTGCTTGTCCACAGCTAATCTCAAATACTACTGGACCAATCAGCCTATTTTTGTACACATTCAAGACTGTGTGCTTAAGGACCTCTGTGATTCAGAATTCTTGAAAAACCTTTAAATAACCCTTTTTTAATTCCTCTGTGCCGGTGACAGCAATGGAAACAAGCAGTATGTTTTCACATCATATTTCAAGACACGTTGAGTGAATTTCTTCAAACATGGTACAAATGTCCAATTACACTGATTAGATTTTAGTCCCTAAAGGTCACTGTAGAAGCCATGTATTTGATTTCCGTTTAACGTGTAATAAGTCCCCCAACCACTAGGGGGTGTATGATATGCCCGAAAGCCATAGTAGATTTAAGGTAACGCCATCAAAAACAGGTCCTTACAGTTTGGAGAAAGCAAACAGTTTTGTGAGGTCTGGTTAATGTTGGTGGAAGTTGGCAAATCTCTGCTGGTCCCTTCTGACAGCTGTGCTGGCATTGCAGTAGGTGCTTCATCATCTGTTGCCTGGTGGGGAACTGCACTCTACTGAGTGCACTCCTGTAGTTTGCTTGTGTTTTTTGGGTCTTATTGCACTGTGCTTTCTCAGCCACCATAGACTTTCCTATCAATATCTCATAAGCTACTAAAGCAGTCTTGTTCCCATGAGTTACTATGTTAAAGTCACAATATGGGCATGCAATAACCACAAATGTCACCAGAGCCATGCAATAATGCAAAAATAATAATAAAAACAACCTGTTGTAGAAGATGGCTGATCATGATGGGTGTACTACTTCAGACTATACCACTGAATATCAGTAAATATCAAAGAATTGACAGCCTGTTTGCACACGTTGATGCATGACAGTCATGTAAGAGTTCACGTCGTTGGCTGAACATCTGGCAGTTGCAGTAGGTGCTTCACAATCTCTTGCCTGGCAGGGATTTGCAATCTACTGGGTACACTCTTCTAGTTTACTCGTGGATTTGTTTTAACGAAAGAACATCCATGTCATCTAATGTGTTTTCTCCCTCTCTTCCCCCGCCTTTGCTAATCTAATAAATGCTTACACACTGACTAATACTAGGCCAGAGTCCTTGATGAATTAAGAAACACTGTGTTGACTAATTGACAAAATCATTGAAAAGTAAAGATAAAATCCTCACTGTAATTGAATGTGAAGCATCATTTATCTATAGATTTGTACCAGACTACTTTATTGGATTGCTTTCCCGTGCCTGAAATATGCTTCAGCAAATTGACCTAAATTCTCGTGGGGAACATAAAAATCAGCTAAATTTACTTTAAATATACTTCTTTCAAATCCACCATGTGAAGTTTTACAATACGCCCTCTCTAATCATGGAAGTTCAGTACTTAAATCTCTTACTCCTCATTGTGGAGCGCTTCATGTCGTCAGGCATTGCTGCAGCCCTGGAACAGAATAAGGTGCTAATAAAAAATGTGTGACTCTACTAATGAATCTGATTCTGCAATTCTGCAACTCAAGCTCTTAATTATCATAAGACATTTGCTAATGTGCTCATTCAAATGGGAAACACTTTGCTTGGAATAAACTGCATGGCTTAATGACT
The DNA here is from genome assembly GCF_056507025.1 of Lutjanus erythropterus. Lineage (NCBI taxonomy): Eukaryota > Metazoa > Chordata > Actinopteri > Lutjaniformes > Lutjanidae > Lutjanus > Lutjanus erythropterus. The sequence continues at coordinate 21,806,592 of NC_139317.1, forward strand.
TGAGAAAAGAGCTTGATGACATCCTGCTCTCTTATCAACACTTCCCAAAGGCTGGCACAAGAGATGGGGGGTGGATATGATCAAACTGGCCTATAAATGAAACCACTAAATATTCATTGGCGTCTAATATGGTCACAGAGTCACTGAGATGCACCATTTCTCAGTCAACATTTAAGATTCTTATACATTGATCTGGATTCGAGGGGAGACCAAGACAACCAGAAATCTAAATGGTAGTCACTCTTGAGATGTGAGGGTGAGGAAGTGATGCCATCGCTCTTTGTTCTAACATCTGCTCGTGAAAAGAGGAAAAAAAAAATGGAAGCATTACAGGATATTTTCAAGCGCCTTTTGCACCGAGTCTAAAATAGGTCTACTTTGACAACCAACATCAAAGTAAGTCATTATGGCTGTATATGATCCATCCATTAGCTACACACTCCACTTTTGTGGCATTAATTGCTCTGTATGTGTGTGTATACACGTGCATGCTTGTGTGTGTGTGTGTGTGTGTGTGTGCGCGCACATCTGCTAACGTGTATATGCGAGCGGTGTATATGTGTGTGCTCACACACACTCACATAGCCTGTTCAGACAAGTAGAGGTGTAAAATTAAATCCCCCAGTGCAGTTGCATGCAGATGATGTGCTTCAATGGCCTAGCTGCTCTTTGCACCATTGTAATTGAATAACCTACAGAAAAGTCATCACATTCCCACTTTGCTATTCCCTCTCTGTGTAACATGTAAAAAGTCCTCTTGTAACTACCTGGTAGAGCAACCCATCAACAGCTGTTAGAGCTGACTTGAAGGTTAAATATTAGGAAGGAATCCAATTTCTCTTGTCTATTCAGCTCAGCGGTGTGTTAGATTGCAGCTGGACTGTGCTTACGGAGTGTGGGATATGAAGTGGGCTAATCAATCCCCTCTGCTTCATTCTCAAATTCCTCTCATATCAGGTCCCTGCCCCCCGGGCAGGCCTTCTGCTTTCCGAAAGCCAATTCCACACGAAATAAGAACTGTGACCTGCAGCTAGAGGGTGAAGTTGAGTTTTCCCTTCATGATTAATCTCTTCTTGGGTGGTTTTCAGAAAAAAGGAGAGGGGGAGGATAGAGCGAGAGGGAGAAAAAAAAATAAGAAAACATGCAAGTCGCTGCCTTGTGACCTGCAAGTTTTTTTCCTCTGAATGAGCCCGGTGCACTGGAGCCTGCTTATCTCCCGAGAGAAAGACAGAATTCATTTTTTGACAAGGTTTCATGTTGACATTGAGAAAATGAACTACCCGATTCTATGATTAAACCTGGGCTGTCATAATTGTCATCTGAACTGTGGTGACGAAGAAAATTTGAGTATTTTTTTTTTCCATTGCTTCTTGTTTGGAGGAGTCGGAGCTCCAGAAATGGAGTCTTGATTCAAAGCTTCAGAAAATATACTGCGTTCAGAAACAGGGACAAATAGATTGTGTTTTGTTGTTGGAGGATAATAACATTATATTTTATATAAAAAATAACACAGAGTCATTTTGTGCCGGCCAACATTCTCGCTTAAAAATACCCCTTAACATCTCACTTCAAAATGGATTTGAAATGTAGTTACAATAAACACTGGTGCGGTATCAGATGTTGAATGAACACATTGGCAATATGACCTAAAACAAAGGAGCGTGGCCTTATTATTGAGCAGATGGGCTGCCAGAGTTGAAGGGGAAAATGATATAACCTTAAAGTGACAGTATCACATTTTACAGGTTATAATGGCATCTGTCACTGCGAGAGGACCTGTCAGACTCTACTTTCATGCAGTTGAATTGCTCTTAATGGCTGTTTCTCCTGGTTCAGGCCCACTTTTAGACGTGGGGTGATGTCTGTCTAAGGAACAGTGGCGTTAAAAGCATTGAGCTAGAATGAGATGGACTTACGGACCATTTCTGCTCCGCCATTGTCATTTGTTCGATGTTTTTGAACTAGGTTATCCTCTTTGTTAAAGAAAAACTCCCCAGAGGACGGCTATGACTTCAGCATTAAATGGTCAACATTGAAAGCATCAGTGTAGAAGCAATGCGCTCACACAGGGACTCTAAAAGGCCTCTAGAAATGTTTACATTTTTAATGCCATAATGATGATCCCACATTCGATGTACATGTTTTGCTCACCCACCTTGTAAATTTTTTAAGTGTGTAAAACATCCATTTCGAAAAACAGCCCATTTGCCCACTACCACCTACCAAACAAATTGGTTGAGAACAACAAAGTTCAATCTATGTCTGAATATTTCTTTGTTTGTGTGTTTTCCCTCTCCAGCAGGGCACTTATGAAAGTGCTCTTTTGCATCAGAGATAAGGTATGATGGCCCACCGGGAAGTGAGTGAAAGTGGGTTTTAGAATATGTGGGAGACCAAATTCCTACAGCTAGAAGTACCTCTGCGCCGGGCTAAACAGTGGGCACAGGCCCCAACACACGTCCTAATGGAAGAGTGAAGTAGCATACAGTGTTGGAAGTGCAGGTTTGGGCTGAGGTAAACAAGGCTCTACCCACTGCAGGTCCAAGGGCCTGTAAGTTATTCATTAAAGATATGTCAGTTCAGGCCTCTTTACCTACTCCCACAGAAACCATCCCATTGTGTTTTCCGTAATTTAAGGCAGTCTGCTTTCCAATCAGGCAAATTAAGCCTTGGTTATTACAGATAAAGTTTTTTAAAAGCTGCAATCAAGCCTTATCTAATCAGCTTGATCTGCAATTATCTGCACTTTGAAAATGCTTTGTAGAAAAAATGAAAACAACATTAACAAAAAATATTTTTTTGAAAAAGTTGAATGCTTGTGTGCGTTTTGGCAAAAGTAGTGCTTTGTCTATAATGAGAGGTATTGTCAGTCCTTAATTAAGTCTCGTATTTCTATCTGATTGGAAAAATAAAAATAAAAAACAAATATGCTGCAGTGATTCATTTTTCTGTCATCAGATTCAGTTAGTTTAGGTGGTCTACTCTGTGTGTGATGGCATAACAACTCCTCATTGTTAGACAGAGGTGACATGATTCATGCTATAATGTTGTAATGTACCCATTTTCTGCATTACAGGGTCTATAATAGGAATATAACTGATAAATCGATTAACAAAATAATTACAAAATGTATTAATTGACAATTAATTGATAGCCTAGAAATGGCAGTAATTGTGCCTCATTTGACATTTTTTGTCTGGTGGAGCCATTTGTTGAACAAGGAAATTTAAACCTTAAACTTTAAATGAAAAAAAAGAAGAAAATAATGAAAATGACAAAAAGGCAGTTTGTATCTTCTGAATCATTAATGATTAATTGGTTGTTTTCAACTGTCAGTCAAGGAAAATGCACAAAGTTTACAAAGGAATGCAAGAAAAATGAAAGAAAATTTTGAGTGAAAATGGTTACACATTTATTAAAAACAACTTAAACATCAGTGTGATGTTTGAAAGTGTTTTTTCAGTCATCCTCTCTCTTTCAGGCCCATGAGTCATGTTGTGCTGGGCAAACATACTTGCCTAAAAATACCCCTCAACATCTCACTTCAAAATGGATTTGAAATGTAGTTATAATAAACACTGGTGCGGTATGAGATGTTGAATGAACACACTGACCCATTTCAGGCAATGTAGGAAAGAAATGAAATTCACTTTAAAAGACCACATTTACTCAAACAAGGCAAGTTTCTGGTTCTTGTATTGTTGTTACTTTTAAATCTGGTCAGAACCATTTTCCATTAGGAACTAATACAAATACTAGTGTTGATGAATTTACTTAAAAAATGTAATGTGTCAATATTTAACTTTATGCATTACTCTGTAATGAAATCAGTCACATTATTCATTACTCTTTTACTTTTTCATTACTTTCTAAAAGTCACAGCAATCCTTACCTGTCATCGCTACCTTGATTACAATTTGTCTGATTCTTATAACTGGAGTCTAATTCAATGCATTATTATATAATTTCATTATGTGTATTGTAATTTTCATCAGGCCAGTACCTGTAAGGTAATTACTGAAAATCATTACATAGTGCATTACTCTATGTCGTGTCACGTCATGTGCATTTGTAAAACTCAATAGCAGTATGATGTTAATATCAATACAATGTCTCAATGAGCTTTAAAAGCTCACAACAGCGACTGTTCCCGATATAGACCAGAGGACAACAAAAGACTGAAACACTTAGACACATGATGGAGGACAAAATGGAAGAAACGGTAAGGGATACATTTAATAAAAGAAAATACAGCTGGAGGGCAACAGGAGTCGTAGAAAAATTACAAGGAGCAGAAAGTTTGTATTGTTGCAGCACAACATTGTGATTAAAGATGTCTTTATTGAACACACATGTATGATGGTGCAACAAAAAAAATATGGAAACTTTAAAGTATCAAAATAAAAACAGCATCACAGGCATGACTTTCTTCTCAGTATGATGATGTAATCAACATGTAAAAAAATAAAAACAATAGATAGAATATAAAATAACTTATAACAAAAGACAAGGTAGACAGGAAATCAAGTTTCTTTAAAAGATTCTTGTATCATAATATTTCTTAAATTCAGTCCTGCATGATTCAAAGAATGGGTAAGACCCTGAGAACTTTGTGGATTTCCCCATTAATTTGTTGATAATCCATTAAACTTTGGAACTATACTAATCGCTTATACCTAGATTGACTATGGGGAAAATCGGAAGATGTGTTAAGTGACAAATTAAATCTGCAGCTCACATCATAGCATTTAAACATACAGCCAGCCAGATTTGTGTACTTTAATCCAAATACAGCATTGTGTATAACCATTAAACTGTCATAACCTACAATTACCTGAATAATTACCTGAATAATTACACCTGTGCAACCTGAAAATAAGATAACAACATGATTGATTTTTATTATAATAATAAGTCTGTTATTCATGAGTGTACTGTACCTTTATTGCATGTCACCCTGTTTTCGAATTGTGCTTATCACTGTCTAATGTCAGGTATCTTGTAAAGGGGAAAATGCCTCTATGTAATATTTTAGAAAGCCTATAGCCTGGAAAGCTATGGTGCATGCTAGCTGTGGATGCATACATGGTGGCCATGTCTCAGTCTGATTAGGAATAGTTTAAAAAAAAAAAGAATATAAGCAGAAAAAAGTCTCAGCCAAAACTAAAAACAAGCTTCTAAAAGCAGGTAACATTCAAGTTTGGCATTCCCAGTAATGATGTCTAAATTGCTTTTCAATAAAACTGTTCTGAGTGCAGATGTGGAGTTTTGCACAGATTCATGACCTTTTTGCACAAGCAGCATAAAAGTTTAGTTCCGGCCCTTAATGATACGAATGATGATGTGGGAGACTGACACTTTGTCAGATGCTTTTACCGCGAGGGTGAGGGTGCAGGGCGAGAAATGCTGCCAGAGTCCTCCTCACCTCATTGTCCTTTTGCAGGAGGGAGGATGGAGTGCCGCTGCCCTCTCTTTGCACCGACTACAACTGTCATCTCAGGCTCATTCAGAGCTCCGCAGCACTTAGGCCCCATTTGCTTTTAAGGATGTCTGACAGGACAGCAGCCACGTATGATCAAACTTTACTTTCACTGTGCACTTGTGACAGTTCATTGAGAGAGGCTCTAATGTGCTGTCAGCAGTGCTCTCCACTCAGCTGCCTTGATTTACCTTCCCCATCTGTCTCAGTCAAACAGCACTATGTTGAGGATGAAAGGAAGAAAGGTGGCCTGTTAATTCCACATCCTTGTATTTAACAATGAATTCACTTCACATGAACCAAAACTGTATTTCCTCTTTGAACACTTATTCCAATTACCCACATGAAACAGTCTACTGCAAGGCCCTGCTTAGACCTGTTACAGTTTAAATATTTAGGAATCTGTGACCACTTCACATATTTCCAGGAACGCTTATACAGCAGCTTTGACTGTGGAGTGATTTTGCATCTTCAATATTTTATTAGTATTAGCTACTACCAGCACATCAATGGGATGTTTTGGAATTCTAAATTTAAAGCTTGACTAATCAATATTTATATATGAATAACAGTTCAAATGACAACACGTTATGTTAAAGGGGTCACTCGTAGTGACAAACCCACAGAGAATTACCTGAATCTGCAATTTCCCTTATTTCTAAGGAGCATTTTAGCATCTTTCAACTCATTTTGGTTTTATGGCACCTTTCTTTACTGTTTTGGTTCACTCTCACCACTCTTATCAGCACAGTTTTCAGATTCAGAAGGCAGCTGTTTTTTTCTGCCCAGAACCAAACAGCAGACAAATAAAGTTAGCAACTAGCTGGTTAACATAGTGGAGCATTCAGCAGCTAAAGAGCCAGATGTTTATCTCAGGAGTTGGTGGAGCCCAAAACCAGGGCTAAAACGTGAATACTGGTCTTATATTCACCAGGTGATTAGAAAGAAGAAATGATTGATAATGTTTCTGTAAGATGTGTAAACTGGTAACTCTTTGCTACTGCGTTTGCCAGGGCTGCAGTACTGGTAGGTGGGCGCTAATGACTGGATTTAAGCCAGTGAGATGAAAAGTGGATGGTTTAGATGACATCTAAACCAGCACAGTTTGGAAGGTTTTAAATCTAGAAACTTCAAGTAAGGTTGTATGGAGGTTGTGTTTACAATATAAACACTTAACTGGAACAATAACTACATTTAGCACATGCAAGTGGACGTTAACCTGCAAGGTGAGCAGGCTACTTGTGCTAGCAGTGCTAACATTAATCCCACTCAAACCAACTAGTCTAAATTCATATTTTACTTTAATTGACAGGAAATAAGTCATTTGGAACATGCCTACTTGTGGTCATTGCAGCATGGTTGTAGTGTTTGAGTGTGGGTGGACAGATGTGACATCTCTTGCATTTTTGTGTGACGTCCTCAGTCAAAGCAGTTCTGTTTTTGGACAAAAAAAAACTTTTGGAGTATCCATCAGCTGTTGGAAGTCGAAGCATCTCTTTCCTTTTCTCCAGTCATGGCCACAACAACTGAGGGCCACAGTCTGCCAGGAAAATGCGACGTTTGTGAGATCTTCTGGCTTCCCAAGTTGGGAATTGGGCCAGGAAAATAGCAGCAAGGTCAAGGTAGTTGAGGTAACTATATAAGGTTTCCTCATTAGTCCTAAACTTCTCTTCTCAAAGGCTGCTCTGCACCGTACCTGACACCACGGTGCTGCACCATCATGTTAATGTGACAGAAAATCAATATAAACAAACGTTTTCATCATTGTGTTTGTATTTATAGCAACAACAGTGCCATCATGAGGACAAAAAGGACAACACAACATTACCGCTATCACTTACATCCCATGTATTGCGATTACAGAAATTTAACACACAGATATACCTTGAGTCCCTATAATAAACTTCTCCATGAAGAAAATTAGAAAAAATACCAATGCTTTTTTGACACCATAACACTGTTAAAAACAAATAATTTGAGAAATACAAGGAAGTTGAGAGCAATGCATGAATTAGACAGTGTGTAATGTAGTCCCAGGTGGCTAAAGAACTAGGCAGTGCATTTAAGGGTTTTAATCACATGCCTTTCTTTTATGTATTTTAGTTCTGGAAAACATCTTAAAATCATTTTAATTTGTACTAATTCATTCTGCAGTAGCACATTTTAGTCTTTCAGGATCACAGGATATGAACAGATAAATCCTTCCCTCCCTCCCAATGATTATTATGTCCAAAGCCATTCAGGATAAAACACAGAAACTAATACTAAGTATCACTCCTTTTAAATGTTTCTTGCATAATGATTCACTGCCCTTGATGAACTGAACCAAAGGGAAGGGAGCCAGAGATCAGTCAGTGTTTGGAGGCTTCAAGATCTCTCTGTCACATTATCGCGCTGGAGTGCTCATCAAAAGATGCTAATGTGTCTGTTCATTTCATTCTGAGGTCTCCATTTTGCTTTTTTATGATTTAAGCTGCATTTTTTTGGAAGTGGCTGCGTTTACAAGCTGTAATACAAGTCTCTTGAAGGCCTAATAAATACGAAACTGAATGAGATTCCTTTCTCTCTCTGTTTCGCTTTAGCTTTCTGCTTTGATCACACCATCCCATGACATATCCATCGTCAGCTTTTCAACTCCTGCAGGAGAGGGCCAAGCCTAATTGGTGCTACGAGGAATGAATCAAAGCAGGAAACGGGACTTGTTCCAAACAGAGCTCATAATGCACTAAAAACCTCTAATGTTTTCTGAGACTGTCCAGTGAGTTTACATGTCACCTTGTGTAACATTTTTCCGATACTACCTCAGTTGATGTATGGCTGTTAAAGAGTAACTGTGGTTTGACATTACACAGCCATCCTGTGAGGTACCTGTGCTGCTCTCTTGGTCCTTATTCTAATCTTATTTAACAGTCTCTGCCTGACACGCAATTCAATGCAGGCCCCCAGATTGGAGAGTTTCCAAACAATCCTGAGCTCACCCAAGCTTGGAATTGGTTTTCCGTGGAACATCTCCCTCCTCCCTTTGGGCACTTTACCAATTTGACCAAATTTGTTCCATCACTGGTTCTAAGTACCAGAAGTGTTTTCTGCCCACACTTGGACTCGTTTCTGCAATTTGCACATTCTTTGCAGAACATTAACAGCTTTGTCAGGGGCTGAGCTACTGGCTGCTGTGGTGTGGGGGCCCTCGTTTTAGGGGATACTCGGACGAAAATTACTGTAAAAACATTAACAACGGTTCAGATCAGTTCCCACTCTATAGACAACTGAAATATATAGTACAGGGCAATGCTTATTTGTTATTAGCTTTTATAAGCAGTATATAAGCACTTGAAAATCAGCTTTGATAATATATGATAAGACACATGAAGCAATCCTCATTCAAAGTTATTTGAAGTATGGTTGCGTGGTTGGAAAGCAGCAGGACTACCAGCACAGACGTTAAGCAATGTACTGCTGTGGACACTTTAAGTGTACACTATATTGAGAATATTTTCACTGATTTATCTTGCCATCAGACTGCATTTACCAGCCGGAAAATTGAACGAAACCAAATATTGCTCTCACCAAAACAACCAGACTTCTGTGGCAAAATCAGTAATTTTACCTCTCAGAGCACAAAAGTTGCTGGTCTACTGCTGCCTCGATCACTTAGTTAATTTGTGTTTTTGTGCAACCTTGGTGTTTTAAAAGGTCACTTCAGATTTACTGAAATCACACAATAACACAAACAAACTAACAGTATGAGGCAGGTCGTCCCAGCTACTACTGTATTCTGCAAGGTAAAATTACTGCTTTTGCAAAAGGGGTTTGGTTGACTGAGAAAGACCAGTATTTAGCTTATATAATGGCGGTTTCCCATCAGAGAAGGCTGTCTGATGGTAAGGTAATGCAGGAAAACTTTTCTGAATATAGCATACACTTGAACTGACATTAATTTTTTAGGTGGCTAAAATATGTTTCATACATAGCATATACTGTAGATAATACACTGATGGATACCTCACAACCCCACATCATATAATCTGGACTGTGTGATATTAAGCATTTTAATTGTTACACACGGACCAATCAATCACTGGCAAGTTCAAAACTGCTTATCCACTAGTTATGATGCTGTTACAGTTGTTGTAATTATATCTGCTTACAACTACTTTATAGTGTGTTATAAAGCATTTCTTAAGTGTTTATATACTGCTTAGAAATTTTAAATGGGGAGGGGGTTACCAGTACACAGTGTGCTGAACCTTTGCATTCTTTTTTAAAATTGATATTTTGAGTACAAAAAACTAAAAACAACAACAAAAACAATTACAAACAAACACACAACATGAGGACAATACAGAGTTTACATACAAAACTATGAATAATAATATGAATATTATTATTCAGTTTAATTCTTCACCAATCCTTGACTGAACTGACAGTCAACTCAATTTATTGTTCAGGTTTCTATACATTTTACTGGCTTTATGTCTCGAACAATCAACGCTTATTAAACTAAGTGTCTCTTATTTATATAGCCTTTTATAAGCGTCTATTGTCTAAACCATTACGCTCCTTATTTTCCAGTTCATCAAAATGAACCCTTGCAGAGAGAAATGCCAAGGTAATTATGCATTGTGTTACTGCACATTTCGATCCATCCACTTTAACCCCTCACAAACACACTTCTGGCATAGTGATACATCCACATTTAATATCAAACATAAGATATTTTTGACTCCATCACCAAATTGGTTTATTTCTTGACAGTGCCATAACATGTGTATCAAACCACAGTCGAGCCAACATGAGTCTGAATTATTAGGATTTATTTTATTCAACTATTGTGGACTAATATGCATTTGATTTTTACAATCTTCATCAGTATAAGTTTAAATCTACCTCATTTGAAGTCTTATATTTTGACCAAAACCCTGTCATTACATGCCTGTCTGTTCATATTTTGGGTTTATATTACCATGCTAATATTATTAGTGTCATTAATCTGCTGTACTTTGTGTTAGTATGCAAATGTAACCCCTGAGTCACAGATGGAGGATAAAACCTGGGTGTCACTTTTTGACAGTAAGGGTACCCTCATGCTGCTCTGGCTCACTGTGATTGAATACTAAGAAAGAGTTTACTCCACAGCAACAATGTCTGTGCTATTGCACTTAAACTATCAGTATACTATGTTCATAATTATGTAGGCATAAATCACTGCATCCAACTAAAGTTTAGCCTCTAAGCCTTATAATTTGAGATAAATATTCTTTGCCACAGAGGCATCTGTCCAGTTGATGCATATTGGGAATACAATGGACCACTAAAAGTTGATATACTGTAATGGGCTAAGATAATTAGAGTTATAAAACCCTCCATAAATGCCCCATTGAGATCAGGAGTGTAAGATTATGCCCACAGAAATGCACGCCCACTGCTTTTTTTAATTTAAGGGATGAGTGTTAGCAGAAATATCATTTAGCCATGTGATCACATTGGAGGTGTACATACAGATAAAGACTGGGATGCTTCATAAAGCACTGCTTTAGAGTTGGGTGATAAGTGCTTGAATTATAAGTCAGCTAATGTGACCGAGTGACTGTAAACTTTCCGGCAGTTCTGAGGCTCGAGCTGCTGCAGCGAACAGCTTCAGGCTCCAAAAGTAATTAACAAAAACTTAAAATAATTTGAGCTAATTCTTCTCTTGCTATCTAGAAGAAAATGATGCATTACTGTATATGTTGATTATGAGTGGAAAGAAGGCCTTTATCTGCAAAGTGAATACCTTATGCTGAGCCTGCTTCTTTAAAGAGGCAGCTTCAGGGGATATTTGCAATGTGCATTTTTCCCTCCTCATTTTCATTTGTGACTATCCTCTTTACATCCACAATTCAAATGAAAGCTTGCTGTCGCTACATGTCAGTCTTCACCTGCAGGAAACAGCAGCCTTTGTGTCCAGCGTTTGTGGATATAGTCAAACATGATGAATAAAAAAGCAAAATACAGAATTATGCACTTCGACAATGATTTTACAGGACTTTGGTCTGTAAATGTAAATTAATTTAAAACATTTAAAAACTGATTACTGATAGCCTATAAAAGCCTCTTTATATACAATAGGCCTATATCACAGCATTTCATTAATTTCTATTAAGAAAAGCAAATTAAAAAGTTATTTTTAGTTTAGGATGTTATTTAAAGGAGCAATATGTAGCAGTTGAGTATCCAAAAATGAGTACTGCAGTTCCAGTAGTGAGTTATATAGCAAGTAGTTTTCCCAAACTCAAGGAAGCTCAGGCAAGTTGCAGGAAGACTGCAGGAATGTAAGATTTCTCATGACTCAAATAGACACTTACTCATTCTGCGAACACTGGGTAGTAATTTTAACTCTAACTAACATGAAATGGGCAAACAAAAACATGTTATTTAACGTATTTCAACTTGGTGTGTTTCTTTAATCTCTAAGGACTTATTACAGTCTTTTTATGATTTATTACAGTAAACTATATTACAGATTTTTCCTGAGCACAAGCTGGATTCATAAACAGCCTCCTCCTGTATTCAAATACACAGTTAAAACAATCAAGAGCTAATAGAACAATGAGCAAGCTTCAAGGAGAAGAAAACACTGAGTTTGTCAAAAATGAAGCCTGTTAAGTGTGATTGATCAATGAAAAAACATTATACAGACAGAAAATTCAAATTGCCAATTTTCCACAAACTTCCTGCAGTTATTGTGTTACACTATTTTGGTTAATTGTACAGTTTATCATTTTTTATTGTTATACACTGAATATACTATGAAATTTCCACAAGATGTGTGTCTTTTTCGAGGATCGTCAGTTTACTCAATGATAATGAAGGGGCCCCTGAAAGAAAAGGTTTGGGAATCAGTGGTTTAGATGATACTGGATGCATAAAAATTGGCAAGCTGGCGAGTTTCATTCATGTGTCAGTTGCTTTTGTTTTAATTTCCAGAAAATAATTTATCTTCTCTTAGACTTTGCTTATGTTTGATTCGAGTTATATTATATACACAGCAGCATATGAGTTTGGTAGCAATTTATTTGTGTAATTCTGCAGGCCTTGTGTGATCCCGGCCTGCTGCACTGTGGCAGCCTCTGCTCTGCTCACTTCCCTGTGAAAGCAGAGAGACGAGAGAGTGAGAGCTGGCCCCATTTAATGTCCTCTGATGTGCTCAGCCTGTTCTTTATCTCTCTCTGCATCATACCGTTCTGAGTGGCTGTAATAGGATAATAGACTCATCTGTATTTGTTTTTAGACCATTGACTTGAAACCTCGTTGATACATTAATTTCAGCAAATGCAGGTTTTCCGCTGGCCTTTATTTCCACCATGAAATATCTGAAGAGCACATTTCATTCAAAAAGATGCAGAAACATATATATATATATATAATATAATGCTAAATGATTCTGTGCATCGTGATCTACAATCAGCTGGCAGTTTATTAGGTACACCAAGCTAAAAATAATGTTAATACAACAGTCCTGCAGTAAATTCTTCCTTCCTGAAGGTTATGTTTTTGTTAGACAGCAGGAAGTGGACACCAGCGACCTGTGCATGATTTTTAGATGCTTAAAATAATTCAACTTAATTTGAGCTATTTGTTTAAGTCCAGTTTAAGTATGACTCTCTACTACATAGTTCTACATGCATGTCCATGCAGTTGGGCCTGCTGACTATGGTGATGTTTACCGAAATTAAAGAAATACTTTGTGCTCACACATTTTATAGGAATAGTTTGAAATTCTGGGAAAAACTCTAAGATGAGAAGACTGATACCACTCACATATGTCTGTTAAGTAAAAGGCTGGAGCCAGGAGATAGTTATCATAGCTTGGCAGAAAGGCTTGAAACTAGCCCGGTACTCTCCAAAGCTTACAAAATCTGCTTACCAGCACCTCTAAAGCACATTAATTTACATGTTAATGTGTGTTAGGTGTGTAAACAATATGTTTGTATTCCATTTACTTTGGAAGTCTGAGCTGAGAATGATGTCATACCTTAGTTGACTATAATCCAGTACTAGTCAGGAAACCAAGATGGATGCCTCTCGGAACACCTTTGTCGTTGGCAATACCAGTTGACAACAACACATTATGTGGTATGTTGCACAGACAAACACCGCAGCAACATGTCTACAGATAGAAGTTGGGCAGTACACATCTTTTTTTCCATTTTTTTTTTTAAATAAAAACAATTCATTTAGTTGCTAGTTAACATTAGAGGGCTCAAACACATGGCTACATTAAGGCACTCAGGTTTTTCCATCACATGAACGACATCCAAAAGAACTCTCTTGGAAACGACACTGTATTCTTCCTGCTAATGCAGTGTTTTATGCAGCAGGAGGGGGCTGTGTAAACTCAATGCATACACAGGTAAAAGCTGCACCAAGCGCCAAACCCAGTGTCCCAGCAGCCTTTTAGTGGGGATGTCATGTTTGCTTCCTGGGGATATGGATGCCCAACTCAACACGGCAAACCCTACTTAAAATCTGAGCATATTCAGGCCAGGAGAAGATAACAGGATTGCACATGAGACCTGTGCAAATGTCTTCTGAAGGGCATTGGGATAAACAGGCACTTGTCTGTGCAGTGGAGGGAGGGGGTGTCGGGTGGAGGAAAAGTGGGGACTTGGGATGGGAGATAGCCAGGCTCTTCCAGGCAGATGGCCTCCCCGGCTCATCCTCCCGCCCCCCTTTCTCCACCCAACTTTGGGACCTCATTCCCTTTCATATTGTTTTGTATGAAGGCCAATGTCCTTATTTATGATTTTTTTTCTGTTCAATGTGTGCGCTTAGAGACTCCAGTGGTGGTGAAGTTGCCATGACTTTCATTAAAGCCGAGGCCGAATGAAATATGGATGTGCAGGGAGTGAATTAGAGTGATGGAATGGGCCAAATATTGCCTTCGTGGTGTCTCGGCAATGCTGTCTTGAGGGGATAGATACTCAGGCCTGAGGAAAGTAAAAACCCCTCTCCAAGTTCAGCGCATTCATCAGCAGGCCAGAGAAGTTTGCCTCCATGCAATGTTGATGACTGTTGTGCTGCTGAGTATTTTGGTGTGTGAGGAAACACCGGAATTGGTGGGAATATCCGTAACCTTTACCTGTGATGAGGGTTTGACCTTAAGAACGAGACTCTAACAACTTCAATGTTACTTCAACAAATCTATTCTGCGTCTGACATTCAAATACCAATGGTGCTTAAAATGCAATTTGCTTTTAATGATTTAATGAAATGAGTCAGAACAAGGAAAGGTACAGTACTTTTTTCTGTGGATAACACAGAATGACTAAAAGGAGAAACCCTAATAATGGAGGAAAAAAACAAAACGAAGTAATCCTTACTTAAAGGGATAGTTTGGATTTTTTGAAGTGAGTTCGTATACCTCGGTTTCGTGAGCCAGCAGGAGTCCCAATGTAGGAAGCTAAGTAGTGTACTGCTGTGGACAGGTGAGCAGCAAAATTCATTTTTTAGCCAGCGGTGGGTTATATGTTAAAATTTTCCAACCAGCTTCCACCAGCCATTGACTGGCTCCCCATCCTCCCAAGTTTCAGCTGGTAGATGTGTGCAAGTGGCGAGTTTTGCCACATTACGTTTGCTACGTAGGTTCACTAAATCCAACAAACAAAATAAACTCACAAAGTGTCAAGAAATTAAACATTATTTCACCTGCTTTCTTTATTAAACAGAAAAATACACCCATACATCTTCTGAATTCAGGTTTTTCCTTTTACCAAATAAGGACTAACTTAATTCTTAATTGCCTTGTTAATTCAAGGCAAAACACACTTCATTCAAACTCGAAAGAAAAACAAAATAAAACTCACCAAAACCATCTTTGTTAGTGTTTCCACTCTTCCAACAATCACCAACTCTGGGTTGGTCCAACTGCAATAGATGCAAAAATACTCTGGTTCTACAGGCTGTTTTCTTCATATTCCTCCTCTGCTCATCGTCCAGCCCAGTGAGTGTGTACTGTGATCCTGACACTCATGCAGACTATGAAATTAGCAAAATGAAATGACAAAAAAAACAACCAGTGATGCCATTGCTGACAAGTGATGTATTCGTTCAATGTATTCAGAGTATTTTCACTGCGTTACCTTGCCATCAGACAGCCTTTTCTGAAAGGGAACTGTTGTTATATAAACCAAATGTTGCTCTCTCTTCAAACTAACCAAACTCCTTTGACAAACAGTAATTTTATCTTAAATAAGATGGGAGCTGCTGGTCTGCCATTGCCTCAATAGGTTAGTTTTCTTATTTTGAGATTTTAGAGTTTTAAAGGGTTAGTAACACAAACAAATTTACAGATCAAGGCAGTGGTAGACAAGCAACTCCCATGTTGTGCCAGGTAAGATTCCCATTTTGGTGGCAATAAGATAGCGATATAATTAACTTAAGTTTTCCATCACGACAGGCTGTCTGCCACCAAGGTAAAAAATGAAAATAAAAATATAGGGTGCATATAAATGATTGATGATGATGATTTTTTTAGGTGGGCCTTTTTTTAGGAGACTGAAATATGTTTTGTTGCTGACCCTGTCCACAGCAGTTATCTAACTACACTGGTACTCCCGCTGCTTCTCCAAACTGGGAACATGCTCACCGCTACTGTAGCTAATATACTGACTATGGATAAGTACTTGATACAACCCAATTTCAAATACTCTGAACTATCCTTTAAATAATGGAGGAAAATCTTAAGTTTATATAAATTAATAGTTTACCCTACTGCATGAGAAATAAGTCAATTCTTGGCAACAGAGAAATAAAGACAAAACTGGCACTTTATTTAAACAGCTAAAACGACTGTACAGAACATTAAACATTATATTAAACATTAAGTACAAGTGAACAGCCTGGCATCTTCCTCATTTGTATTTGAAGATTATATTGCATCAGAAAGTATAAACTACATATCTCAGCCCCCAGATCAAACACAACCCATCCAACCTGAAATAAGAACATGTTTTTTTGCAAATAGCATACAGATGGAAGCTGAAAAACGCTATTTCAGCACACTGAATAATTGGCTATTGACACCAAGTTGTCATGACACCAAGTTGGATCCACTTGGTCCCAGCTTGGTGTTATGCTGCATAAATGAAATGCAGCAGAGTCAACAATATGAATTCAGTTCATTCAGCTCAAAATAATCCCAAATAGGCCTTGGTGTGGAAAAGTTTGCTGTGTGAAGTGAGTTCACCTCATGAGTTTATTCAACAGCAGCAGCAGACGGCTGCTTCCTTGAGTGTCTTACAGTAAAATGTAAAATGAAAATTAATCCCCCCCCTTGTTGTTTTGTTTAAGGATTACTAATCATAGTTCCCCTTTCAAGGACTTTCCACATACTGGCTCTAAATCTAATTTGGGTCACACGCAAACTGATAGAGATGTCAAAGGCTTCCACCTTTACTGCAGTGTGTACACAGAAAGTCTGCTTAAGGGGAGCAACTTTCGCAGTACCAAAAAGTGTATTCTCGTCGCGGCGGTTCTGTGGGGAGGGCAGGCTGAAGTGGGAAAAGAAAGCTTAATTGAACAAACTAATGAGTAGTTCTTATTTCCATTGGGGATGTGCCAGTGAGATTGCTGGACAGTTTATCTGTGATAAATAAATGCTTTAGGAGCTAATTAGCTTCGAGGCCCTCAGGGGAGGGGGGTGTTGAGTGTCCGAGTGTGTGCTTGAGTATGTGTGTGTTTTCGGTATATTGCCGTATCTTCAAGTCGACACTAGTCTACTTCCTGTTCTTTCTCTCTCCACCCCCTCACTCACACATACGCATCCACTTCAAACTATTCCCATGTTTAGTTTCCCTAAAGCAACAACCACAGAGCTACTAAACAAGCTCCAACTGAACTGACATTGTTCTCTGTTTGAAGTGAAAATGACTTTGTCATCCTTTTCTCTCTATGATGAATGTTATAACACAGGCATCAACAAGAAAATCTAGCTGCTTGTTTCAACTTAAAGGAGTAGTTCAACATTTTGTGAAACACAAATAAGCTGTTTTTTTCTCATATGAACTCCACACAGTGTCCAGAGATCAGGTTTGGGCTTTGACTGGAATTGCTGTTTCACACTTGTACAGGTAGCACACAGCAGGAGATTTTCAGATGTGTTCTGACCTAATGGATATACACTGGTTTAAGTGAGGGGTGGCACCTGGCCACTTCTTTATGACTGTTTTTGCATTTTTATCAATACTAAATGTATTTGGACATATCTGCAGTGTCAACAGTTATTATTAATGCTAATTTTTGCTTTGCGCGAAGAAGCATTAAAGGAATAGTTTGGCATTTTTACTGATGTTAGATGAGAAGAAAATCATCTCTGTTGGTTCAATATTTGGCTAATTTCAGTATCAAATTAGCATAGATCACATATGAGATTGTAGCAAAGTTTAAAACCCTGGTATTGTGACAATCCTATTAGTGCATGAAGCTCCATGGAAATGCCTTAAACATGCATTCTTTTCAATGGCCAGCAGGGGTGACTTCACTGGTTGTAAACATAAGTCAGATTGTATGTACACTTATTTGAAAATTACCCTGCTACTCACTTGATTTATAACCCCAGTATACAGTTTCCTAATGAGTTTATGGTCTTGGTCTATGGTGCTAGTTTCCAGTCTTCTTCAATGCAGCATGATGTTCATTTTGTAAATTATGGTCCCATGTAGAGTAAAATAGACATAGAAAGCAGGGTGTGCTCTAGGGCGGGGCTAGAGTGTGACTGACAAGTCATTCTCTTTGAGTCCGTCCAGTGCAACACACAGGGCTCAAGAGACTCAGATCAAACTGTCAAACAAGACAGTATTGATCAAATATGAATCAAGATTCTGTTAAAGTTTACCACCTAAGATGTTTTAACAAACATTTTTTAGTGTAATGTTTAGTTGTAGTATGAGTAAGATCGTGACCAGGCAGCAACCATTGTGTGTCCAGTGAACAGAACCTCCTGAAACTCAGATCAATCTGTCAAACTAGGCAGGGTTGATCAAATAGGAAACAATATTCTGTTACTACATTGCCTGTTTGTCCCCTAAATATTTTTAGATACATATTTTAGTGTACTGTTAAGCTGTAATATGAGAAAATTTTTGGCTTGGCAGGCCACCATCATTTCCTGCCAAAGGGACGAGCCAAACCCCAAGTCAGTATGTCACCCACCAGCTCCACACATTTATTTGTACTATGCATGCTCTGGTTGCAGAAACAAAACAAAAAAAAAACAAGATGGGGACCCCCATAATGCCAAATTCAAGACACCAGAGGGTGAAGTCACAGTTGGTTCACATTTGTAGCTTTGCATAAAAACTATAAAAACTGGGAGGAAAACGGCTAGCCTGGCTCTGTCTCAAGATAACCAAATCAATCCACCAGCACCTTTAGAGCTCACTAATTTACATCTGATATCTTATTTGTTTAATCAGTATAAAAACCAAAATGAGAAAACGACACATTGTGGTTTTATGTGAATGATTAGAGTTTGTTACAGAGCCAGCTGGCCACCCGTTTCCTCCTGTTTTTGGTCTTATATTGAGCCTCATATTTGGCAAACAGATAGCCTACATCTGACTCTGTCAAACTGTTCCTTTAAATCAACCAAATACTTGCCTTTAACAGTTTCAGTAGTATTGTCTTGACGGCACTTCAGTGGATCATACGCAACAGTCACCCGTGCTAAGAATTTCACCTATCACACCATTTAGGGCCCCTTTTCTGTATCTGTGTTTGGCTGTTGGAAGATGTATGCTACAGCCTGTTCAGATAAGAGCATATCTGCCAGTGGGACCACATTGAAGAGTCAGAGGTTGGCCATATCTCAGTCTCTGCAAAGGCGCCACATCTTGGCATCAGGGTCTAGTGTCCCCATGGTGATGCGCTCTTTGCAAGGCAAAATCAAGCCATTACTTTCTGATTGACTGTTGCATTCTTGAACTCCTTTAGGGGCAATATTTAAACAGCACCATTTTGTCTGACATGTGTCATGCATCCTGGTACACCACATTTTCACATTATTAAGGTATAAATGGTAGTTGAGCAGGTCCAGTTGTGTGTGAAATGTAATGTGATGCCGTCACCTTGTAAAATGGATCAAAATTGCATCTCATAATGAATTTTATGTTACACGTACAAGCTCTCTTTTGGGAAATTTTTCTCATCTTCATGGAAGCAACATTATGCAAGACTTGGTATTTTTTTGCAATTTGGCACCCGTACAGTTTTGAATTGCAATTCACTAATATGCCACTATTGTAAATATGGACAGCTATATATGTGCATTTGTTATGGCTGCATTACTTATGATCAAAAACTAGCGAGCAGACAACTTCGCTAACAGAGCCAAAGGGGGACACCGCAGTTTGAGCATTGTTGTCAGAGTAGTGAGTATTTCAACATGTTTCCTTGATCTTGGATGATATATTGTGGTTATTTTATGATGTGCTGCATTACATTTTACAGATTTCTCCTTTAAGGTAGAATAGTTGTATAATGTTGCTTTAAATGTGGTAAATTTAAGGCCTTTGCCATATTTCAAAAACATTTTAACTTAATTGCAACGTAGAAGGTCAATAAGTAAAATTCAAAAGAAGCCATCAAATTAAAACCTGTCTGAAGTGTTCTGATATAATCACTCTAAAGTTAAGAAGAGTAATATAGTCCTTTTAACAGTAAACGTTTTTATTCACAGCTGATGTATTCTTTACAGACATAAGGATCGACACTGAGGAAGCATTCAGAAATGTTATGAAAAGTGTCTGAATAGCAAGGCATAAATTGACTGAGAAAGTTTGTTGAAGATTTCAACAATGAAAAACGAAATGAAAACTTTTCAGTTATACAGCAACACATTCTTTGTATTGTCAAGGAATCTGCTTTTGTTAATCCATTAAGCAAAAGGCTCCCTTTATGTGCCATGGTCAAACATTCAAGAGGGGGACTACAAATTTCTACGCAATCACAGTGAGTTGAAGTAAGAATTTGAAGAATAGAAGGTGGAATACAATATGCACCGGTAGAATAGAGTGAACATGATAATTATGCTAAATTATAAAGTGTTGCTGACATCTGTCACCCCAGAATTTCTTTCAACAAATGAAGAGAAATAAACACAGAACATTCCTCTGTTGTGAAGGAGTGTAATCCTCTTGCCTCCCTGTGCTCTTTTCTTTTCTACTGACAATGATAATTACAGTTTTTGTTGGACGGCTTTCAAGGATTTATCTCCTTTTTGTATTAATGGCTTTCTGAAGCTTTTAAATCCAAAAAGTTTAATTTGTTGGTTCTGTGAGGCCATTGTAAGTTTTCAATTTTCCATACTTTTGTTTGAAATACCTTTAAGTTGTGATGTGACATTCCTCTTGATGTTCTGTCATAGAAAAATATTTCACAGTTCAGCTGCTGCACTGTGTCTATTTAATATATAGACACTGTGTTAATTTTTTGATCAAAAGGTGGCATACACTTTAGGTTTCTCCTGAGGTCAATCTGTTTGTGCGACAAAAAGGCTTCGATTCAAGAACCCCTCACTCTCAACAAGTCCTCGAAAGTACATAGTTTGTTATTGGCCTAGAGTTTTCCACGCAGGATGATGTCATTAGTCTGCGTCTTCCAATGCTGTTTTCTGATCTGACACTGCTATGGTTAATTGTTTTGTTTAGGCACTAAAAGAACTCAGTTAAAGGGGCAATATGCAGCATTCAGCCTTATTAGATGTCAGCAAACATCTTTTTGCTTTGTAAAGATATATTGGAGTAATGGTGTTCTGCAGAAATAATGAAGTAACACCCCCTCTGTGTGTGTAATCTGACCTGCTCTATGTGTGCATGTTAGTACATGTGAGTCCCTCTGTCCCTGTGTCTGTTTTCAGCATGGCAGCCCGGCCAGTAACTTTCTCACATTACAGCTAAACAGTACACTAAGCTATATTTCTGAGACTATTCTAGGCAAGAAACAGGCAATGCAGTAACATAATCTTGATCCATATTTGATCAGCATTGCCTAGTTTTACAGTTTGAAATGAATTTTGTGAGCAGTGTCTGTGCAGATGTCACTTTCTTTCTATTTTTCCTAATATAATTGAGTAAATGAAGTGTGCATTTGCTTTGGTCTGAGGACTGGGACCTCTAGTGGCAGTGGTTGTTGTATAAAGTACCTTTAAAGTTGGGAATGACTATGGTCATGGTGAACAGCAGTCTCTCATGTCAAAGTTCAATGTTTTGTTGACCTGTTAAAAAAACTGGACTTCCTCCTTCTGAAGGCTTTTGGACTTTATAATACCATCACGCTATTTCGTACCTACAACATTTATTGTTGCTTCGGCCAATAGAGCGCTTTGTAACTTATCTTCAAGTGTAAACCCACCGTGATGTCATCCACCGGTTTGTGGACTACTGTTTTATAAAGCCTTGAGTTTGGCATTAGCCAGAAGTGAGCATATTTCTAAAAGAGGGTGGAGCTGGGAAGGACACACATTGCTACGCCTTTATCCTGGTTCCATCTGACTGAGACCCCGAGGACACACAGTGTTAGCAACTTGTCAATCACGAGGTAGCCACACCCTAAAGCAGACCCTACTTTATTATTTATTTTACTTTAAATGCAACCAAAATTTACAATATGAGCGTGATGCTCTATTGAAGAAAGTGTTGAAACTAGTGAGGCAATAAACTCATTAGGAAACAAGTGACAAGGAGGGTCTTTATCTCATGAGCTTACATACAATACAACTTTTTGCAACCAGTGGACTCACCCCCTGCTGGCCATTAGAGAGAATGCACATGTAAAGCACCTCAACATTGGCTTCACTTTTCAGATTGGGAATCTCTGTCTGCTATATATACAGTTTAACATTTACAAATATTGTTTTTGAGCCCTGAAATGATCGTTACGCTCTTTATATCTGTTATCAATTCTATCCCAAACATAAAGGCTTGACTGCCAGCTCTAAAATAAAACATACTCTACACTTTTGCTTCTTTATTGGTTGACACACACACCAAAATCCAAAAGCACCACTAAACTGCGAGATAAAAGATCACATCTAAACCAAAAAAGCCATTGAAGTACAACAAGCCATCTGGGTTTAAATCAAAGAAAACTCCCTGCCACCAAGCCCTTGTTGGGCCAGTTTTTCAAAATGTCCTCCATGTTGCAATTTCGGGACAATGACTGACAGACCACAGAGTGTATCCCCTCATTCAAAGCTGAGTGCTTATAACCAAGCTGGGTTTTAATCTGACCGAGCCACCTGTGAGGTTCGTTAGAACTTGAGCCCACAGGGGCGAGCTGGGCTTCATTACTGTGTCGCTGGTTCTGGCCCAGTTCTCCCTTTGCTCTATCTCTCTGCCTCTCTATTCTTCAGTACCTTGCAGGCATGGTACAGAAATGAGAGCGGCTGCTTGGTCCTCCACATCACTCCATGGCCGCAATTTGTCATTTTTCACACGAGATGAAGCCTTTTATGAAACGAAATGAGTTTCCCTAAAATGAAGCGCCACAAAAGCTCCGTGATTAATTTGCTTGTTAGGCTATTGCAGCTGTCACCTGTGGAAGACATCTGGACAGCAGATTGACTAATGCCAGCGGTGGGGCTGAAACACGGCTCTCTCTCTCATAACCTACCCTACAGTCAGCCTTTCAGCAGGCTTTTAAAGGCACTACTCACTGTTTGAAATAGCCCCTTTCTGAGGGGCAATTAATAAGCATTACTTGTGATTGACATGGTAATTAGTTGCATTAATGTGGTCATAAGAGGCTTTGTATGGGGGGCTGCAGTGAACTGATGACGGGTGGGCAGTAGACGTTAGAAAACGAGGAACGAGTACTACGACCTCACTTAAAAACTAATTGTCCATTTGATTACCATCACTTTTTTGACAGTAATTTTGTCAAAAATGGCACAGCTAAAGTAACAAAGTATAATTTCAGCTCTCAGATTATGTACTACTTAATCATGTGAATCTTTTATGATCAGTGCAGAGGATATAAGAATTGGTTTTCAGTAGCACTTTTGCGATGTGTTTTTATAAAGCCTTTATAACACTGCAAATGTATATTATGTGGTGCAGTAAAATGAAAAAAATACCCTTTTTACGACTCCAGAATTTGATAGTAATACAGTTTGCATGAGACACAAGGTAAGTAAAAACTTTTACAAATAATTAAGTTTATTCAGTGTTGATTACTTTTTCATTTTAGCTTGAATGAAGCCTGTTGCACTAAACAAAAGATGTAGGTTATTTGTTTATTTCATTTAAAAAGAGACAGTGGTATTTTTCTTAGGAGTTGGCAAAACCAAGGTTAAGAAGTTATTGAAAATGAAACTTAGAGGTCATATGACAGGTGGCTAAAGATAACAGGGGATGCTATCATGCTCTGTTTCACCTAAATTTGTAAACAGGCATTTATGAAACACTTTAGCTGTAAGAACATGATTAACTGAAGTGTATTTTGGAGTTTTTTAGAAGTTATCAAAAATCCCATATTATTCAGGCTGTAGTCTACTTTTTAAGTTGATTGTGAACTTGTTAGCAAACAGTTGCTTATACTGTACCTCATAAAGTCCAGTAATCATTCTCTTTCAGCTCTGCTTTTGGTCCCCACCAACTCTTTATGGAAATATCTGGCTCTTTATTTGCTAAATATTCCCCTGTGTTCACCAACTATAGTTGCTAACTGTGTCTGTCTACTGTTGTGATACTGAGCAGGTAGTGTACAGTGGGTTTTTAGAGATTTTTTCTGCCTGGTGCAGGTGAAAACCATGTTGTGAGAGCAGAGAGAGTGAACCAAAGCAGTTGAGTTGCAGCCGGGCAGCTAAACGAAGACCTGAAGTCCGTGAAGCTGAGGGAAGCTGCAGATTCAGCTGATAATTGCCTGTAGTGACCCCGGTTATTTGATACAATGCTATTTCTTGTCTCAGAGGTTTTCCACAATAATGTAAACTCAGTCACCACCCAAAAAGCTAAAACATGTAAAACCAGCCATATGGTCCTTTTATTAAATGTCTCTTAGAGGGTCCTCTAACTTGTATTATTCTCTCAAATACTTTACATTAAAAGGATTTACACTGCAAACTCTGAAGGTTTCATTTTGTTCCTCTATGTGAGCTGTTGGAGGCCTTGGAGCCAATCGCAGAACACAGAGTCATGTAATGGTGAGCACAGGCTTATTTTTTAATTATTGAGGAATTAGAGGGTAGCATTGGTTTATTTGTGTATCCTGTGTAATAAGGAAACTTTTCTTAGAAAACCAACGCTTTGTTGAACTAACTGGTATAACAGTAAATTCAAAAACACAACACAATACTCTGAGATTCACAGAGCAGAGATTGGATCAGGCTATTTTGAATGGCATCGGATGGATCCTATCTTATTACTGTGACCAATTCTCTTCTCCGTATAACTATGAAATTCCTGAGACAGAGAGAGAGCATATAAAGTACACTGCTACTGTAACAATAAACTGCATTGCAATGGCAGCATCACTGACAGACCTAAGTGAATGCTTAACGCTCAGTCATAGACTCACTATGTGCTCACTGGACAATTTAAGAAGACCTTCACTGTGTGTGCCTGACAAAAAAACAATACTGATATTGAGCTTTAGGCTGGGTTTTGAAAATAAACCTTTTAGAAACATGAATGTCTGTCATACTGTGCAGAGTCTGTACTCAAACCTGTGCGCTGATGTACTGACGCTTCAAATACGGCATAATTGGTCAGTGCTCCTGCTCCAACCATGACCCTGTAAGTACAACTGTAGTGTTATTTCTGGAGGCGTCCCTCTAGCGTTATGTTTTAATGTCCCATTGAAGTCAGGTAGGGTAGTATAAAGAGTGAGAGAAACTCTGCACTCGGAGGAGGTGGGGTGATTGGATGGGCTGAACAGACACTGGACTTTCACCCAGGAGACCGGGGTTCATGTTCCTTGTGAAACCAGTAGTCAACGTTGACTTCTTTATAAAATGTTACATAAGCTTCATAACTTATGTAATCTAACTGGTGTATGTATGTTACATAGGAAGTTGGGACTGATAATACAGTATGTCGCCAGTGCAATACTGTTAAGTTTGCATTTACGGATTAGCTTATGCTTTTGTATATGTATATTTACCATCAATGAGCAGATAGAGTTCAGTGACTATGCAGCAACTCAGGCCTTTGGTCACTCATACAGTAAATGGTCCGTGTTTTAATCTTGGGAACTATTCGTTACCCTAATATCCTTATAAGCTGTAACTGTGTATGTGCGTTTCCATCCACTTGTTTTTATGTGCATATTGGATTTTTGCATGAAAGTACCTGAATGAAAGAAGTCGAAATATTAAAAAAAGAGTTTTTATGCATGGCTGAGGTGGAAAAGTTTGTGTATCGATTAAAGCAAAAGCGTAAGAGAAAATAACACGTGACTAACAGGTCCAGTGTGTAGATTTAGCGGGATCTATTGTCAGAATATGGCAGAAATCTAATCCTATGCACTGGTTCTTTAAATGTCCACTGAAGAGACGAAAAAGTCCGTCAGACAAAAACATCATATATGTGTAATACATGAAACAAAGCTGTAAAAGGGACCATACAGTTTTTTTGAGCATCAGAACCCCTGAGTAATGACTCATTTCAATATCAGAATTCAATGAGTTTGGTCCAATAACATTTAAAAAGTCTCAAAGAGTTGAATGATTAAAACATTTTATCCCCTTCAAGTTAGGGGAGGCTGAACCGGAAGTTAGCCACTTGGCTGAAGGAAGTCTGCCCTTCCTCTGTCTGCCACACAATGTGAAGCATATGTGGAAACTGGAAGTTGCATTGAAGTTGGCTTCATGCACCACTGAGCAGCTGTCATATAAACGGAGGCTTGCCTTCATGTTGTATCCAGTTCTTCTTGGTACATCAATGCTCCTAATATTAGCATAAAAGTAGTGGATGGAACTGGGCATTTATTCACATTTGTTTAAAATTTACTGGAAATCTGGACGTAAACTTGGCTCATGAGAACATGCAGTGTAGATAGTGGCTTAAATGTCTCCATGTTTAGCTGTTTTAATATTGCTGTGTCCCAAACCCATGCTAATTCAAAGCAGGTTTTTATTATGTATTGTGTTCACACTGCAGTTAAAATGTAAATCTGCACAGTGTTTTTCTTGGATGAGTTAAGGTGGGTTTGCCAAGGCAGCACACCATACCTTGTTTTAAGTTTGCTGCGGCTGCAACATACCAGATACAGGAGAGGAAAAAAGCTCTCCAAGTCATATAATCAGCCTGCACCTTACTGTACCATGGTAGTCCTCACAAACACCAAACTGCAAGGGGAATGAAGGGCATTGTTCAGTGTAAATGCACTTAACTCCTTGGCTAAACTTCTGCTGCATCCCTGTAGCTATAGCCTCAAAGTCATTTTAGACAGAACTGACAGACTAATCTTGCCCCTCCCAGGCACTCAGTGAAATGATGCCTCCTCCGAAGACTTCAGATCCCAGCCTCGCTGCCTCTCTGTCCTAATATCTCTCCTCTCATAACAGCACAACCAGAAATACAAACACACCGTGGCATATTGCCATGACGCCGGTGTTTTTAAGATCAAATGCCTGGCCACATAAAAGCAGCATTTCCAGCCAAAACACTCCCCCACAAACACATACACAGCCACGCTGACAGACACACACACACAGACACACACATCCTGCACTACAATGGCTGTCGCAGGGCTATTTCAATAATCCCCACCATGTATGTTTAATGGTGAGGGCCCAACAGGAAATGATCGGCAAATGAAACGAAGCAGCGGGTTATTACGTACCACTCTGGTGTCAGCCCAGGCCTCCCCACCATTAATTTTATTGTAACTCATTTCTGCGGCCAGAGTGGAGCAGGATTTAATGTTTCCATTCCCCACTCCTGTTCTGCATGACAAATTGTTTTAATAAACATATACTGGGTCATAATAAAGTAATAATAATCCTACCAGTCACCTTATATCATTGCAGTTAAATTTTCCCATAAGCCAACAGTGGTTACAATGACAATTACATGGTAGCCAATCCTCAGCAAGGCAAACACAATGGGCAGATTTAATATAGTTTGTAAATATGATTAGTGTGCTGTCGTGTTATTGGAGTCTAGTATTTACATTTCTCTTCGGGCCTTTTTACAGTACAGGATCAGCATTAAATAAAGCTTTCGCTCTTTTCCCTTCCTGCTCTCTTTCTTCTCACAGAATGCCTCCCCTCACTCCCCTTCACAACTTAATGAAAAACACTGTTGACCGTTAATATTCCACGGATCAATCACCATTTTTAATTTTGCGGATAAATGTGCTATTGTGAAACCCTCAAAGGTCTCTCCCACCTTGCATGCGTGCGTGTGTGCCTTTGTGTGTGTGTGTGTGTGTGTGTGTGTGTGTGTGTGTGTGTGTGTGTGTGTGCTCATGCATGCATGCTCTATTTGTGTGTCTGAGGTTTGGTTTCTTAGTGCAAGGAGAGCGAATGTGTTCACATAATGGCTCGCGGTTATTTGCAGGGGCAATTTTATGCTACAATTCAATTATTGCCTAAATTTGTTATTAGCTCCTGAAGTCATTGCTTCTACCTGCAATTTGCTCAAGACACAAACATTTACATTTACACACACACACACACACACACACACGTACAAAATCAGCATACTTTTATGTGTGTTTTTAAATACAGTTGGGTGGCAGCAACCTTTTGAACTTGTACAAATAATGGAAGTAAATACAGGCCAACTGGCTGCTGCTACAGACAGTTTTGATTGAATTGTCTCCTGATACTGTAGAACAATATGACAGACTAATTAAAACAGCTACCGCTTGTTAGATTTGCATGTCAGCGTACACTATGTGGCCAAAAGTATGTGGACCATATTTAATCTAGAGCTGTTTTTCAAGGTTTGTTCCAATAAAGGGAAATCATAATGCACTGATATTTTAATATGATATTTTAGGGTGTATTTACATCAGGCTTGTTTTGTCCACTTGAACCAAACCCTTCATCCCCTTGGTGTGGTTCGTTTGGGTTTGTATGAACGCCAGACTTCAACTTTGTTGTGGACCAAACAGTCACTCTCTGGTTTGCCTCAAAGGGGTGGTCCCGGACTGCAGTCAAGTGAACTCTGGTGCGGTTCGTTCGCAATCACACAAGCATACCATTGTGACATATCATTGGTTGAAAAAAACATTTTCCCTTCCTGTTTTGGTGACTGGTGAACTGTCTTGACTGGCAGAGGACAAACCACATTAATAAATTATTTAGTACCTGCTGTGGTACCAGACGTTCATATGTACAATCCTCTAAAGGCTGCTGATATGCGCTCCAGATCGACACCCACGTGAAGAGAACCTGATGGTTCTCTATGATGAACGATATCCAGGTAGAAACCAGACCTTTAGGTGTAAACCTGCCCTTTGACAACAGTGTGCTTTGGGGCCCTTTTCCTATTCCAACCATTGGCTGTATGTAATGCTAGACTATGCATCTCCATTTCCTCTAACTGTACAAAAGTATATACAGGTGCTACCATCTTGCGCTGATGATGTCATTTGGAGCCAAGGTCTGTGCAGTACTGATTAGTGTTGGAGCCACGGTATCAAGGTCCTGCCCGTTGAGTCTCTGTGCAGAGCTCAGCTGACACTCATGAAGTGAAACCCTCTTTTCAAAGCATCAAGTAACTAATTATAACCACACTTACCAAATAAATGAACACTTGAACAAACATCACTGTAATAAAAGCCACTTAAAATGAGAGAAACCATCTTTGGGAAAAATTTATTTGACGCGTACTTTAATGTTTTAGTTCAGCTAACATGGAGGGAGCAGGATTTATGATCTATACTGCAGCCAGCCACCAGGGGGAGATATTCTAGCTTCACTTTTGGGGAACTGTCAAGTTGTCCATCTTTATATGTGTCAAGGGTTTTAATGTGGCAGTGTCCCCATGCACAAAGAAATGTGCATCAAGAAATGATTTGGTGTGATGTGGAGGAGCTTTTACTTCAACCCCATGCTACACATTTGAAGTGAAATGTAACATGTAGTGTGAAGACTAACATGAACTTGTACAAAAATTTAGATTGTGTTCTGTTTTCATATGTTTGTATATTATGTTTGTACGTAATGTATCTTGTTAATGTGCATATATTTATTTAATTTGTCAGTGTTGGGTGTGTCTGGGACACTAGGCTGTTCAAATTTCCATTACACTATGTTGTGTTGTTAGATGCTGCCTGATACAGTTTGGAATGTTTGGTTTGTTGTTGATTAAAGTGTCTGAATCATCTGATGAGGGACGGGTCACATAAGTGACCAGACACTAAAAAATACTTTTTCTTTCTCCATTATTCACGGTAACGCTGGAGACCTTATTGCTCGACATTAGTGGTTGACCTCACTAATGCTGTTGTGGTTGAATGGGAGTAAACAGAGCTCCAAAATGTTGTGGACAGTCTTCCCAGGCGAGCAGAGACTGTTATGACAGTGTACGAACGGTCATGATTTAGAATGGGACGTTTAGCTGTCCACATACTTTGCCTGGGTGTCCACATGCAGTGAACATGAACGTGACATTTGGTAGATTTCAGAGTAATTCCTATATTAAAATGTTATTCTATACCCTACCACATTACTCAATTATTCAAACCACAGCGACATTAGAAGCAAAGTCTGTTCATGACCAACTCAGTGGTCTACAACTTAAGATACAATTACTACAATACAGTTCTGCTACATCGACTGTTTTTCCCAAAAAAAAATGTCACAAATACTCCAAATTAAAAAACAAAATACAGTGTTTGTCCATGTCTTCTATAATTACACATCAAAGCCTTTTCTAATCATCTGACCATCATTTGCCTTCCAAACCATTAAAGTCACTGTATTATGATGCAGCAGTGTTATGGTTAAGGTTTGGTTTGGTTTAGACACAAAAACAACTGGGATAGTTTTGAGAAAAGATCATGGTTTGGGTCACAAGTACTTGGTTTAAAATTACTTATTTGTTTAGGGGAGTTTTGTCATCATGGTTACAAGAACAAACAAATGGTCAAGGTTAAAGAACGATCACGGTCATGCTTCGAAATATATGACTGGTGATTTAATGGTAAACAAACAATGGTCCCCAGTGTTAAAGTCCAACGTTTTGTTGACCCATTCTTCCACCCTGACCTCCTACATGGACTTTAAAACAATGTTGGCTTATTTCCGTCTTTGTTCCTGCTACAAATACTGCTGTGACCACTAGAGGGCTTTATCACTTGAACGTAAACATATGTCATTTTGGGGCATTAGCTGAAAGGACTGATGCTGTCTTGGGAGGAGTTTGTAAAAACACAGAAGAACAACATGTATTTACGTAAAACTGTCAAAGCCCTCTAGCGTCCGTGTCAGTTATAACTGTCCGTCAGAGCAAACGTAGAAGTAGCATGACAATCTGCTGGTGCTTCAAAATCTGTGAATGGGGGAGGTTGGGGTTTTTTCTACCTATGCCTAACTTTAACCATAGCAGCGTCATGTCAGAAAATAGACAAATTAAACATTTTGTAACAGTGAACTGTATCCATTTTGGAAGGCATTGGCAAACTATGGTCCTGCCATATTTTGTTATTTCATTTGGAGTATTTGTTGTTTACATCAGTGTGAAGTTTCAGTTGGACAGACATGTTTACATAATAGATATGTCCTATTTTGTGTTTCATATTGGATCCGAATGTGCATGTTCTTGACTCTTACACTAACTGTTGCCTCGCAGTATCAGTCTTGTCTCCCGTTTTGATCCGGCTGATATGTGCGGTGATCCGCTGTGAAGTTGGGGACCACAGTCTTCTTTGTGTTGTATTTGGGTCTGCCTGTCACAGCTCAAAGCAGCACCACTAATTGTTGTCAAACGTCACTCCAGTTCTGCTGGACACCCTCAGCAATCATAGCAGGAGAGAGAAAAAACACAGTTCAACTCTTTGCCTATCATTCAAATGGGAGTCTTTTCTGGCTCACTCCTGCTGGTAGCCTTTAGTAGCCTCAATTTTCTCGCACACATACCACCGACCCATCCAAAAACCAGAGTGACATGAAAGGGCTCTCTTCCACCACATACATGCCATTGACAGTTGAATGAAATATTTATTTATGCAATCTAAAAACATGTATTCACCCTTGACACTAGATTCTGGGAACATTGACTTCTGAAGCACCTCACCGCCACCAGTGCCTGGCCCTCCAGTGAGTCAATTATGATGGCTTAAAGGAATGTCTGCCTCTCTCTTCAAGTGTCTACTTGGCCCTAATTTTTCATCTCAGGCTCTTTTCATCTGATTCTGTGCTGAAAACATGAAAATAGCCGAGGCCAGTTCTTTTTAACCTGCGCACGAAACTGAAGTCAAGATTGACATATGGGGGATTTTTGATGTACCCACTTCAGGGCTGATTCCTCTCTCTGTGGATGGATTACGTACGAGTCATCTACAGTATAGTCAGGTGATAGTTAATCTCATCCAGATGCATCCTCTCATAGCACTCTTTTTAAGGTCCTGATTATTCCAGGACTCAAACTACTGCTTAGATTATTTGTCCCACAGGTCTGATCCTATTTTTACTAACTGTGATAATATTTGAGTTGGCACAGGCGTTTTGTGCTTCCACTGGTTGTTGCTCTCATCACCAAGACCTTCAAAAAGGACACGGGACCTTTACAAATGAATTCATATTTCTATAATTGTATTTCATGCTGGCTGACCAGTGCAGCCCTTGCTTCCTTTTTATTGTCTTGTTTTCACTTTGCCATTTTTGAAGGAGAGAAAAAAGCATCATTTGTGGAAATAAGATTACCATCTCATGCTATTTTTCATTGGTTTGTCTTGTGCTCTACAGTATGTGTAGATATGCCACATCATATTTCAGAGTGCAGACTCGAGAGGGGGGACATTTGCCAGAGACTTGATATGTGATTTCAAAATGTAAAATATTGTATGTGTTGTATTTCTGACACAAACTAATGTTGGGTTTGTGTCATTTCTCTAAGCCACGCCCTCTATAATCACTGTTGCTATGTCTGTCAAGCTTTACATTCTTGTACTACACATGCAGTTCACAGTGATAATGGTGGCAGATTTAACATCTTAAGTGTCAGGAACTGTTGAAACAGATGGTCTCCACAGAGAAGTCAACAAAAGCAGCTTCTCTTTGTAGCTGATGACTGTGGATTTTGTCAGTGTGTAGCTAGCTAATGCAAGCTAATGCTGATGTTTAAACTCCTTGAATCACCTGAGAAGTCTTTCTCCAGCTTTTTAATGTTTCCATCTGACATATTTTAAAACAAGAACCCCATAAAAAGGGTCTGAAATATGTAAGGTTACTTAATGGCTGTGTACATGATATAATGCTAAAAGACTGAGCTAGCTTACATCACAGTAAACATTGGTTGGACAGTGAAATCTCACACATATGATAGACGAAATATAGTCATTAACGTCAGAAAAGGAAGCACAGGGATTGGATTAAGGGCAGTGAACCTTGAGATGGTCACCCAGCCACACCAGCCAGCCAGGATTGCCTCATTAAGAGCTTAAGAGTTAAGAGCTATGCTAACCTGGATTGGACCAAAAAGAGCAGGGCAGAGAGATGCATCGTTGGCCCATTTTGATTCTGCACCAGTCCATGTAGCAAATCCCAATGTAACCCCTGGGAACAAGGCATGAGTTTGGCAAATACAGCTGCGCTTAATCCAAGTTTGACTGGATGTAATGTTACTGTAGGCAGTAAGCTAGTTAGCAAGGCATGCTAAGTTATATCATAGTGTCTCCGTGTGTGTGTGTGTTATTTGCTTGTGTTAATTAAACACACGTAAAAAAAGACAAAGTGAAATCCATTCTTCACTCATGTGCTCTTGTGTTTTATCTTTGAAAGAGTACAAGACACCAAACTGCAAATTCATGAGGCAGCGAGTATCGCTCATCTTAAGGCTGATTTTTTTCCCCTTTACATACAAAATTAGATATGTATGTTTTAAACAATGTAACCATCAGTGCCCACATACTACCATGCATGCTTTATGTTGGCATAGATGTTAAGCAGCCATTAAATACATTGCAACATGTGAATAGAGAATTACTTTCATTAGGTAACTGACGATAAACATCATTTCTAATCCTTTCAGATTTATATAGCTTCTTTGTTGTGTTTTGTGGTTGTGTCTCACTTGAAATACTGACACTGACCCCCCATGAGTACAAGAGGTACTGCTCCATCTGGTCCATATCTGTAAGCTTTCAGAAAACATGCAGGACAGTACAGAAGAAATTAATACAAAGTATAGACAGAGCATCATCCATATCCATATGCGTATCTAATAGAAAGTATAAATGAGCCTTTAAGGCTGCATGCACACCACTTCAACGTGTAGAGAAAAACAAAGCTTAACAATACCTTGTTAAGGTTGATAATGTATGATTGGACAATTGCTGTTCAGAGGAGGGGCCAATTCCTGAAATAAAGATGTGGATTTCCTCCTGCCACTAATAAGTATTTTGCCCCTTATTTTAATGCACTACCAAGAAACAAGTAGGTTTGTTACTGTTGACACACAGCAGACAGTTTATAGTTTGACGCTCCAGCAGCTGGTGACTGACTTGATAGACGACAGGGAAACTAGATCAGATCAGCCATCAGATTTGACACTGGCCATTAATAGTTTTAGCACCATGGAGCCTCGGTGCTCTCTTCACTGTACTGTGTCACACCTCCACACACAGGATGGGTCAGTCTTTTGGATGGGTCATCATGTCAGCCAGGTAGCATCACCCTGGATGATGCTGCAGTAATCAAAAAGTGGTGAAACCAGTTTCCACCTTCCCAGTGGATAGCAGGAAATAAGAAGCCTCTGCTCGGGAAGTTGGAAAGCATTGTGACATTGAGATCCTCTGCATGAAATTACCTAGTTCTTTCATTAGAAGCAGAATAAACTCAACACTTCCCATTTAATCTGCAGGACTTTAAACTCAGCATCTTGACATTCATGAAAAGAAGCGGAGGAGAGAGGCTTTAGAGACCTCCCTGAAGGGCAGGCATGAGGAGAGGCAACCAGAGATGGTAATGTAGCTGTGAGGGGAGGGGGGAGGGGGGGGTGCAGAGGTACTTGAGGCAGTCGAGAACTCATTTCAGACCCAATCCTAACCCTCTCAGTCACTCAGTCATCTCTCCTTACAACTCAATACTAAGGACCTGTGTGTCTCACTGTCTGACACTCTATGTAACTCTTCATTATCCTCCAGCCAAATTCAACACGGCCCCCTCCCTCACCCCACAGTGGTGCAGCGGTGAGGGCCCTCTTTGTCAGCCCAGAGTCAAACAAGCTGCCCCCACCATCAGCTTTCCAACATGGCTGGAATGTTTTCCTGTTAGTTTAAGTCTCATCTCAACTAATTAATATTTTTGCTTATAGCTGCTGTAGTCCCCGTGGGAGGCCCCTTAATTAATCATTTATAAATCTACACAGCCCCCCAGTTTATTAGTCTCTGCCTTTGGCGTTGGCTGACTGCATTGGGAAACCGCAAATGATTAGTTACAGGAATGAAAGCTTTTTTTCCCCCTCTCTCCCTCCCTTGTTTGCAACTGATTAGGGCCTCACACAGAGGTATTTCCACAGCCCTGCTCTGCACTTTAATTCATTCGGAGCACCTGACACATTATTCACTCTCCCACCTCTCTGATCCTCTGCCTATTGTTTGAACCAATGTTTTTCCTCAGCTGCGTTGAGGCATGGCGATCAGTTAAGGCTCACTCGCAGCCCGGTCAAAACAAAAGCCACAGCACCAAACATGGAAGAGGAGGGGGGATGTTTGGGGGGGGGGGGGGGGGGGGGGGGCGGGTGAGCTCACTCGACCACAGGCCATGGAGACAGGGTGATTTCTGGTCATCCGTTTGGGATCACGTCGAGGGCAGGGCTGGCGACGGGAGCAGAGCGCATTCACAATTAATTCCTTAGAGCGGAGGACTTCAAGCCATGTCACAGCGCTAAAGCTGTCAGGCTTTTATTGGAAAAGAGGCAATATTTCCATCAGTTTAACAGAAAAATAAATTAATTGAATCAACTGAAAGCAGCGTGGGAGGTTTTCATAATGTCTTTGCACTCTCAGGGAAGAACGCCTCATGCAACAGGGTTCCTTCATCCAATTAGACCTCCGCTGGCTGGCTCACACCAGCCTCGCTCTGCTCAACATTCCACCTTATCGCTGCCTTTTTATCCCTTTTATCATCAAAGTGACTGCACTTTACTTTGGCATATAGGTAAAGCTAGCAAACCCTCCTAGAGAGACGGACTAATTACGTTATAAGAGTCACACTGTGCAGCTCTGGATAGCCTGCTACAGTACCCATCCAGCAGTGCTGGTTGATCTTAATGTTGAAATGATGTGAAAGAGTGGATGTTCAGTATTAAACCATGTTGCAAAGCGAACATGGAAATATATAGAATATATAGTGTAATATATGGCTGAGACAGTTCACTCCTGATTCTATATTATCATGATACTTTGATGCAGATTTGAATTTGTGTTGTGATTCATTAGTATTGCAGTTTGATATTACGGTTTACTGTGATTTTTGTTTGCTTTTTTAACTAGACCATGGGAAAAAGTTGAATCAAACACTAGGGTTGTGATCGTATGGATTTTTCTTGCCACAGTGACAAAGCAGCATATTCCTGTGGGATGTCACATTAAACGACTGCCTTAATAATTAAGTTTTATTGGACTTTATTGAAGCATACTGTCATAAGAGAATCATAGCTCCTGTAAGGAATACAACACTGCAAAAGTGTGTGTGTGGCGTGCAAGTGGGGTGAGAGCGAGTGGAAAAGTGTTGGTGCTATTCATACTAAGCAGTAAGTTATCAGGGTGGCAGTAAATGTACAGTATATGTTACAGTGTGACAGTTAAAGGGACAGTTCACACCAAATTTAAAAAATCATATTTTTCTCCTGGACTATAGCGCTATTTGTCCATCTAAATTTTCTGGGTGTGACTTGCAGAGTTTTGGAGAGAGATGTCTGCCTATGCGGACTAAATGTCTCTTGGCCTGTGGTGCTCAAAGCACCAAAGAATTCACTTCAAAAATTCAAAATGTCTCTTTCCCAAAATCATCATGTGGCTACTCAAAATAATCCACAGACCTTGTTATGACTAGTTTGATGTAGGTAAATTCTAAAGTAGTTCTGGTTCATTGTTTGCAGAAAGAAAGTAGAAAATTGCTCACAATAAGGTCAGTGGATTATCTACTACTAGCAACCAGGGCAGGATTTCTGGAAAGAGCTGTTGAATTTTACAAATGTGTATTTTTTGTTGCTTTAAGCACCACAGAACTAGTGACATCTAGTCCCATTATATTGAAGAGAAGGCAGAAATCTCTACAGCCACTATCTCCAAAACTCAGCAACCCACTCCAA
Source organism: Lutjanus erythropterus (assembly GCF_056507025.1). Taxonomy (NCBI): domain Eukaryota; kingdom Metazoa; phylum Chordata; class Actinopteri; order Lutjaniformes; family Lutjanidae; genus Lutjanus; species Lutjanus erythropterus. The sequence goes on from NC_139317.1 coordinate 21,843,540, forward strand.
AACAGTAAATATGGTTTATCGTTATCGATTTTTATTATTATTATTTATTAGCAGTGATAGTCCACAGAATAAATGGAGTGGACATTTTAATTAAGATAATATTAGTGTGATTAAAATGCTAATTTCTGTTAGCGTGTTAATGGTAATTCCCATTATCTGTTATCACTGAGCTAACAGAGTAGGTGCTAGTTTATTTTATATATACATTTACAAAAAATAGATTCAGAAATGATGAAAAAAAGGATCACAATATTTAAGAGAATTGATTTTTTGCTTCCCCTCCTAGTATAATGGCAAAATCAGGCCCTCAAGCTGTTAAAATATATGACTTGATTAGCAGTTTTTCTATTCCCAAAAGGCCCCGGCTCTCTGTCCAAATACGGCATATCTAGTTTGCACCTAACTGGACATTGGGGGGCTCATCACAGAGTTATTTGTTAATCAGCACAGCAGCACACTTCTCTCACAGATAACACAAGCAGAAAAACATAATCATGCGAGAGTGCGTGAGGGAGGGGGAGAGAGGGGGAGTGGGGTTTCACAGGCAAGGTAATTACATTCGCATTCGTATACATAGTGACAGCAAATGTGTGGCTGTTTTTGTCGGCGTGAGGACCAATTACTTTTATTGAAATGTGTTGCAATTTCCTTTTTTTTCCCCCAATAGCAACGGGTCTATTACTAATGCCTCGGAGACTAACTAGATCAAAGGAAGGAACTGTAGACTGTATAGCTCCATCTGCACTGTCTTGAGCATTGAATGTAGACATAAGCTGCAGTACTGTGTTTATTTCTTCTCTTGATGGTGTCATTATTCCAATAAAAAAATCACTGAATAAGAAAGTATCTGAATTTCTAATAAGAATACATCAGAAACACCACACCTCTCATGAATCAGTTTGAGCAAGACTATAAACCCTAGAGAGACTCATGAAATAATAAAAAAATACTACTGACCTAAACTAGGGAAAAAAAATGTTTTGAAAACATAAATACTTTGACGAAGTCTTGATTCTTGTTGTCAGTCTCTCTGTTCAGCAAGGATCATGTCCATTATTGCAAGTCCTCAAAACTCAAGTAAACAGTGTTTCTATGACAGATTGCGTAACATAAACATTCATATATTGTGTAAACCACTTATCCTGTTCAGGGTCAGCTTAGCAGTAGATTGTGCTAAAGGCAGGGTACACTGTGGACAGATCGCAGGTCTGTCATAGGGCTAATACATACACACAGAGAGCCACATGGACAATTCAGGGTTTGCAGCACGCCTAACAAACCTGCATGTGTTTGGACTGTGGCAAACCAGGACGCTTGGGACGATGCTGGTGGTTTTGGTGTAGTGGCAAACTGTTTAAATTGCAGGTCACGTGATGTGATCAAGCTCAATAAGGCATTTTTTTCCCCACTTTTGCTTAGGACACAGCTGCAATACAATAAATATTTTTTTCTGAAATTATTTGCTGAAAAGGACTCTAATGAGCATGCTCTGTGGGCCCATAAAAGTAGGGAGGAAAGAACTTCTGGCACTGGTGCCTGGTAACAACTCCCCAAAATTATGTTTATATATTTATTTTTCCATATTAATTCATAAGGCTAGATTTGGACAACAAAAGCACCTTGGTCAAAGTTTTTTTTTTTCAATATTAAAGGTTCTATATAGGAGGTTTTGAGCATTAATACAGTAGCAAACAACTTTTGGCTATGTAAAGATATACTTAGAGCAATGGCACCCTGAGCAGAGAATGAAGTCACACTCCCTGTGTGTCATAATTGGAGGTTGTCTGTTCTTTGTTTTGGTTGCCTGTCCAGCCGTGTGTGCATGTGAAACTCTTCCCTGCTTTGATAAAGAGACTGAGACAGTGACATGGTGCAATTTGAAGTGTTTAGTTGAAGGCATTCACATTAAATTGAAACCATCACTTGATGTTTTAGGTGGCTAGCATTAGCAGGATAGTTAGCAAACTTATAATTACATTACATAGATTGAGATAGTCCGGCAGATTGAAAAATACTTAATACATTGCTCATGTACAGCCAGAATATTTTCACGTCTAACTTATTTCAACCAACCAGAGCTGATGATTGTTGGAACAGTGGAAAGGCTACCCAAGGTGGTTTTAGTGAGTTTTCTGTTGTTTCTGTTGAGTTTGAATTAAGTGTGTTCTACGATGATAAGATTACTGATTTTGTCAATGGAGTGTGGTGACTGAGAGGAGAGTGATATAACAGCTGTTTCGGGTTTGGGGGCAGCTGTGGGGATGTGCCGATTCACGTTGGTCTGAGATACTGCTGCTCTAGTGTGACATGTATCACCAGTGAATTTGTTTTGGCTTTTCTTTTGTTTTCTCTGTTTCTTGCCTGGGGACTGCAGATGTAAATTAGTATTTTTGCTAACTCTAGCATAGTTACATCATGTATTACAGACTGATGTCTACATTAATATGTTCTGTTAATCAATGAATAATGTACAGTATATTAATAACTGAGTTGGGGGAAGTCAAAGCAGGTGTTGAACACAGCTCTGACATACCTCTCAGTTGCTTATTTACACATCCAGCCTTTCTAGAGATGTGAAAGGCTGGATGTCAAGGCCTGGTCACACAGACACAAATGCAGGAAAGTGGCCATTGACTGCTGAGGCAAACATCTCTGCTGTTGGTCTCCACCAACTCAAAGTTCACCTAAGTTAAACCTGACGTGCAGATTGGTGGCCATGCCATGTGTGACCAGGCCCTTATATCATTTGGAGTGATGTTTCTGGACACCTGATGAATTTGAGTTGATCTCCACCAACTCTGATTCTTAAGCAGCTCAAATCTTCGTTAGTTCACCAGTTAGTTTCTAACTGTGTCTGCTTGCTGATTGGTGCTGAATAGGTAATGTATAGTGGGTTTTTAGAGCATATATCTATACCCTTGTATGTTGTCAGTAAATGTCTTATTAAATATGAGCATTTTGTGACTTCATTCATTAAAACATTCCCTAATGATATTGATAACATAAATTAGGCATTACATTTGTCCAAAAAACGCTGTTACAAATTGATAGCATGTAATTGTAGCCTAATTTCTAGGAATAAGTGAGTGAGGTGCTGTTTTGTAATATGATATCCAGTCCTCTTATTACATCCATGTTTAAAGGCAGGACCCTCTTGCTGTGCTCGACCACTGAGTTACCCCATGTGCTGCCCCTGACCAAAACAAAAATTGCTTTTTGTTTGTGATCATACGAGAGGCAGCCTTGCTCGATCCCTTTATATTTTCATCAGTTGAACTTCTTCAGTGCTTACTCGTTAGTAAGCCATGGCGCTTTGTGCCTTTCATGTGTACAAGGCTGAACGATGAGTGGAAGGAGAGCGGGCGAACAGAGAGAATACAATTTTTAATTTGGGTGTTTTGGCCTTGTTACATCAGATGATTATGCACTTAACTGCTGTTTGTGTGTTTGAGGCCATGGCTTAATAGGTAACTGAAACACAGCAGCTGTTATTGTGGACAGTGATTTTGGTGTTATGCACCGCACAATAACACAATACAGCAACACCTGTGTCATATTATGCAATTTGATACAACAACACCACAAACTACTAATTAATAAATGATCATGGAGTTGAATCAACACATCTCTTTGACACAATCTTAACAAAAAACATCTGATCTTAAAATACATTTATTTGCACACAACATGCATTAAAGGGATAGTTTGAATTATTTGATGTAGGTTTGTATGAGCTCAGTTTTAAGAAACAGAAGGGCACCGATACTGCAGCTAAACAGTGTAGTGCTATGAACAGGGTGAATAATAAAAGGTATTTTAGCCACTTATAAAAGATCCACCTAAAAAAGTCAATATCAGTTTAAGTGTATGGTATATTTAGAATATTTTCACTGCTTTACTTTGCTGTGAGACAGCCTCTTCTGATGGGAAACCACTGTTACGTAAACCAAATATGGCTGATAGCTCTCTCCAAACCAACCAAACTCCATTGGCGAGTTGCTTGCCTACTGCAGCCTTTATCTGTTAGTTTGTTTGTGTTACTGAGGGACTTCAGTGAACACTGAAGCTACACAATAACACAAACAAACTATCAGATTGAGGTACACCAGTTACTCTGGTGGTATGTGAAGTAAAATGACTGATTTCACCTGTGGAGTTTGCTTGATTTTGGAGAGTCTTGGCTTATTTAACAGTGGTTTCCCATCAGAAAAGTCCATCTGATGGCAAAGTAAAGCCATGAAAATATTCTAAGTACAGCGTACACTTAAACTAACATGCATTTTTTTTTTCAGCCCATTCTCACAAGAAAAATGTGTGTGTCAAAAGTGCACGCAGCTTTTTCCAACTGATATGTCCATTTATTGTTTGTTGTTTACTGTTAGGCAGCACTCTCAAGTGGATGTAGCAACTATTACAGGAGGAGTATAGGGAGCTGAAAGTCCACATTTGTAGGAGGTGGGGTGGATGGATGACTCAAATGAGCGCAGGACTTTCACCCAGGAGGTGAGGGTTTGAATCCTTTGTGAAAAGAAAAGTAAACGTAGAGTTAATTAATTAATTTTGTGTAACTAAAAATATCTTTATGGACATGACATCTGTTACGCAAGTGATGCCGTTTCCATGACGTGATATATATAACATAGTTATTTTAACCCTAACCACCATATTTTCCTAAACCTAACTAAGTAGTTTTGTGTTCAAACCAAACTGCGACTGTTTTACAACAAAAAATATGTGTGTAATGTCACGTGATGTTGTCATGTGAGTAACGTCACTTCTGTCATGTGACGTATGTAACAGTTATTTTAACCCTATTTTTTCCAAACCCTAACCAAGTAGGTTTATTACCTAAACCTAACCAAACTGTGACTGTCCTGACTGTACTACTGTAGCTAACACAGTAGCTAATAAGTACCTCATACATCCCTACATCAGTTAGTCTGAACTATCCCTTTAAGTCCCATGTTGTGTTTGTCAGACTGTTAAATTGACCAGACATAATCTGATAATGTTTGATGAGATTGCAAACACAGAAATAAGGTCCTAAAACCACACAACAATAAGCAAAATGACCCCGTTATTTTCACAGTTCCTCTCTGGTCTTGAAAACTGCTAAGAGTTAAATTAGATATGATTTTAGCTTTGGCCATTGTGGTTGGCTTCAAAGCTAAAATAACTTAGGAATATCATATTGTTTTGGGCTGAAGTGTAAGAAGACGGAGCCTTAGGGCAGGTCTTTTATTCTTGCATTGTTGTTTTGATTAGATTTTATTTTTCAAAATTGCACAACACAGAGCGCAGACTTTAGCACACAACTAGAATAACTAAAAGCAATATCCTTTGGAGTGCTGCTTTCTTTGTGTATTTATACCCACCTTCTCCATTATTTCTTGCTCTGTCTTCCATCTCTCTGTTGCTTTGTTGAACACCTAAATTAAAACAGGTGAAATATTGAAATCTGTTTTATGAACGATGCTGCTTGTTGCCTTTGATTTGTTCGTGCAATAATGAAACTCTTATCACTCCTGCGAGCTATTTGGTTGTGAAATTGCTGCACCACAAACCTGACACATTAGAAGCCATGATGTGTTTTGGAGGAGATATACAGTAGCATGTGTGAGTGTGTTGTCATTCTGAGGCTGCTTCTTTGAACACTGATAGGAAGAGACCTCGGGCCTGTTTCGTGAAGTGAGTTCATCATCGTCAGACTACAAGACGAAAAGGTAATTGCCATGACGATTAACTGCATTAATCATGAGCAACATCAACGCATCAAAAACTGCATATTTACAGAGTGAACCTATTGATTCCTGTTTGGAATTTAAGACTGCACAGAAAAATGTAATATTATAAAGGGTAAAAGATAGAGAAAATAATAATTATTATTATTACTGAACTTTTATTACTTAGAATACACAAAGGAGCAATAGAAATGATTGAAAACAATGAAATAAACAATAGAAGCCACAGACTATCTGTAAGCCTAATTGTGGGATCATAGTGGCACTAATATATACAGCTGCTGACATTTCCAACATTTTAAAGAAGCTACACTTAATAAATTGGTTCCCAAAAGCAAATGTTTCCTAATATTTCTTTTTGATAAGAGGAGCATACCGTGATAAATAACAGAGAGTGAAAATTACTTGAAGAAAATGTGTAGGTTCTGATAGCGTTAACAAACTGCAAATCATTGCACATCATTAGGGAACACACTGCCATAGTTTTAATGATAAAACAATTACGGAATTGCAATTGTTATAATTTAGATCAACACTTAAAAAACCCAGCTTGCTTATGACCCATATTTCAGTTCAGTGTTGGGTGGTGACTTCTAGTGGCCATAGCAATTATGACAGGAGCACAGGAGGAAATCGGTGACATATAAAGAGGGACAAAGTCCATGTAGCTACGAGGTGAAGTATGTAAAGTAACTTAAAGCTGATCATGGAGAAAGATAGTTGATTGTTGAGTCTTATTCCTAAATTGACTGAAACCAATGTTTTGAATATAACTTACTTAAGTAACTTAACTAGCATACTTATTCTAACCCAAACCTTGATATTTTCCTAATCCTAACCAAGTACTTTTGGTGTCTAAACCTAACCAAACTGACCATTTCACAAAGGTCCAGTACGATGAAGCTCCGGTCCGCCTGTTGCTGGAATTTGGGAGTCATTGGCAAGTGACCTATTCTGTCATTTCAGTATGAGGACATGTTTAAAAAGCTACCTTAGAGTCGTCTGTTTGTTATGATAGAAGCAGCTTTTCAACGTGTAATTATAATTATATGATTATTTTTAACAACATGCGGTGATAGATTTTTATCCACTTGTGGGCAGCAAGATAAGCAATATTAGTTAATTAGCTAATGACAGTAAGTTGCCCAGTTACTCATTCAGCAGACACAGAGGAGCATTATCGTTTGTCTGGACTAAATCTTAGTCCCATGTTTACCCCTTTTAGCTCTGTTTGGTCTTCATTAGCTCCATCTTCTGGTGTATTTCATCCAGCTCATGCTTTTCTCTTTTAATACACGTGTACCTGCAAAGGCTAAGTACTGAATGCAAAAGTGATTAAACAAACTTTTGCTCAGCAGTTGTTTATTCATAATGTCAGGTTCATTCATTCATTCATTCATTTGATTTTGTGTGTTTTTTCAGTCTGGCTTGACATTTTGATTTGTTATGTAGAACAGTGTGATGCCAGATTTCAGGGACATCTGACAAAGTGAAATCAAAATCAAACAAACTAGTCGCTAACTTAATCTGTCTTCCATTTGGTGCTGGGCAGGTAGTGTACAATGGGTTTATCAGAGCTTTTTAGCTAAAAAATGCTGCCTGCTACAGATGGAAGCAACCTTGATGAGAGCAGTGAACCAAAACAAAACAGTGTGCAGCCATAAAAACAAAACAACGTGCTAAAAGGTGATAATCTGTTCTGTAGAAGTGAGAAGAACTGCAGTCAGGTTATTATTCTCTGTGGGTTCATCATCATGATTATAGTAATTTCATCAAATGTTAATATAAACATATCAACTCTTCAAATTTGCACTGATTGCACTTATTTATCCATGTGTAAAGCTGGTGATTCCTTTTATTCCATAGAGTTTCTGCAGGCCTTAAAATTTAGTCCACCCTAAAATTAACCTGCTCAAAAGCAGGTTAGCCGCGCAGCATCAGTAACAATGATGAGCAACCCTGCATAAAAGCAAAAATCCAAAGACTTATAGGTAGATTATTGATGCAGTAATCCCACTCTTTGCTCAAAAACAAACAGCTAATTATAATAACTGTAATATGCAGTTTGCAGTAAAACAAAATAAGGGTGCAAGAGCAGTTGTCAGAGTTTTCTCTAATAGCTAGCTATTGTCTGTCTCTGGTGTATAATTTTAGTATTTGTCTCACATTCAGCACATACTCTCGAGGCAATGTGTGAAATTAATTGAGTTATTTGTTGTGTAAGATATTATCTTAAAAGTAAACTGTGTAAACTGTTGCAACAGTAGTGAGGAGGATTGTTGGTGACTGATGAGTGTTTATATCTAAATAAATGTTTAATGCAGTAATATTTGTCACACATGCAGACATCAGTATACAGTGGCAATAAGCTTCTGCAGATATATTGTGAGAAAGAAAATGGAAGAGACATGTGAGTGTTGGGCGAGTCATTCCTCGTGGCTGATGGTTACAGAGGAACTTTAAAGCTCGGGATTTGTGACATGATGTCCAGCGCAGTCTTCCTAATCTGCTCTAATAGAATCCTGATTTCTTTCACTTAGAGATGAGAGTCACTGTGATATAGTGCTCAGGCATCATCTCCAGAGGTTGTGGCCGTCTCTGATAGGACAGAGAAATATCTGACAGGTATAAAGACAAAGTAGTTACTGTGTTCTTTTTGGAGCCTTTGCAGTGCAAAATGAAAGGAGCTGTTTTATTTATATGTATTTGACCACTGTGATTTTGATGATATTTTGACAAATGGTTTGAATGCTGAAGGACTTAGGAAGACTGAGATACCGATATTATTAGGGATGCACAAAATTGTTTTTATAATTACAGTATTCTATATGCAGATATTTTCAAACTCATTTTGGCTGATTGTAAATATATACTCTCTCCTGTAGTTGAATCAATATATTATTATACCTACTTTTACAATGGCCTCAGTGGCAGTTGCAGACAAAATACAATGCTTTTCAGAATCTATACATTCACTGGGCAAAATACTAAAACACACTATAACTGACAACATTCACAAACACTTTTCTTGTAAAAATTACCGTGGATGTTCATAATAAAACACTGACTGTTAAATATTCGTTAAATACTATTTTACATTTTCTCCAAAATCCTCCAGGTTACAGCCAGGCCTTATTATAGTTTTATATTAAGATTATGAATAGGGGGAACCTGATCTCACGAGATTAACCAATCTTGCAGGATTTTGTGGGACACAATTTCATGTGATCTCATGTGGAGGCAGATGTAAACAAACTGGAGACTGACGCGGTGCAACAGTTTGCTGCAGTAAAACTTTGCCAATGAGAAAAACAGGCGCAGAAGTTAAACGAGTCTGGATGAGAAAATGTTTTAGGAGACACATCAACATGGGTTGTTTTTTCTTTAGCCAGAACAGGAGGTGAGATTTTAACTTTGCCTCTGTGAACAGCAGTCTGCTGCTGGCTAACATTAGCCTGAAGAGCAACAAAGTTTACGGCTGTTCTGAGACACTGTCAGCTGCTCTGTCTTGTTGTAGACTGTCTGTCTTCTCTTTATCCTGTACTTGGAATCTGTCGCTAACACCAGCTTCATGCAAGCATGTGTCTCAGTGTGTGTAGCTGTGATCAGCGCTGTGGTGGGTGTGATATCACGGTCAGTTTGTCTGCTGCACGCATGACGGGACCATCGTGTAGAACACATGTGACAATGACCGGTCATGCTGAAAATCGTCCGGTTCTGGTCTCTGGCCAGTTGGTCAGTGCATCCCTATGTACAGGTAATAATTTCTATTATGAAAATACTAGTGTACATCATATTCCAATTTAACATGCATCAGAGCTGAAACAGTTTATGAGCATATTTATATATCATATTTAAAACACCGCCCCACCCCCCCCAATTCTGGTGGCACACAATGCCACACATTATGTCCTTAGATGTGTCATATTCTAGACCTGCTTCAGTTCACTCCTGAACTTCCATTGTCACGTCATTGTTTTATAGTCTACCTTTTGTATTTCTGGTTCTTCTGTTAGGATTGTGTTAGCATTTTCAGTAGACTTAGTAAACCGAAATGCTTGAAGGAATGAAATGCTGTTCGGTTGGGTGCGACAGAGGGCCACTTACATGGAATATTTGGTGGCCACAGAGTAACTTTTGTGGCCACGGGCCCTTGGACCATGGTTAATATCAAACCTTGTAATTTTTTCAGTCTTTGTGAGGAGTTGATGCTTTGCTTTGTTTCATAACAGTAAACTTGGTATCTTTGGGTTTTGTACTGTTGTTTCCAAAAAGATAAAGAAAACAATTAGGATTTGTAACTGTTTTCTGGCATTTCATGCAAAAAAGAATGAATCGATTACTGTAACTTTGAAATTTAAAGATAGACCCATTGATACTTAATACAATCCAAGGCTCAATAATAACGATAATAGTTGCCAGGTTGCTATTGGCAACCATTTTGAGAGATTGGCAACCAATTCTCAGCCCTTTTCATAACACAAATAAGAACAACATACAGCAAACATGCAGCCCAAAATAAAAAATTGAAATGACAAAAATATTTGTTGCATTAGTGATAACTAAATATTGCTGCTACAGTCGTAAACAAAAACAGCGCTGCACATGATTTGTTGTTGTTTGAATAACCTGTCAACATCACAAATGAATGTGAAAAAAAATGATCCAGTGACAAGGAACCAGATGAACCAAAGAAAAAGAGAAAGAAAATTTATCCTGAGGTGAGGTGGTGAGGTGAGCATCTCTGAGCTGGATGGGAAATTGTTCTGCAAAGCACGTATAACGTACGCCTCGATAAGTTACACATCAAGTTCTCTAGTTTAAGGCCGCACATACAGAACCGATTAAAAGTAGTTTATGTCACATATTAACTATAATTGCATAGTGTCCTAATTATGCAAAATATAATGGAGCTAAAAATGGCAACCAAATTTTCAGTTTCAGCAATCAAAAGCTGATGATTGCTTGCCAGCCTGGTAACCACTTTTAAAGGTTAATGTTGAGCCCTGTAATCATCAGTTGCAGCCCTAATGTACATTAGTGGAATCATGTTTAACATATAAGATTTTTGGCTGTATTTGACATAAATTTGCTATTGTCCAAACTTCCTATTGCTTTTTGCATTCATGCTTAAATACATCGCACAGTTTTTACTCTAATGTTTTTGATATCTTATACAGTACTTTGCAGCCCAATTGGTTGATGTCATGTAAAATTAAATACTGGACTGTGTATCACCCTGCACTGATGAAAAACATGTCATCTGCTGGGTTGTTGAACGCTGTAATCACAAATGACTAAATAGCCCTTTCTCTTCCATACAGTGTGTCTACATTTCTTTCACTATCGTACAGCACATCAGGATGAGAGATGAATCAATATTTGAGATAGCTACTTAATTATGCATTTAAAAGGCTGGTGAGCCATTTTGCACTGAGAGCTTCTACATGTAAAGCAGGGCCTCTTTCACAGGACCTTCAATGGTTTTTGTGGTGTCATTGTGGAGCATTACAGTGAAATCAGACCATTTTGATAATGGCTTTCTATTAGTGACCTCGGATGAAAGAATCACAGATAATCTACATCTAAACTAATGTATTTTGTCCTCGCAAGGACAAAGAATTTGGTTTAGAAACTGGCACCTCCCCAAATAGAGGCGTCCGTTCATCAGTGACACACACACATTCACATCTACGGTATATACACACTGCAATGTCAGTGAACAGTGAGAGGGCAGCAAATCACCCTCTGACACCGGAGGAATAGGGAGAGCCAAGTAACCTTGTAAAAGACAATCACTGGGGCCACAAATTAAATGAAATGGCTAATAAAATTACTTGGCATACCGTCTACTTAATAAGAAACAGGCATGTCCCAACTTTAATGCTATTTACCCACCTGACTAAAGTATAACACCGATTTGGCACCTATGTCCAGATTGAACTGGAAAATGACTTGCTAATCTGTTTAGGTATTTGGAGTAATTGGGTCTGGTGCCAGTGAGGGGGATTTCCTTGACTGTTGAAAGTCTCTGCTAGTAGTCCATTCCCAGCTCCTTGGTATAATTACTCTGACAGAGCTGTGGCCACAGGGCCTGTGAGCAGGGCTGCTTTTTAAACTGTAAATTATGAAGGATTAGCATTTATGAATTTTAAATCAGGACTGTGGTAGGAGACACTAAAGCTGCTTAGTGATTGCAAACGGCAGCGTCTAAGCAGGCGGCTCTACACCCCTCACTCTCCAAGCTGTTCGCTGTGTGTCTGTACTCTGTATGTGTGTGTGTGTGTGTGTGTGTGTGTGTGTGTGTGTGTGTGTGTGTGTGTGTGTGCGTGCGGCTGTTTATTCAAATGTGGCTCAGCATAAACACAAAATGCTCACACTGGACTCCCACTATTTGCTTAAAGCGAATAAGGATCTGACATCTTAACATCAGCCACATCCCAGCCTATACTGTGTGTGTGTGTGTGTGTGTGTGTGTGTGTGTGTGTGTGTGTGTGTGTGTTTGAAGGAAAGTGTGTGTGTGGGTGTGGGTGTGTGTTTGCCTACTCATGCGGGGTGCATCTCCCCTGTCACTTTTTCTCAGGCTGGGGTTCTGCTCCTCACTAGCGTGTCACACTATGCAGAATATCCAATGGGTGATTATGTTAATGTGGGACTTGATCCATGTTAAATTATGCATAATGGATTGATGTGGCACAAAGTCATCAATTAGACGGATATCAGCACTAAAACGTGTGACACAGCATAATATTCCTTTTTTTCTGCTGTTTTTGGTTTACAGAAAAGCAGTTAAATGACAACTCCAGGACCTCACACATACACTCATGAGCACACCACCTCCAATACAGGCAGAGTGTGTCCAGTTTCCCTGCAGGTTTGGGTACAGAACTCGATACTTTAAAGGGTGCTGACAGAATTACTTTGGTACCACCGAGAATTGATTAACATTAAATTGATCAGAGCCAAATTTCAGTACTTGGGTACCTTTAGAGTATAAAGAAAAAGAGGCAGTCCGTCCAGGGAGTTGTGATGTTGAGATCGCTACAGTTAACGCAAATTCAACCAATCCCTATTAATTTGCAATTTTGTCCAAACACCTCAACTTTTCTGCAAATTTTGCCAATCATTATATATATCATGTAAGCACGTGTGTCTCAATGAACTGATCCAGTTGCAGTTGCTTTGACAGACAGCTTTCACCCTGGAACAAGTTGCATTTGATTTTTAATTAATTATACAAAAAATAATGATAATAAATAAATAAATTGCAACTTTTTTCTTATCTTTACCTCTTTACTTACTTCTACATTCTCATTGCAAAAAGTGCCTAAAACCATTGCAACATGTTTCACAACTTTTAAGAAAAGCTGCCATGAAATCAGGCATTTTAGTCTGCAACAATCCCAAAAACAGCCTGTGAAATCCTGGTGGGACTGAAGAGAGAGGGTTACGTTACCCCTGCAGCTTGTTCAACTCACGGTGAGTCAGGGCAGGAGCGAGCTGAGGGTGGTCACAAGTGTGGTTAAACTTTTCAAAACTCCACATAGACAACACTCACTCACTGCAATGTATATACTGCAAAATTAAAAAGCTGGTGAGGGCATTACACCTAGTAAAACACAAAATACGGTATATCTAAGAGCTAGAGGGCACCGTTTTTCATAGCTGTAGAGCCAAGTCCCCTGCAGCTAGTGTTAGCACCTGCAGCCAGCAACAGTGTAACCCTTAATGGACAACAAAACTTTAAGGGAGGCAACTTCATCTACATCGTCAGGTGACTAATCAGCTAGTTGGATAAGTTGTTGTTGGAGATAATTGGGCTTTTTTCACTATCCTTGTTGATTTTTCCTGAAAATCTTTTTTAAGCATTAGCCAACATTCAGCTGCTGGATGCATCTAAAATTCCTTAACAACATATTTACCACACTACCTTAGTATATGGGATTTATTAGCCTGAAAACATATGTGTGGATTGCAGACTGTTAACAGGGAATTGTTACAGTATGAAAGCACTACAGTAGCAATGATAACAACAAAACAGGAAGGATATCACATGTGCTTCCTCCATGACACAAACATCAGTGTTAAATGACCTGCTGACACACTGACAGGCTGCTGGTAGGGAGGGATTTTATTTTGTTAGAAATCAATAACAATGTTGAAATTGAGAAATTTGGACTTAATTTGTACTACTGAAATTACATTTTTTTTATTATTACAGAGAGTCCTGAAAAAAGGTGCTGTTAGGTACCGGTACTGAATTCTAGGCACTGGTTATCCATACCGTACTGGTTCGAGTGGTACCCAAGCCGGTTACCTAGTTTAGCTGTACATGTCAGTTTGTGTTTGTACATGCGAGTGTCCATCTGTGTGTGTCAGAGTTGACCTTGCTTTGTTTCAGATTTACAGTCATCATGCTCTTCAGTCGAGGTGTGAGTCCATGACTGGCATGTAGTGATATTCAGCAGTGGGTGAGGCTGTGGGACGGACACCACCAGAGGCCTCATATCACACCTCTAGGAGCTGTCTGCACCAGGGTCGCTGAGCCATGACCTCAAGCCTGCGGTGTTAACTGGTTTAGCCAGGTGGCAATAGCAGGGGGTGGCGGATTTGGTGGGTTGAGCATTAAAAGCCCCCATGAGCTGATGAACCCCAGAGTATCGGACAACACCTTCTCCTCGCCAGCCTTTCACACACACACACACACACACACACACAAACACACGCACGCGCTGCCTCTCCGAAAAGCCTAATGCATTCTGATACCTTCAAACATAACAGTGTGTGCACATGTTTCTCTGCTGTTTTACTGAACTGTTTTGGTCAGCACCATCAACACCCCCAGAACAGCCCACCAGAGCTGCGTCTCTGATGATGACGTGACTGGAAGTTCCCGAATGACGCTTAAATTTAAGCCTCTTCACCTCCCCAAACAACAGGAGCTCTGTAACCAAGTGGGAACACAATATTCCTTTTGAGTCTTCTGTAGTGGAGGAAGCTAGATCAATATAATAATATGATCATTACTGGGGTAGAGAAACAAAGTGCTTTTACTCCAATACTGCGTTAGTTGTTACTGAACAGTGTCTTGATTCTCCAAATCTATAATTCAGTTTGACTTTTGATTTTAAGGTCACTATATGTCAAGATTTGTTTTATCAAATTATTATTTTTTTTTGTTTTTAGCACAGATAGGTATGCTCTTTAAACTACAGACTATCTGATTAGTAAAGATCAGCAGATCATTGGTTTTATGCCCTGACAACTGTCATTTACATTTTCAGATTCTACTTTAAATATATATGATATCAGGTGTGATATAACAACTGGAAAGCTGTCATCTTTGAAGTCTTTGTTTATTGAAACTTGTGCCGGACACCGCAAGTAGACGGGGGTGGAAAGAAGAAAAAAATACTGGGAGAATCGCAGAGCCTGTCTTTGATTTCAATTGTCGAAAATAAAAGCTCATTTCAATTTATTTGTATTGAAAGTAGGACACAGCAGCTGTATACTTTATACAAGTTATATTGAATTACTGAGGGAAATATTGTACTTTTTACTTTTGAACAACTTAAGTTACTAGCTATTTTGTTGATTAAAATATTGTTATTGACTAATCTTATTCCTGAATTGCTGAGTTCATAAAGTCTTATTTTCTTTTTTGAAGAGACAAAATCTGTCAACAGTGTAACAGTATTCCAACCTGACTTTTATTGAATTAAAATATATGTAATGCAATGTTGGATCTTTTCATTGTCTTAAGAAAATTAAGTTTTTAGTACTTGAATACAGGACTTATTTGTAGTGACGTATTTTTATAGTGTTTTATTACAGCTTTTATTTAAGCAAAGGCTACCTCTTCCACCACTGTTGATCATAGATTATTTAAATTCAAGGATTACAACTACAGTATGTTGATAGTAAATCAGAAACAAATGTTCAAGAAATAATATGTGGGGTCTGTTAGTAAGACAGTGAAATGTCTGAAAGGCCTCACAGTGACACTGACAACATGTTTACCGACAACTTGGAAATCTCAATTGCTGCTCTAAAACAGCCTTTTTCATTTTTAGATTTCTAACTAAACTAATATACCTGAACATGTCATCCAGTCCACTCCAATACATTCATTTAGTCAACATGAAGTAGAAATCTTTATTTGTCCAGGCTTTTTACTGACTCAAGTCACCCATGTAAGTAGAAATAAGAATGAGCCTACAACTTGTAGATGAACAAGTCCTCCAAAATGAACAACAAACAGACATTTATCACTGAACAAACCACCTCTGCTGGAGTGTTAGGGTTTTTTTTCTTATATATCTTTTGCACTAATGACTGGGAGAAACTGTCAACATCCCCCTCCATTGTTGTATTGTCCTTCAAAGAATATTTGTAGAGATTGTCTCTTTGAAGCTTTTAGAGGACTGTATCATGAAATTATTGTGTTTCAATACGATATGTACAGCTTCAATTTGAAAAAAAAAAAACAAGAATTATCTTGAGCATCCCGCCACCACAAGGACACCTCGCAGAACATTTTATGAAATGTCTAGTGTTGGT
Source organism: Lutjanus erythropterus (assembly GCF_056507025.1). Taxonomy (NCBI): domain Eukaryota; kingdom Metazoa; phylum Chordata; class Actinopteri; order Lutjaniformes; family Lutjanidae; genus Lutjanus; species Lutjanus erythropterus. The sequence continues at coordinate 21,859,841 of NC_139317.1, forward strand.
TTTGCAGCTTTGCTTTGGCAAAGGATCTTCTCCACCACTCTGAGGCATTAGTGGACACGTCTTATTGATTTTCTTTCAAGCCGGATTGCATTGATTGCTGCGAATATGGCAGACGAATCCAGCTGGTTGTGCGTCCACTGGGACAAAGTGGGGAGGCAGACGGGGAGCAGTGGCTGGGTGTGCCACAGCAGGAGGCCAGGCTTCATTACACCAACTAAGAGCCCACTGGCCCGACACAACCCCAACCCCGACCCCCACCCCGCACTCTCTCCATCCTCTACTTACCCCCAAATTAAACTGAGAGCTTTTTAATTATTTATCAATACCATGCACTCATCGCGGATCAATCAGTGTGAATGGTTTTTAAACATAATGAAGGAGCCTGCTCCAATGGACTTGCGAAAATTGATCGTGATCTTTGCCATTACGCCTTAAGTAAAGATGAGCTGCGGTGACAGTGGTGTTGGTAATTTGGGGGTTTGGGCAGGGGATGAAGTGGAGCACCCCAGGAGTGCTCCCCTGACTGAACAGAAGTGTGCTTCAGAGAAGGCAAACAGTATCTGTGCTGAGAGGCCATCTCTTCCTCCGCCATTAATCAAGCTCTTAAACAGGACACCTCATCTTATCATCACATCACACCGCGCTCCGAGAAGAGGGCAGGCCTCTTCCTGAGGCCAGAAGCACCACACACCTCCTCAGAGAACACTTCTCACAGCAAATTACACAGGTCCTCACCACTCCCAAGGTTTAGTAAAGCTTGATTCATTGTGCTTCTAAGGCCTCCGAATGAACCTAAGCAACCTTAACTTTCTCTCTCAGCTTCCATATTTCTCTCCGGGTGCATCATGTCAAGCAGAGTGAGGAGCTATTCCATCTGGAATTATTAGCCAGAGACACACAATGCAATCTAATTTCATACCACCACATTCAATCACTATGAATCCAGTGTCGCCGGGGCAGTAAATAAGACATGGGGTGCAGGTATTTCAAAATGAATTAATGCTCGGGGATGAATCTCTGTACCTGAATTTTATGAAATTAGAAAAATATCACCTGTCGTTCGCTTACATTTCTGTCCATTCACGAGCCTGCGAGTAAACACTCTGATATTGAATTCAGAAGATTGTTTGTGAGGGAGAACGAGCCAACATAAAGCAGGACAGTATAATGAGATTCTTATTTCATCCTTTTTTCTGGTGGGGGTGGAATTGGATTATAGGGGGGGACTTATTTGTATGTGATATTGAGCACTGCAAAATAAATTCACACCTATTCAAATTGAAATCAGACCTAGGTGCATCAGATAATCCTTTTTAAGATAGTATGAACTGACAGTCCAAGCCCACACACTGGAAAGAAATAATCTATCCCTAACAAAACAGATATATAGCCTACCTTGCCAAAAGCATTCCCAGATTTTTTTTTACAAATATTTACCAGTCAAGTATGTGCTTGATTTTTTCTTCTCCTGCAGGCATAAACAGTTGCATCCATATTCATAGGGAATTTGAGCCTGTCTCCCAATCATCATGTCACAAAGAGTCTTAGCAAAAGCGCCTTCCCAATAGCTCAGTTTGTCGCTGGATCAGGAAACCTGATTTTGTTTTGAATCCCGGAGCCTTTTGAGACGTCAGACTGTATCAGCGAGAGAAGCCTGTGATGGCTGCAGTTATACAGCATGGCGGCTCCAGCTGCTCATGAATCTTTTTGAAATGGCTTATTTCTGAGGGAGTGTTGAGACGTAAGCCTGAAAGAAGGACAAGGTTTAGTGTGAAGATGAGCAGTGGGTAGCTGCTGCGAGGATGTGATGTGCTCGTGGTGGTGTCAGTGGTTGTGGTGAGACTGTGAGAGGCTCTAATGTGAGAAGGGATGAAGCAGAGAGAAAGGAGAGGGTGGTGTTGGTGTTGGTGTTGGTGGGCGGGTGCAACCTTGACATGAACCCAAGCTAGATGTGAGCTTCAGACGCGTTTCTCCTGATGCTGCTGGCATTCATATGAGCAGCTTAGTGCTTTGTCTCCCCACTGGCTCAAAGGAAGTGGGCCTGCATGGTTTCCACGCCGGGGTCTGTTGCTCTGTAAGCCCGTGGGTCAGGTGGTGTCCGTTGCACTGAGCTCTGAACTAATGAAGACTCTCCACCCTCGGTGTCTTGCTGGAGAATTAAGCCCGCACACATGTAACAACGGAGTCGCGCAGGGAGCAAGTGTGGACACGTTGTGAAGCCCGGGCCCACTTTGATAGAGTCACCTTCCTCTTCCTCATGCATCCGTGCCAGACCTTTGTACATTATGCAGTGTGCTGAATTTTTTAGACCAGCCCAACACCTATTATTTGTCCACAAAGAGCGGGCCTGCAAACACAGGAGGATGTTGTCCGAGAGTTTAAACATCACAGCCCTCAACCTTATTAATATTTCAGTCTCTGTGTGTCTTTCACAGGTCCTCCCAGTTCACAATCTAACACTGTCCTCCTTTTCCTCCTGTCTTTTTCTTTCAGTCTCATTCTGTTTCTGTGTATTTGTCCATCTCTGTCACCTACAGTTGTCATAACACCAGAATTTTAACCTGTGATGCATTACTAGTATTTTTTTACCACAGCAAAAAGAAGTCTCAGGCACAAAAAAAGTTAGAAAATGTTAGTATTGCATTGTTTTTAAACACAGTATCAAAACATTGATACTGTCATTGTATTTTATTTGTCTTACCTACAACTGGCAACTAAGCACCTGATGCTTTCCTGCAGGCTTGTCCATTTCAGAAACACCTTGGCCAAGCGCATCGGGTAGAACTGCTGTTGCACCTGTGGAGCAGGGCTGCATGCACAACTGGATGATCAAATATGATTAACAGAAAAAAAATGGATTCAAGTAGACATGGATCTGTTGCTGTTGCTGTGATACTGGATGAGGAGGGGGAAAAAAATGGAGGCTTTGGGTTTATGATCAAGGCTTCAACTGCATTTGCCCTTGTCCCACTGTTCCTATCACATCTTCAGGCATCAAAACAGGAAAGAAGTGGTGGAGTAGTGAAGTAAAGTCCACCTCTTGCTTTATTTGATAGGTTGCCTTGGCCAAGTGTGACATTGACCGTTGGTGCAATTCCATGATGAAAAGTTGGGAATATTTAAACTTTCATGCACATCCAAATTACTGGTAGAAAAACATGATGTGCAGCTGAAGAGAGGAGTGCAGCCAGGGGTGCAGTACCATAGGAAAAACAATGGCTTTGCTGGTGATGCATTTCTAGTAATCGCCCCTTGAAGTGTGATTAATGCTTTTGTTATGGTTTTGGCCACTTGAAGCATCTGGTTAGGGTAAGGGAAAGAGCACGGTCTTGGTGAAAAGAATAGTTCCAGTTAGTGGGTTTAGATTGATACCAAAGTCGTGCTTGTACACTAAATAAGGGGCTAGAGCCACCAGCTGATTAATTTAGCATAGCATGAAGGCTGGAGGCAGGTAGAGGTAGAACCACAAATCACTTTGTTCAGTTCAGTTCAAAGATTCGTAGTCTAGTCGTAGTATTTCACATGACGTGAGAGTATCCGTCTTCTTCTTTAACTCTCAGCTAGTAAGCAAATAAGCGTATTTCCCAAATTGTTGAATTATCCTTTTGAAGGTCCACTTTGTAAAAATTACTGAGATTTAATGGTAGAATGAGTCAGAAATGGAAAATAATATTCATAAGTATGTTTTCAGCAGTGTATCATCTCCTGAAAATAACAATCGTTGTGTTTGTGTTACCCAAGAATGAGATGTTTGTATCTACTGAGGGCACTGGTCCTCTTCCATGGAGGCTGCCATGTTGCACTGCCATGTTTCTAAAGTAGCCCAGAATGGACAAACCGAACTCTGGCTCTGAAGAAACGTTTTTGGGTTCTTTGTGATTTTTCACAGCCACGGTAGATTCTCCTACATGCTTGGACAAGAAGAGTGAGACAGGTTGGTTGCAGTCTGCGAGCTCCCCACTAGATACCATGAAATCCTACGAACTGGTCCTTTAACATGACATGAGAGTGGTGTCCATCTTCTCATCTAACTCTCAGCAAGAAAGCAGCAAGTGTATTTCCCAAATTGTAGAACTATCCTCTCAAGGAGGGAAAAAAAAAAGGATGATATGCTGTGAAAGTGAGACCAAGAGAGAGAAAGACAGTTCATCACATCAGATAGGTGGCGACAGCTGTAATCCTCTGGAGCTCTCTGTGAAAACCCTGTTCTATCTCCCAGTGTGAAGTAGCCAACAAACACTTTGAGGAGCGCACACCGACAGAGAAAAAGTTATTTGGGTTGTAATGAGTGACCTTTCCATGAAGCAGCAAACATGCATTTTTATGCCAGGGCATAAATAGCTGAGCTACATAACAATTAAGGTAACCTTTCTGTTTGAATAAGAGGCAATTGCTCAGAGAACTGAAATAACATGAATGATAAATTATTTTTGTAACCCAGTGCACAGACGGTGAAGAAGAAGGAACAATGAAGTGGGGGAGGGAGAAGTGGTGCCTTGTCTCAATTGTAAATCCCAGTTATAATGCCTCGTTAAAAAGATTTGGGAAGGCGAAACAGAAGCAGACACAGTCTCTTTCTTAAAGGTAGACAGGTCTCAGTGGGATTCATTAATGTGTGTCCCGGTGGTAGTCTTCCTGTTACAGCACAATCGCCTGGGTTAGCACCAATCCTGAAATTACACCTAATTGGACAATTACTCAAACTCAGAAACCTCCTACAATAAGCCAACAAGGCCCCTAATAAACACCTTGTCTTCTAATAAAAACAAGGAAGTCATTTGCGTCACCCAAGAGGCCCAATTTTTTTTTTATCTGTGCTAAATTTATTTTTAAAATAATTGCATGTGCTATGAATGAGAATATTAAAACGGTAGCTCAGAAAGGGAAAAGTGTGTGTGCATGTGTGTGTGAGAGAGAGAAAGAAAGACAGCAATGCAAACCCTACCTTAGGCTCAGTGTTGCAGTCTGCTCTCCTGAGGGAGAGCTCATTTGTTCCACAGATAGGCGCACTGCACACTGCACTACTGTAATATTATTGCTGTCATTCCATAATGAAATAATTACTGTTTTGTCTTCCTTTCAACCAACCGAGCCCACCCCATTCCCTCCGCTGTGACCCCTCCCCCTCACACGCTGGTCAAAGACATATTTCCTCCACATGTGAAACATTAATTAAACAATGACAGTGATAATAGATTTCAGCCTCGGTCTGAATCCATTCAGGTCGCTCATACTGGCTGGAGGACAAATGTAGTTCTGTTAAGTTAAAGGAATAGTTCAACATTTTGGGAAATTTCTTGCTTTCTTGCTTTGAGTCAGAGAGCGAGTATGCTAATATTTGCCAAGATGTTAAACTATTCTTCTGTCCATTGATTACAGCAAAGCAGCTGGTTAGTTTAGTTTAGCACAAACAGCTGGAAACGGGGGGGGGGGGGAACTCTGAGGCCTCGTGTTCAGGTAGTGTTTTTATCTGGCAGAAAGGTGCAGGCAGGGTGCTGGGGAGCACTGGGATGAAGCGTCTGCATTAAAAAAAAAAAAAAAAGGCTATGTGGGTTTTGTGATGTCAGCATCTAGCATTGCCCTTTTGGTTTTAATTACCTATTTGTACATATTTGGGTAACATGTTTTTTTTCCTATGAGCACCAACCAGGAGATTCTTGCCCTTATGTGGCCATTTTCCAGACACATGCTGGCTCAGTTTGACTCGGCATGCCAGCTCAGGACAGCAGAGATTTGCATCTGGACAACCAGCTTGAAGGTGTCTACATACGTGCTTGTTTTAGGTCAAGCGGCTATAAAACGTTGGTTAACCACATTTCATTTCCTGTATATTCTTCACAGTAAAAGTCCCCTATAGTTTTGTTATTTAAAAGCTTTTATTATGAAGCAGCAAAATAAGGAAATGTCTGCTGAAAGTGAACAAAGTAGAGTAAAACAGATATATTAAATTACAGGCAGTGACATATTAGAGAAACTAAACTTCTCACTTTGGTTAAGGAAAGGGAAAGATCAGTTAAAAACAAATAAATCTCAAGTCTCAAGTCACTGCTGACTTTTGAATAATGCTGTAGTCACTACGACTGGATAGCGTAGTGGAAGATTACCTATTATGACAGAAAAAGAATAAAATACATTATCAATTAACATTTTACTGATATGTCCATTATATTTTGTGACTTGCATTAATTATCATTGACATGAACCATTTCCTATGTTAATAGAAAACATATTTTGGTCGGCATTGTTTCCTTCAAAACAGATTTGCTCTTTTAAATTAGTTAAGTAATTTCTAGTTGGCAGGTTTGGCATTTAAAGTTTCACACTCACATTTATTTTTATATTTGATTATTTCTCTGCATGTCTCTGCTTCTGTAATTCCCAAGAAGCACGGATGTGAGGTTTACTGTGGCCGAGGGTGACCTTTGAACTTGCAGAGTCCTCTCCTTCATCCCTTGACCGTCTGACCTTTCCGTGGTGTGCACCACTCCGGAAAGGTAGCAACCATTTTCACATCTTGCTACCAATGTTAGACAAATAGACAGATGAATAAATAATCATAGTTGACCTCACACAAGCAGGGACAGCGGTCTAACACCTCCACTGGCAAAGGTTCACCAGAATGCCACTCTGCTGCCATTACAGAAGAAAGAAAAAAGAGAAATGACAGGAAGAGGGGATGAGAACCCACAAGAGGTGGACAGTGACAAATGGTGTGGAAAAAACAACAGAGGCAGCCATCTGAAGGGAAGACAAGAGTAATACTCACAAATAATTAACTGGGTAAATATTGGAGAGCAGACTGACTAATTACTTCACACGTCTCACTGCGCTCTCATTATTGTTGCCGTCGCAGTTAACCCTTTCCCACAAGGCGTGGCGGTGCAATGAGCTCTTTACAGGAGAGTGGATGAATCACTTACCTCTCAGTATTTTTATTTAGCCGTGCAGTTAGAAAACAAAGAACACACAGGAGGGACATTTCTGCAAAGATTAAAGCCACTTGAGGCCAGTCAAGAAAACCATGAGAGGAAATATTTAAAAGACAGTACTGATGGTTTTGTATGTTTTAGCTCATTAACTACTAATTATTTACAGATTACATTACTACCAGACATTTCTCTTCAAACCATCTAAGTCCAAGACACATCACGCTATCACCAAAGCCATCAAAACGAAGCGGTAGCTGTGATGTACCATTTGGACCAGCCTGCAAGTCCAGATTTTGTAGTTGACTTGCAGCGACAGCAGTGACGAGCTAAAGCCAATGAAAGCGCAAGAGGCTGATTGAGTGAAATATCAGGGTAGGAGTCATAACGCCTGCAGCAGATCATCAGTTGGCGTTCAGGTGGTCTTGCGTCTTTTCCCGTATCACTTCTCACATGTGCTGGAGACCAGACAGACTTGTCAGGGATTCCTCCAAATGAAACTTTGAAAGTCATATGGTGCGTAGGTGTCATTAATCTTTATTTTAGGCACTTTCAACTACATCTCAGAGTCTTCCTCAGAGGATGGAGTTCACTCATTTGTTGCTGTAATTGTAAAAACAGCTAAGATAGATCTGTGACGCTCAAACAAAATAGAGCTGTCACTTTTTCAAACAGTCGTATTACACATAATGTTGAACACAACCCATACTGTGATCCACTGCCCTGCCACCCCAGTTCTGTCATTATCCTGAAAACCTCACGGGGCTGCATATCCATTAATCTTGCGTTTTCACAAGCTTCTGAGGATGATTGTGGTGAAAAGTAGGCAGTCAGATGAGGTTGTATAGTTGCTCTTGTGGAAAGCCTTCAGGTGAGTCCTCAGATTTGTTGTGGTTGTAGAGTAACTTTAGGCAGCAGCTAAACGGCCTTAACTTCTCCTCCAATGTCGAGCCCATGAACGTTTCAGACTTGGGAAGCGATGTTTGAGAAAGGCAGCTAAAAACGTAGTGTTGAGAAAGGCTCTGCTCCAGCGATGACTGTCAGCTATTAGCTTAATTACAAATGTTAGGAGAGTTTTGAACGAGGTTTTCTGGAACAAAATTTCTGGTTCCATTTTGGCTCTACACAGACTTTAAATTTTAAATTCAACCTGGTCATTACAGTTTGAATATTTATTATTGTCCCACATTTCAACAGTGGTTTGAATTTCAAATAAAAAGTGACAGCCCTACAATGACGATAACAGAGCGTCTGGAGTTTTGTCTAGTGACGTCATCGTCCTTTCAATCAGGCTGTGTGACATGTTGATATTGCGTGATGGTATAATTACATCTGTCATTTAATATTATGTTCTGTCCTTTATTTTGTTGTGTCACACGTCACGCTCTTTACAGGAATATTTTTCATCATTTCAGCAACCCTTTGTGGTCTTCTGCACAGCACAGATGCAGGCAGGAATTTTGCATGAAGGCAACACAAACAAACATGTGAAAAGTGAAATGTGACACAGAACAGGGTCATTCCAAACAGAAGGAGGACTCCGACCACCCAAAGCAAAATAATGGCTTGTACCCAAAAGTTGGACTACTATTACATGGACATGTTTTGGATATGAAAAGTCATCTTATTCCACCTACACAAGAATTATGTCAAATATTATGGAGAGAGTCTATGGATGAGAGTCCAAAAGTACATTTGAGCGCTGGAAACAAGGCCCAGACTTTAAATTTACAGAAAATGTGCTGGATCTGGATTCAAAATGACCTATATTGGGATATGAAATGTTGGTCATATCGCACAGTCCTACTTTTCAGGAACAATATCTTAGCAGCTAGGCACAGATTTTATTTTTAGCTAGCACATTACCTGTCCAAAAGAAGCTCTCTTGTCTCGAATCATATATCTTAAGGCCTCTGAACCATTATTCACTCAGGTCTTTGGATGATACCTGCGTCTCTCTCTTGTATATTGAGCCATAACTTGGTGAAACGGTAACAGTTTGGAACATACTGAGCACACAGCGAGAGAAGCAGATTATGCTGCAGAGGTAGTCTGAGAAGTTTTTCCACCATGAAAACTGGCCACTTTGGGAATTCATGGTAACTGATATGAATTCAAGCAGACCGCAGCCGCCGCACTCCGTGAAGGTCAGGACTGCAAACTTTTTACAGCCACTTTCTAGGCATAAATAGGGGCATGTTTGACACTGAAAAGCTAGATGTTGGGTTGAGTGTTGCTTTAAGAGGGTGTGGATGTGAACCGTTTGTATCTCTGTGCTAGTTCATCTTCCATCGGAGTTCCAGCCGACAGTCCTCAGGTAAACTGGTGAATCTGCTCACACAAGGACGTTTCTCCAATAATCTGCAAGGCGGTGGTTAATGACAGCAGCTGTGAGGCAGGCATGCACCACTTCCAAGCTGATTTAAGTTTAACGAGCCACTCCAGAGTGCTATTGATTCAAATCTATATTTGACAGGATACACTGTGAGCATATATTAAATGGATAAGAACACCTCTTGGACACTCAGAGAGCATTGCCAAATGGAAGAGAAGGCATTAAGCAAAGATAGTGTGTCTTTTGTTGAGTGATCACAGTGTGTGTGTGTGTGGATGAGGCTGGATGAGGTGGATGTTATACTTTGTTTTTGACGTTTTCTTTTCAAAGAGGGAAAAGTAAACACATTTATTGGGCATTATAACTCTACTCTCCCTCTAACCTGCCGGCAGCAGGTTTTAAAAGGATTTAGGATGTGTTTTTATTTTAATTATACTTACTATTAATGAGACTGATGAGATTTATAATGACTCTACATTTACAGCCTGCATGTTTCTTTTTAACCGAGACAGGTTTTCAGAGATAACAAACATTTTGCAAAACATAAAATTAACACATCACCAGATTCTTTGATTCAGAAATTACTTGGTGAGGTGAGGGTTTTTTTTCACTTGACTTCAATTAGAAGTCTGCTTGCCCAAAGTCAATTTGTACTTGCCCCAGACAAACAAGCTTATTTATTTGCAGTTATTAGATAACAAACAGGATGAAAGTTAATTGTTATGTTTAATCTATATTTAATCTAGGGCTGAAATGGCTATAAAATATCAGAAAATAGTGAAAAATGTCCAAGGTGATGTCTTTAAATGTCATGTTTGTCAGTCCACAACTCAAACATATTTACTTTAACATTAATAATAAACTGAGAAAAGTGGGAAGTCTCCATATTTAAGAGACTGAAAACAGCACTGCTATCCTTGCAAAATTAATCAAAATACTTTAGTGGCTTGAATCTTTTTTACCACTTTGGCAGTGTGGCAACTGAGTTGCATTTTCCTAGCCCCTGGCATGTGGGTAATCCTTATTGTTGAGTCCAGAATGTCAGTTGTGGGTTACAATACCACTGAGACGACTTGTTACCTCTTTACATCGACTGCCAAACTGTTGGAGGATCAAGTTCTCCAAAGGTGACAGACTGCAGTGTAAAAACACAACTCAAAGATGTTGATTTCTTGAATAAGAGGAGCCAGAACAACGCTCAACTCATATCTTCTGTAAGTTTCAGCAGTATACTCAGTGTAATATAATGTACATATTACAAAATTATCTAAATGGCTAATCTTATCATTTTCAGAGATTAATTCAACCTTACCTGACGCAGACAGCCTTCATTTTTATGGTAAAATCTATTTTTTTAGAAACACAAATGGTGTGTCTATTAGTCATTATGCCGTTCATACTCATTATTATATAATTAGCAGTTCATTTGGATTTTATTTTTTTTAATTGGCTCACTTCCAAAGGAAAAAAGAGAGCTCAAACAGCACAATGGCCACTTCACCTAAGCGCTATTTGATGGAAGCTGCTTAACCTGATCTTTTATCAAATGTAAAAATGCTGATCTTTTGAGCTTTATTGTTGGGACGAGCAATAATGCCCCAATAATGTTAGCTGAACTGAGAATAAAGCACAATGGAGAAAGGTAGAATTGTTTTCAACTTCATGGTGAATACATGAAGTTGAAATGTATTGTGGGGTGCACCACATCCCTCTGGAGGATGCAGTGGCAGTGTACTGTTATAACTTGGTATTCTTATTACTACTGTAGGTCGCTGGCTTTATTCATGTGTCCTTCTCTGTCTCTGCCTTTAATCAATGGAAAGGCCCACTGTATCTGTTTCTGAGCTAATGCGTGTGTCATTCTCTTTGTTCTTTATGTTGGAGATGGTGTGTAACTTCATTAAAATTGAATCAGATTGGTGAAATGTCTTTAATAGCATCTGAATGTGCCACCGTCACCATGGTGACAGCTATATTTAAGGCTATATGTTTTTTTCTGTTGTTGTTGTTCGCTTTGAATTCGAGGTGCATCAGCCTGGTCGAGATGTAGGAGGGGCGCATGGCCTAAAAATTTGAGGAGACCTGTTTTAACTTGGATTCAGTTCACGCAGCATTCATTTCTCAGGACGTGCAAAATCGACACTCCAAACAGACGAAGGATACAGGAGGCCACCATCATGTGCACACAAACATGCAGTTAAAAGCAAGTATATCTTCAGCTTTATACTGTATGTCTCAATTTTTGCTGCTCAAATTCATCAGCGAGAAATTGATTAAATCCTTTAGAATTACTTAAATTATCTCCTGGCATCCTCTGTGATTGTTGATTGTAAATAAGAAACACTTCCAGTAGGTTCTGATAAGTAATACCTGGATGGGTGAAGACAATATATAAATAAATAAGCAAACATCTCTTTGTGCCACTGCACGTAAAATGAACACTGCAGTGCCATTTATTGTACAGTAAACATGTTGTTAGTGTAGATGAGGTGTGTGATTGTTAGTTTCATGCCTGGAAGGATGTAGTAGTTTACAGAAAACATTATTACCACCACTAATTAAGAGAATGCATATGGAGGTCAGCATTAACTAATTAGTTAAATTAGTCAATATAGTGTGTGCACTTGCCTGCATTTGTCAGTTTTCTTTCTCACACTTACAAACCAACAGAGATGTGATTAAGATGTTGTGATTGTCTTGTCCAGCACCTCATCATTAACACGGTTCAAAAACAGAGTAGTGCGTTGAGCCTCAATTCTTAAAATATTAATTATTTTCTGCAGAAATAAAATTAATAAAACATTTCTAGATATGTTCATATAAAATGTACAAGGTAAAAATATTTTTCTATGAAGTAAATCAGTTCAGATCGACCTCTTCCTCTCAAACTGGGTCCTTATCCTCTTAATGAAAGTGGTGTTTGAGAAACAGCTCCATCATATCGAGCTTCAAAAAGAGGTCTATTTATATCGTTTTTCTGCTTTACAGTTGACAAGGAAAGCTTTAGTGTAATTAGCAGCAGCTAGAAGTAGCACTAATTTTAAGTAGCACTTAGAGAAATTGCACAGATGGGTCAATAATGTAAAGACTACAAAATACACCCACTGAACGAACGGTACCTGAATCATAACCCGAGTTAAACAAGAGAAACTTGCAACCTGCTGCATTTCTGTATGACAGGAGCTGCACGCTCCCCATGCCCGAGCGAGGCAGCAGCGGAGGTTTTGAGAGAAGAACGGAAGGAGGCATGGTAATTTTCTCTTCTGTATCCTTGCCTTTATGATCTTTAAACCTGTTTTTTTTTTTTCTCTCTTCATGGTAAGCTGTGTGAAATGAAATTAAAAATGCCGGCTTGATTATATGCATTTTTGAAGTGAGGATAACAAATGTTTTCAAAAATCCACGATGAGTTGGAATCTGTTTTCCCCACCAACCCAACTGACAGCTTCCTAATGCTGCCACATTAAAGTGGTTTTCCAGCGCGTGTGATGCAGCTTTAACTAGGTCCCGGGGGCATTGTTAGTTATCATTGCCTACTGCTGGAGTGAGCCCCGGTGAAAGCAATTTTAGCTTTCCTCCCAATCAGTGGTGCAACATGAGAGATGGCCAACGAGAACAAACGGCCCGGCTCACCACTTCCCACCGCCGATCTTATCTGAAATGCTGCTCCTGTCCCGAAAGGGCCTACTAACGCAACAACCCACACCCCCCCTCCCTTAAAAAGACATGAGATGGTTGGCCTCAGGCCCTCCCAATTCATGCAGATATCCGTAAATTAGACTCATAGAGACAGACCAAAACGTCCTCTGAGGGTATTAGACATGAGCACTTATGCCGCCGAACATGTGAGAGGCTTTCCGGGAGTGCAGAGGGTATGATCAAAATACATGAAAATGCCATCATGAAGTCCCACCACAGCCAAGGGTTTACATGTTTCTGTTTTGGCCTGTTGTGCATGTTCTTCTACGGCATCAATACACTCATACCTACGGGCGAGGTAAATTCAAATCAAAAATAATGATTTTTTTCCACCTGCCGCCTGTGATGTATTTATTTCTTGCGATGGGGGAAATGTTTTCCAAGAGGACAGCGCTGCAGTTAGCATGGCGTAAGTGATTTAAAGAGCACCAGTGATGTTTTAGAAGTTGTTTTTTATGAGGTCCTAAAATGTTTTTGGATGGATGGACCCAGTTATTCCTCATAATCATCATGTTCGTGGCGATTAACTCTGCTAATGCTAATGCTAATGTACCAAAACAACCGAAGAAGAAAGCACAGAGTTCATAAAACTGGTGTTAATGTACATACCACACATGTCTTAGCATTGTGTGTGTGAGCGTGTGTGTGTTTTTCGGCCGTGGGTGAGTGAGTGAGAGTCACGCCACGCCACTGTCAAAACAACCAATTTCTCTGCTTCTCTGAACTGGATCAAAATGTGAAGGAATCAATTAATCTTAGTGAGGACAGTCCTTTATGTGTTTTATCCACCAGCAGGCAGGCAGGCAGCAAACAGACAACTGATGATGCCCATAATGCCACCACAGCACACAAACACATTAAAGGACCATACAGTCTTTTTTTTTTTTTATGTACAGCCCTTTTACCTCAGATGGGTTGTGCCTCAAAATGTTAGACCATAGACAACCATTTCAGAAAACCATTTCTTTGGATGGATTTTAAGTCACTTCCATTGTCATTGTGTACTAAAACAGCTGTCAACCCATCAGCTATCGTCTGATGATGATTTTTTTTTCTGGGGGTAACGGGCGGTGTTTTGGTGCCTCCAGTGTAAACAGTGGCTATTCAGATAGGTTGGTGTCGTCAAGTGGTGATGGGTGACACATTTGTGACGTCAGAGCTTCCTGTTGAGAGTTAGGTACTGAACCTTTGTGATGCAAGAATACACAAAATTGACATTTTAATTTCATATTTGCTTATTGCTGGTCCTCCAGGTTTTATCTTGTAAAGACAGCTTATCAAAGCATTTTATGTGATTTTCGTTGTTCTTTATGCACAATGTCTTCCAATAACCCAGTGATAATATGCATATCAAAAGGAAAAAAGAAAACAATACACAAGAGAAAAGAGTAGATGCTGAGTGTGAATGAAATGCAATGAAGTACAACACTGTGAAGTGTTACATAAACAAGTAAAGAGGAAAAAAGATATTAAGTAAAGCCTTGTCTCGGATATTTTTGAAAACAGTCATTTTCCCCTTTTGTTTGACAAAAAAGAACTGTCTAAATGACCTTTTCAAAAATGATTCCAAATGCTCAAACAAGCTTTCTGGTCCCGCAGGTTTAGTTAAGTTTATTAGGATCCACATTAGCTGAAGCAAATGCTGCTGCTATTCTTACTGGGGTCTGACACACGTGCAATATAATTATACAGTACTTAACAGTGCTGTTTTTCAAATAATGTAGGTGTGCGTATTCAAATAAGTATTCAAATATGTAAGCAGGTGGCAATAAACGTCAATCTACATCAACTATACATCAAATACCAGAGAAGAGACTGAGCTTATTTTCCTTTGGTGGCAGTTACTAAAACTACATACAATAGTGGGAAATTATTTGTTTATTTATACTTATTGGACACCTATTTCTTCAGCTTTATTGATTTAACGCCTGTTTTGCACACAGCCAAGCAGTGCTAACCAAATAACTGACAGCCTGCCATTGCTGTTGTTTTAGGCGTATGCTCTTTACACGCCTAGCGACAATGGACTTGCATAAAGATTCTGATGATACTGCTCATTTCCTAAATGCCATCCTGAATCTACATGGATACTCAGAAACCTGAGTTTTTAAAAATCTGCACTTGTGACCTTATACACCATTTGCTCGTGAATGAGAGGCCAAAATTTTGTTTTGCAAAAATTTGCTGAAGATGGGATTCATTGGTACACATTGATGTAAATTGAGCTGAAAAGCAAAAAAAAAAAACACAAAAAAAACATAAAATGTTGATTGTGATGTATGAACTGTCTCAAACAAGGGTCAAGTAATTTCAAGGTAATTTTCATATCACAGAGACAAGAACAGAAATTAATGGCTGCCTGGATACTAATGTAATGTATGGTAATGGAAATGAGCTACAACGTAAAACACAGAAACAAAAGCACTTTAATCTAATAATCTGTCCTCTACACATGTTGACAATGATATAAATAAACCCAGTTTGGTGCCTTCATGGTGAATAAAGCTATAATTACTTCTCCCTCACCCGTTAAAGGTTTACAGGCCTTGTAAGGCTCCTTCTCCTCTCCTCCATTCCTCCACTTCCTCTTTCCAGAGTGCCCGTGATTTCACTAATATCAGATGTCAGATAGCCCAGGTGGAGGAAAAAGAGAGTGGTCTTAGAGACAGGCTGAGTTATGTGGCTGTCTGAGGTCTTATTACCAGCACACTGCCTACAGGCAGCTTACCCATTAGGGAATACATCGAGCATCGCTCATACATTAACTCAACTTAAACAGCTGATCAATACTGGATATTTGGTGAGTTTTCCCAAATAGGAATCACTCCATGACATTTACCATGTGATACATCCCGCTGCTCCTCCCGTAGACATTGTTTTTTCCCCAGTAACCTCTTCTGATAAGGTCACGGCAGTGCTGCAGCAGCCAGCGGTGTGCATTTTGCTTTTATTTCTAACACTTTTATACTTGATGTTTAAGGACGCATGCACGTGTGCATATATTCCTGATTTTATGCATCTGAAAATAATCATTTCTTGGCACAGTGGGTCACAATTGAGTTTGTGGAGGTTGATGATTAAGATAAAAACACATTGTGGTGTATTGAGGTAAGTGACCTGCCGCTCCGCTCAGATAAGACTCCAATTAATCCAGGCTGAATTGCAGTAATGTAAAATAAAGATAATTACTAAATCACCAGGCTACATTGCTTTGATAGATTTTTGTTACTCAATGTTATTGCTGCAAGGAATAAGAAATTAAATGGATTATATCACAGCATTTTCAGATGGATTACAACTGCTTTTAAATAACGGCAAGAGCAATTTCATCAGCCCTGCAATTCGAGAAGCCACTGACAGGCACTGCATGATTCAAATTGAACTTGCTCTCATCATTTTAATAGAGCGCTTCAGTCTTCACCCCCAGCAGGCACACACATGTATGCACACACAGAAACACATGCATACACCATACAAACCGTGCGCACGATAGGCTCTATTTAATCTGCAAAAATAGACACGTTTATGAAAATCTACACAAAATCTTGCTTAAGTGTTTTGAGTGATTGCATGAAACAGTGTCAGAATTAGACGATCCCGCATTTAATTTAATTTTTTTTTTTTGTGCTTCCGAAGAGAAGTGAGAGGCAACACAACATCAGGACAATTTATATATCTTCAATAAACATGGCCCTGTGAGGAGGGAGATGTCACAGGAATTGTGTTTTATTTGCTGTGTTTGAAGTTCAGGGTTTAAAAAACAGTAAATAGTGGACAAGTAATCAAAGGCATGTGATGAGAGATTTCACGGGTGGTTATCTCCAGGTCCTTGCTGCCATTTCTGTGTGTGCCGGGAGATTGTGGAGAAGTCGGCGTGCCAAGCGCCCAGGGCTGCTGCAGTGACTGCTCTCCTTTAAAACCATGCTGGCACAGAGCCCCCTATCGAAGCCAAGGCCTGACTCCGTAAGCATTCATTATGGCATCCATTAGAATAAACATCTCAACCTCCCTCAAGACCAGCTCCCTCGCTTTTAAGTGCTGTTTGACAAGGCTGCATCCAAGCTGCAAAATGAGAACAGTGCCCACATTTTACTGTATTTATTTATTCATTTCTGTATTTAGACCTTTTTTCAGACAGCGTTCTCCTACTGTTTTTACATGAGGAGCTTTTAAATGTTTGTCTCAGAGTGTCCCTGCCTCTATGGAAAACTGACAGCGCTGCCAACAAAGAGTGGAAGAGGGCCTAATTGCTAATCTATAATGGTATAAGGTGCATTTGTGTCAGCGCTTAACAATATTTATATAACATACACAAAGTTTAAGCCAGTTAAATCAGTTTTCTGTGTGGCTCACGGAATATATGAGCACAGAACTAAAAGCTAACTCAAAAATTATTTTGAAGGACCAGTGTGTAGGATTTAGTGGCATCTGGCGGTGAGCTGGAGCTCCCCTTTCAAGGACGTGTGAAAGTCTGCCTGTGCAAAAACACAAAAGGCCCTCTTTGGAGCCAATATTTGGTTTGTCCATTCTGGGCTACTGTATTAAGAAACTGCCTCCATGGACAAGGACCTGCTCCCTCTGTAGATACAAACTGCTCATTCTGAGGTAATGAAAATACAATGACAGGTGATTATTCATTAGTGAAAACATATTTACAAATGTTATAGTCAATATCTGCCAAATTAAATCTTACACACTGGACCCTTTAAAGGGATATTTGGGATTATTTGATGTAGGGTTTTATGACATATTTATTGATAGTTGTATTACCTATAGTCGATGCCAGCCCCAGTTAGGAGAAGCAGAGAGGCTACAGTAAGCAATGTCCTGCTCTGGAAATGGACAGCAACAAAAGGTTCAGTGTGTTATCAGCAGAATATGGCAGAGATGGAATATATCTACAGAGGGTGTAGTTGCTCTTCTACAGAGGCCGCCATTTTGCATTGCCGTGTTTCTACAGTGGCCAGAATGGACAAACGAAACATTGTCTCTTTTGTGTTTTGCGCGAGTTTCATGGCCACTGCTGGTTTGTCTGCACAATAGAAATGGGTGAGCTTGACGAGGTGTTTGTTAACAGCAATCTCGCTGCTAGATGCCACAAAATTCTACACACTGCTTCTTTGAAAAATGTCAGTTTAAGGGTACACTATATTTAAAATACTTTACTTTGCCATAAGAAAGCCTTTTTGTTTGTGTAAAGAGCTGCATTGATCAGATGATTCATCAATCAGTCAATTGTAAGATAACTCTCTTGATAATAAATGAAATGTTTCAATCATTTTTTAAGTAAAAATGTCAAACATTTGCTGGTTCCAACTTCTAAAATGTAAAAATTATTCTCTTTGTCGTGACAGTAACTGAAGAGCTGTGGGGTTTTGGACTGTCTGTTGGACAAAAGAAGAAGAAGCAGTGATGAATATTCGTCACAAGTTTTTGACATTTTGTAGACTAGTCAGAAAAATCTGCAGATGAATCAATAATGAAAATTTGTCACTTGCTGCCCTGTTTGTGTTATTTTGGTGTTTTAAAAGGATAGTTTGGATTCACCAAAGTCACACAATATTTCAAAAAAGTAATCAATCAAGACAGTGGTAGATCAGCAACTCCCATGTTCTACAGGGTAAAAATATTGATTTTGCCTGTGGAGTTCGGTTGGTTTGGAGACAGCGATATTTGGCAGCGGAAAAGACTGTCTGGCGGCAAAGTAAAGTGTTTAAAACATTCTGAATATAGTGTACACTTAAACAAATAATGACTTTTTTAGGTAGGTGTTTTTTTTAAGTTGCTAAAACACATTTTGTTAGCTTAGTTTCCATGTCATTACTCGTCTCTGCTTTTCTTATGTCTACCAGCATCTACCACAGCTAATACACTGGCTGTGGATAAGAACCTCATAAAACCCCACTTCAAATAATCCAAACTATCCCTTTAAATCCAAATGGTCCACACAGTCTTTGTTCTTATCTGAAGGACACATCCAGAGAGTAAGTTTAATCAGGATGGGCTGCAGAATGCCATTTACTTATTGATGCAATCAATACAGGCAGACCTCATGAAAGAGGTTGCCAGTTTAGAAAAATCATAAATAATGCGAAGTCAAGAGATCCATCGTGTTCAGTGTCTATTATTTGATGCCCTTTAATTACACACAGACTGAGTGTAGTAGTTTGTGCTGTGAAGATAAAAGATTACAAGAGTCAAATCTAAAAGGCAGACAAAACTTTCTGCTTCAGGTCTGGATTAACACTCAGGTCCCAGCTCACTCTCTTGTGCAGTGCATTGTTAAACAAGACAGATGAACTTGGGTTTGCGTCTTATGTTTTACACTCAAAAAAAACAGAGAGGATCACAATAACAAAGTGCAGCCCTCAATGTGAGAAAAATGTGCCTCTTCGCAGCTGCAGCAGCTCTTCTGCCAACAAACCCTGTTTGGGTAGAGCAACAAAAAGACAACAAAAGAGAGCGCCGAAACAAAACACCGGGCATTATCATCACCATTATTGACAATAACTACAACAGCAGTAATAACAACAACAACAAAGGGCATGCTGGGATATCAAGTCACATTTGTTTCCCCATTTGCTGTATGAAACGTGCTGTAATAAGGCTGCCTTTCCACTTTCATTTGGAGTGCCAGGGTTGTCAGCGGGCCATGGACAGGAGGGTTTCATCAGCTCGCTTTTTACCCAGCCAACTTCACTCTCAACCTAACTAGGCCAACAGGCTTGACACTTTGCGTTGGAGTGTCGAGGCTCACATAAATGAAATGCAGATGATTGGTAAAATGATATGATACACAAAAGCAAGTGTCATCAGGCTGTCATGTCTGCCTTGTTCCCCCCTTGGTGTGTACTGGCATGCCTGGGGCCACGTTGACTTTCCCTCCCCCCTCCTCCCTCCTCACGCAGTCCAGGGACGCTGGCCGTCTGGCTGACTGACAGGCAGCGGGAGAGATGAGCTGGATTGGGCTGCGTATGCCCCTTAATGCAGACAGAGAAATAAAGAGAGACCAGCAGTCAACAACTCATAAGTAAATCTCTTTAAAAGTGAAAAGTGAGACAAGACAGTGACTGTAAAACTTTAAAAAGAGCGTCACAGAGGAGTGTGTGAGGACGACACGGAGAGAAAATAGATAAAGAATGAGTGGGTTTTGCAGATTATGAGACTATTTTCCCTTCTCCCGCCCCTCAGGCCGGTGTCTGAGTTTCAGATTAGGTCACTCAGATATTTACATTTTAGGGATTTAAAGCTGATATTCTTCAAATAATCAGCCTGAGTCTGAGGGGCTCATTTCTGCACCAGCTATCACATGTGCCTCGCTCCATTTATAAATAAATGTCATTTTCTAATTTAGTAAACAAGTCTGCAGCGCTGAAGGATAGTCGTCATATTAGATCAAAGGTACTCTTCTGCCTCCTTTGGATCTTCTTAACAATGGCACAAGTTCATTTGAATACAAGCTGATTTCAGTCAGACAGAATAAATCTGATGAAATTCTTGCTGTTCGTTGCTCTCTGTCTCTTGCTTTTTGTTTATATGGATTTATATTTACAGAGATGAGAAAGAGAGCTAAGTACAAATACTTTGTTACTGCACTTAATTAGCTTTTCCAGGTATCTTTACATGAGTATTTACTTTTCACTTTTACTCCTTACATTTTAACACAAATATCTTTTCTTTCTACTGCTTACATTTTCAAAACAAGTTTGTTACTTTAATTTTATTGCATTTGTAGGGAATTATTAATTATGTTTATTTTGCATCAGTTGCGCCTCACCTTTCCAACATCATACACAACAGATATAACAACACAAATATGACATAACATGTAACAAGACGAAGCAGACAAAGGAGAGACTTGATTTAGTTAGCCTTGCACAGAAACAGATGGTAGAAATGTCTTTCAGAGCGCTACATTTTATTTTCATTCTATAAGAACATGTCAGTGCCTGTATTTGTTTTTGAATCAGTACTTCTACTTTTACCAGTCTGTTTTCACATTCTGTACGTCTCTTTGAGTACAGAGTGTGTGTTCTTCTGCTGCCTCTGTGTATTTGATTCCTCTCATCTCTGAAATTATTTTCAGATGATAATTGAGTAAAACAACTGCTCCTCTATCATTCTCCTCTACAAACAATAGGGGGAGCAGTTAGGGAAAAAGCAGACCGGTGGTGTTTCTTGGAAATTAAGCAAATTGGATCATTTGCTGCTTGGATGCAGTAGAATGATGTTCCTCCTCTTCAAATTTACAAGTAAAGTACCTAATAATGCCAAGCAATTAGGAAGGACTGCCACTACACAACAGGGACTGGAGTGATTGCTAATGTGGATTAGGCTGCATTATCCAGCCAGTGGAAGGAGAGGGGTCGACGCTGAAAGGTGGTGTTATACGAGCACCAAGGACAATGCCTTAAATGCCACACTTCAGCAGGAAGAAGGGATTTGTTCTCTAATTAATTTCCAAAGATTTCTGTTGTCCATGTTTCTGAAGGCCAGCCTGGTGGAAACTCGAGTGTGGAGTGCCCTCCACTAGTTAAAGCCCTGAACAAATGTTCAACATCATTAAAAATATCAAGTATCTCTTGCTTCCTCCTCTCTCCCACTACATTATCTACAGTAGTTCTACTTTTTCTATCAATGATAAAACACTTCACTGTTGGAGTTAAAAGTTTTCACAGTTACAGAGTAAAAGCATCAACCATTTTACCGGCTATAGATGAATAAAAGCAGTATTTCTTTTAAAACTGGTGATCTTTCTGTATTAATAATATCTTTTTCATCTCTTTATTAATGTCTGTTCAGATTTAGTTAAGTAAATTCATGGCAACTATCTATAGTCTATACATATATTTTTGTCTTTGTTTAGCAGCTTTTAAACTTAAGCCACATCCATCATTTTGTCAATGTATAGGTATATTATGTAACATTTTCCTTAAAAAAAGATTGGATAGGCTCATATAAACATAAATATAAACCTCTGACCGACTACAACTGTTTGGTGGTGGCTGTATCAGGCTGTGGCACAGACCCTACCGTCTCACTATTTTGCAGTGTTCAGGACATTTTGCCAAACTAAAACATCAGTATTTGACATCCTGGTATTTTTCTGGTGCCTTTACAAACAGCTTGGACAAATTATACTGATTCTGCCTACATCTAAAGCTGCCAGGAACCCAAAACACAAGAAAAAAGACACAACTGCCCATAAAAATTAACACATTTTTAGTGACACACATTCAAAAGTCATACACACAAAATATAGCAGAAAACTACAAGAAATAAAACTACAATAAATGTACGGTGATTTTATTCCCACTAATTTTATTTGGGCCTGTAAATCTCTGAAAATAACTGAAAAAACATTTCTTCTAAAAACATTTTTTATGGTACAGACATAAATGAGACAATGCATAAAGCTCCACAGCAGCACTTTCAACTGTTTCTCACAGCTTCTACACGACATATACATCAAGTTATTTTACTATAAATTAAACATGTTCACCAATTAACAGAGTATACTTTCCTTATTTACTTGGCACAATAAGACCAACTTCAGGACATTTTGAAAAAATATCTTAAGCATGTTCTCTGTTTCCTAAACTTTGCAGCACAAACGTGCTTTTCTTTCATCAGGGAAATAACTGCAGGGCAGTTTATCTGAGCTCTGCCATCTGACGAAAGGGTTTAGTGGCGACGAGGGATGTGGTTCTGGATGACAGATTTTAATTACAGGAACACAGGCTAGTGACACTCGAATGACCAGTCGCAGCTTACCATCAGCCAATCACCGCTGATAACCAGATGATGAGCACAGAGCGACCAATTAGCTGTGAAAGGGCAGCAGTGCCACATCAGCTATAGTGCTGCTATGCCGCAGGATCTTCATTGTAGGTGCAAATCTCAAAGGACAGACCTCAGGAGTCGTGTCACAGTGGCTAAATATGTGGACCCCCCACCCACCCCCAAGTCTGTAGACAGGCCCAAGTATCTTTAAGGCCCACGTTGAAGGTCTTTCCTCATGTAAATAATGAAGTTTCTACTTGCTTATGATCCTGTATCAGGGTCTGTCTTTCTGAAATACAGTTTTGTCCTCAGTAATAGCTAGAAAACTGTACTAAATGTCTTTTTATCCAATTATGTTGATGCTATTCTACATATTAGTATAGTTTTCTAAGAGAAGCATCATGTTTCCTATTAATATTCAGTATATATGATTTTACACATGGCCAGAATAACCAGTTATGGGTTCCTGGGGCAAGAATTGGCTGTTGGGTCCCTACTCTTCCCCATCATCTACCACCCTCTGTCCTGTACACTGCCGCCTCCAAATTATCATTACGTCCAGTGCAAGTATTAGTCCTTTGATAGGATAATAGTTAAAGGACCAGCGAGTAGGATTTTGTGGCATCTAGTGGTAAACTTTGAAGATTGCAACCATCTAACCTCACCAGAGTAGACCTTCCGAGCATGTAGGAGAAACTACAGTGGCCACACGAAACGTGAAAGGCCCTCTCTAGAATCTGTGTTTGATTTGTCCATCCTGGGCTACTGTAGAAACATAGAAGTTGAACATGCCAGCTTCCATGGAAGATGGCTCGTGCTCTCTGTAGATGTAAAGGGCATTATTATTTTCATGGGATTATATGAAAACATACGTATGACTGTTATATTCCGTTTCTGTCATATTCTGCCAATAAATCCACATAAATTTTACACATTGGATCTTTAATTTGTTAGTGGTAATTTCATTAAAGTCATTGTTATTAAGCATTGAGCACAACATAAACACATATAATATGAAAGCAATAAAAAATAGTCTCAAGGATCCTTTACAAGACACAGTGATGTTCTGATAATGTAGGACCCCCTCTTAGTTGATATTTTTGTTTATTGGTGCAGATTCCCACACAAATTTGCAGTTAATCAAATTACCGAAATCAATTCATATTAAGTTTATTATAAGTAAACCCGAGGCTTTGAGGGGCCCTTTGGGTCTCGGGGTCCCAAGGCATTTGCCTAATCCAGTAATAATCCAATAATTTTCTATTCAAAAACATTTAGGCATCTGGCTTTAAATTGGTCTTAATTTGGTTGTTAATTTTTTCCATGTTTTAGTTACTATAACTTCAGCAGTATTTATATGACTTCACTTTAAAGGGATAGTTCTGATTATTTGAGGTGGGGCTGTATGAGGCACTTATGAATAGTCAGACAGGCTGGGTATATATTTTTTTTTTATTTATTTATTTTTTTTATGATACTGTTACCAATACTAATATTTATGAAGTGATATTGAAGTACTTCATTTGATACCTTTTTTTTCAGCTTCACTTGATGTTCATTTATTTTTATCAGATGGCAGCCACGGATGTGTAGTATAGCCATATTTTAACGTTTTGGTGGTATCTCAGCACACCAAACTGCCGGCTCTGTTAAATACATCATGCCCGACTTCACCATCAGACTGTAAGGGTCGTAGCTGCTGGGCCAATCACATGTCACTTTAATTCAAAGATTGCTTACTGTGACAGGCTGCAAGAAGCCAGTAGTAGCAGGAATATGTGGACAGAGTCAGCAGCAAAATATTTTAAAGCCACCTAAAAAAAATGGTATCACTTTAAGCATACATTAGATTTAGAATATTTTCACTGCTTCACTTTGCTGTCAGGCAACCATTTCTTACATAAGCCAAATATCGGTATCTCCAGACTCCACTGCTGTTTGACTCGATCTGTTTGTTTGTTTGTTTGTATTATTGTGTGACTTCTGTGTTTTAAAATGTTAGGTCAGATTCACGAAAAATCACACAGTAGCACAAACAAACTAACAGATCAAAGCAACTCCGTGAAGCAAAACGTTTTTGCAATAAGAGTCTGGTTGAGTCAAAGAGAGAGTGATGTAACAGCTGTTTCCAGTCAGAAAAGGTTTGCTAATGGCAAGGTGAAGCTGTGAAAATATTGGTGAAAAACATAACCTGATATTGATTTTTTCTTTTAAGTGGGCCTTTTTATTAGGAGGCTAAAATCCGTTTTGCTGCTGACCCTGTCCACAGCAGTACACTGCTTAACTTCCTACACTGGTGCTCCTGCTGCCTCTCCAAACTGGGACTGTGCTGACCATCATCTGTAGGTAAAACATTGAACATTAGTAAGTAGCTCACACACCCCACTTCAAATAATTAGAACTATCCCTTTAATGTGTAGCTAGGGTGTATTTAACATTAAAATATTGTTATTTAAGTGCACTGAAACTGAGATTTTATGTAACCCAGATGGCTAAAATTGCCCTTTAAACCGAATTCAACCCACTATTCATTTGTCTTTTCACTATATAAATCCTTCTATGTAATGAGGTATTCTGTAATAACATTACGGCAACATGTTGGAGAAAAGTCCTTGTATTTTGCACGCAGTTTCATAGACACAACACTTTATTTAAGTCCTTGCTCGTGTTTGACGCTATGTTGTCTGTTATGAACACACATCATTGTGAGTGAAAAATAGTTTACTGCAAAGTACACAGCAACTTTCAACAGCTGGCTTCAGTGCTTGATCGCTCATGAGTGCAGTTGTTGTAGCGAGTGTAGTTAATATCGTTAACTGCGATCATATTTGCTTTAGACCAGTGGCTGCTCCAGCACTGGAGCCACGCGGGGCTGTGAGTGTGTGATGCTCAGGCCAACGGCAGCACACAGCAGAGGCCTCTCCTGCCTTACACAGAGCGTAGAGTAGAACCTGAGCAGCTACATTCTCGTTATTCTGTAGTCGCAGCCTGCTGGTCTGTAGATACATAGGCATTTGGACGAGTGGCTGGGAGTAGTGCAGTGTGAATGGTAACACCCAGGACAAATTACATGGCGAGAGAAGAGGGGCCTCTCCCCCGCTGAGCCATGGTGGCATCACAGGGGCGGAAAATGACAATTCCTTGAAAAGGTCATACAAGACGCCTGCACTGTGATACGAGCTTACAGCCAATCTGACAATCTTAATTCAAATCATGACATTCCCCCAAAAAGTAGAACGTTTTCATCTCCTCATGTCAGAACAGCCGTCTGACCTTTTGCATGTAAGAACTTCACTGAGTTTTAACAAATGCTAATCAGAGCCCTTCATTAACAGGTCTGTCGCACGTTCCACGCACCCCCCCCAACCCCATTTGCAATTTATGCATTTCACACTGAGATTCAAAAGAGTAATAGGATTTCTGTTATATTCCATTAATACACCTATATTTTCTGTGAATTGAGCCATCTGAAATGACATGATGGATTTCTTTATGAAAGGAGAAATGCCTTTTGTCATATTCTGTAGCATTTAATATAGTGTGTTTTAAATAAGCTAGTAAATCTCCCATTATTCATGCTGTTAAAGGTTTATTTCCTGTTATTTTCACCATATCAGGCATTTTTTTTCCTACTAAACTGGAAGAAAGTATTTGACAATGAATTTCATGCTTCAGCCAGCCCCCTGCCCGCATGGCCAGTGTCGCACCACACCTTAATACCACTGCAGATGAAATGTCATGGAATATTCACCTGCAGAGTTACACACCCCACGTCTGTTCATACACTCATAGACATAAGGGCTTCAAAAAGGGTTCTTCCTGAAGTATTGAGGTTCTATTCGTTTGTGAAAATCCTTTTTTGAAGAGGGTGTACATCGAGGGTTCTTTGGAAGACTAAAGGTTCCATTAAGAACCTTTTTCATCGAAAGAACACTTTTTGGAAGAGAGAGTTCTTCAAGGGTTGTTAAAAAACAAGGGTTCTTTTGTACCATAATATAAAAGGGTTCTTGGTAGAACTTCCTGGGTGTGTTGTAGATGAAACCCTTGGAATGTAAAAGGGTGAGGACGTGCTAATTGGGTTCTAGATAAAACCCCTGGATAATAAAAGGGTTTTTGTTTGAAACATCTGGGTGGGTTCTGGATAAAACTATAAAAGAGTTCTCAGTAGAACCCCTTTTCCACCAACAAGGACCCGGTACTGTTTCTGTTCGTAAACCTAATTTTGAACTGGTGAGTTCTTGTTAGCGCCCTTACAGAGTGGGCAGGTTCTGGATATAACCTCTAGAGAGGGTTCTGGGTGAAACCATTGCGTCATAGAAGGCTTCTCTGTAGAACCTCATATTGGGAGCTCTGGGTAAAACCTTTCACAGATGGTTCTAGGTGTAACCCTTAAGGTGGGTCCTAGGTAGAACTGTTTTACGAAGGTTCTGAATAGAACCAAAAAGGTCTCTCCTACGGGCACAAACTGAAGAACCTTTTATTCTAGTTAGCACCTTTATTTCTGATAGGGTATGATCTGTTTCTTACACTTGCACTTTAACACATTAAGGGGTGTTTGACAGATACCAAAGTCTAGATTTTGGCTCTTGCTACCTTCCCTGAGCCCGTCATTACTGGCCTTTGTTAAGTCACCCCCCTCCCCCTCTAAAGAGGTTTGGCACGGCTGAAGGGATGAAATTACAGTACGTCAGAATAATGGTCCATGAAGTACCAGTCAATAGTAGATTATCTGCATCCATATTTGCAAATTACCAGACTTCAGAGGTGGCAGTCACACATGTGCAAGTTTCAAGTTTTACTCTTCAACTCTCAAGCAAGTCTCGAGTTACTGTGGTTAGAATCAAATTGACTCAATGTTCAGGTCAAGCAAGTCACATGTCAAGTCATACAAAATTCTGATGAAGGCAGAGAAGGGGGTCGAATGGCTGTAATAATAATGTACCTCTTGAGAAAGAGGCGATGTTCTGTCTGTCAGCCGTTTAATTCATTGCGACCTGTGGACAGAGAATTCTTTCTTTAACTAATTGACAACAAACCAATACATTAGGATTTTTAGAACGTCTTCGTTGTGTCGTGGTTGTGTCTTGCTTGAACTACTGGCTACACTGCTACACTGTCACCACAATCACTGTTGAACTGCTCTGTATCCATAAGCTTTCAGAAAACATGCAGAAATACCAAAGAAATGAATGCAGAGTTCATTTGACAGAAGGCTCCGTCCAAATGCATATCTAACATTTAGCACAAATAAGATTTTTGCGAGTAATGTGCCCATGTAGTTTAACTGGTTATATTGCCCCAAATCAGTCCCCTGATCGTCTTTCACATTAATGATATGTCTTCTCAATAAAAGCACGATCAATTTAAAAAGAAGAATGCCCTTTTAATAGTCTTCCTTGTGGGAAATTTCATTTTTTTTCACTCCATTGTTGACTATTTACACACACAGGTTTTTTATAGACACATACAATTTTTGTGGGAGACGTGGTAGAGTGATGGATGCTGCCCAGAAACAGGCACCCCGAGCAGTTTGGGGTTCGGTTCCTTGCTCAAGGACACCTCAACAGTGTCCAGGAGGTGAATTGGCACCTTTCCAGCTACCAGTCCACTCTGGACTTGAACCTGCTACCCTCTGGTCCCCACGCCAAGTCCTACCGGACTGAGCTACAGCCTCACAGACTGAGCTGTATCCACCCCAGACTTAATATAAAGCCAAATCTAACATAGCTTGCAATTATCATTAGCTTTTAAGCTAACATATGACCAGCCAATTAGTTAGCTAAAAAGATAAATTCAAAGTTTTGTAGTAACGGATAAAGGTGGGTGTTGTGGCGATCGTGTCACGAATTTTTGATCTGTTAATCAAGCAAGACTCAAGTTCCCTAAATTGTGACTCTGACTAAAGTCAAGTCATGCCAGGCTGTCACTACGACACAGGAATGGATTGGCCTGTAACACTGTATGTTGCTCAGTTATTTTAATGATGCCACAGAGTAACTAACATACAGAGTCACACACTCTGTAGGGAGTTCTCAAATGTTAGTTGGAGCAGCGACTAACAATTTTGGCCCCCACGCTGGTTAACAGCCTGTTAGGCCATTGGAATTAAAGTGATCTTACACAGTATTTGTATCCCTCCCCCCTTCAACACACACAATTATTTCACCAGTCCAATCAAACCAATACGGACATCATCAGTTGGAACCAAAGATCCACGTCCCCTGGAGAGCACTAATATAGTGGGGGTGCTATCATGACAGTAAAATAAATAAAACTTAAAGGTCTAGTGTGTAAAACTTATGGGGGCTTATTTGCAGAATATGGCAGATTGAATATGACATTCACATGTACAGTATGTTTCCATCAGTATATAATCACCTGAGAATTGTTGCCTTAGTATGTGCAGTTTATATCTATAAAGGATGCAGGCCCTCTTCCTCAGAGGCCGTCATGTTTCTACAGTACAAACAGGACAAATGAAACACTGGCTGTATTGGGCTCTTCACCTTTCACGACCACCATAGTTTCTTCTCTACACTTGGAGGGGTGGGGGTGCGGTCAGCTGAGTACTGCTCCAAGATGGCAGCGTGACATTTCAGGGGGCCTCCTCATACCTGTTATATGTTTTTAAATGTGTCGGGGTTTTTTCTGTCTCATGATACACTGCTATGGGCTGGGAAGAACAGCATTTTATTTTTTATGCATGCAAGTACACAAGAAAATGAGAATAAACTCTACAACTTAACTGCTAGATGCCACTAAATCCTACACACTGGTGCTTTAACACTTAACATCAAGTTCCACTATAAGACACACTTTTGTGATTTATCCTGTCCTTCTTTTCTGTGTCACCAGTAACATGTATTCAAGCTGCCTCTGCAGTATGCATCAGTTTATCTGCTTCTGAGTTCATCTCCCCATCACCATGCATGGAATAAAACTGAACTAAAAGTTAGGTCGCTCGGATTCCACATCTACAAGAGGCGCCATCATCCTCAAAAATGAATTCAAAATATTCACAGAAACAGCCACAGTCCATTCAGCAGTGTGCTCTGATCTGTGTTGCATTGAAACGATCCATCCCGAGCTCTCGATGAAATCCAAACATGGGCAGCAATACCAGCGGGCTACAGTGTGGACCAGCGGAGATAGGGCAGCAAAGCCTTCCTCACAGCTGGGTGCCCAGATTAATAGGCAAGATAGACATAGTGTATGTGTTTACTCATCACTCTGATTGTGTCTGTGTGGGACAAAGGCTTAGTTTGAACAGGTCAGGATTGTAGATGAATGTATGAGAAGCATTATAAATGAAGATATAGCAGCATAATGATGTATACTCCATCACATCAGCCCTCTGTGAGCCACCCTTCAGTCTGAATATTTAAATCCACACTCTTAGAAAAAATGGGTTCCAAGAGGTTCTACCAGTGGCATCTGTACAATGTTTATTTGAAGAAAGGGTTTGCCATTAAAAACCCAGAGAACCCACTTGGTTGGTTCTAGATAAAACCTTTGAAATATATAAAAGTTCTCTGTGGATTCTGCTAGGTTTGTTCTTGATAAAACCCTTGGAATATAAAAATGTTCTCTGTAGAACCACCTGAGTGTGTTCTAGATAAACTCTTGGAATATGACATTGTTCTTGGTAGAACCCCCATGGTTGTTTTGAGAAAAAAAACCCTTAAAATATAAAAATGTTCTTAGTACAGCCCCCTGGTTGGTTCTAAATAAAATATTTGATATATAAAAAGGCTCTTTAGAGAATCTACTTGGTTTGTTCTAGATAAAACCCTTGGGATATAAAAAGGATCTTACTAGAACCCTGACTGTGTTCTAGATAAAAAACCCTTGGGATATTAAAAGGTTCACAGTAGAACCCCTGAGTGTGTTCTAGATAAAAACACTTGAAATATAAAAGGGATCTGGTAGAACCCCGTGACTGTGTTCTGGTTAAAATCCCTGAAATGTAAAAAGGTTCTTGGTAGTGTGTTCTAGATAAAACACTTGGAATACAAAAGGGCTCTCGGCAGAGTCCCCTTTGTTAGTTCTAGATAAAACCTTTAGAATGGTAAAAAGGTTCTCAAGCCAAAGACCCCTTTCTGGTTCTAGTTAGCATCTTTAATTCAAAGAGTGTACGTACAGCATCACATGAAGCTCTCCACTACTTCAGAGGAAAAGGCCTTTAATATATGAAATGCCGATGCTGCTGTGTCAGTTGGTGAAGGTTCAGGTTTTACAAGAAGCAGCACTTCAGGATGTGACCCGGTGCCATGCATATCTCCTGTCTCATTCTAACATTTCCCTTGCCGAGGTTAATGAGCTTGACACCGGGCGCCCTCGGCCTGCTCAACAGACAGAGTTACCTTGCACTCCTCCCTCTTTTCTCTCTGCATGCCGTCAACCCGCAGCCTAACATCACCACGGCTGAAAACAGCAATTTCACTTAGCACATGCAGCTGGGGAGAAGTTATCAAGCAGCTGAGTGGTCACCTGTGCTTCTCAAGGCTGTTCAGCAAGGTCACCCACTCAGCAATGAGCTGCATACACTTGGTTTGTCAGTCAGAGCCTCTGAGGGATTAATTGTCCCTGCTCTGTCTCATTCAGGGTTGGGAGGGTTACTTCAAAAATTCATTCCAATATAATTACTAATCCCTTGTAAAAAAAATGTAGTCACCAACTTTATCACAATATGAAAGTAATGTAACATGATTACTTTCTGTTACTTTTTGATTACCACAATACCAAATATGATGAAAGTGTTTAGCCTAATGTAATGATTTATGTTCCTTGTAGGTTTATTAATTGTTTGTCCAGATATTCTTACCTTTGTCAAGTGCAAATGCACATTCAGAATAATAGCTGCAATTATGCACATTAATGTGCACTTTGTTAAGTAACATTATTTTATTCACACTTCACCCTCAACTAAATTTATTCAAACACAGTATCCCCGTCACCAGCATCACTATCTATAGTCCCAAAATATTTTTCATTTGTAGTAGTAGAAGTATTGACAGGTTAGCTAACTGGAATTCTGTGTAGCCAACATTAGCAATCGGTCTGTGTAGCTAATGTTAGCAGTTGGCCTGTGTAGCTAATGTTAGCAGTTGGTCAGTGTGGCTAAAGACAGTGTTTGGTCTGTGTTGCTAATGTTGGCAGTTGGTATGTGTGGCTAATGTCAGTGGTTGGTCAGTGTTGTTACCATTTGCAATTGTTCTGTGCAGATAACATTAGCAGTTGGTTTGTGTTGCTAATGTTAGCAACTGATCTGTGTAGATAATGTTAGCAGTTGGTCAGTGTGGCTAAAGACAGTGTTTGGTCTGTGTTGCTAATGTTAGCAGTTGGCCTGTATAGCAAATGTTAGCTGTTGGTCAGTGTAGCTAAAAAACAGTGTGTGTGTCTTTAAATTCACCCTGTGAAGAGATAATGAATTGGCAACTGTGAGATTAGCTGGTTTAACTAAGACCAGAGTGGTCTTGATATGTGTGCACACTGCACATGGTAGTATATATCATTCCTTTTTTAAAATGTATTTCAACATGTATGCATGTAATCCTGCTAATAGTGCCCATTTTTAATAAATGTAACAGTATCCTAATTATCCTAATTATACAATCCTGTTACATGTAATCTGTTACTCCCCAAGTCTGGTCTCATTCATGGTCTATGACAAACTGATCCATGACTCTCCTGCCTCATGTAATGCTCTTGCTAATCAGCAGAAGCATTTTAATGTGCTGTGTATTTTTTTAACCAACCCAAATTGTTTAATGACAAGCAAACACGCTGATTTGAAAGGACCTATCTTTAAATCTGTGGCCTCATGCATTTTTAATTGAACATGATTGTAGCATTAACAGCTGAATATGCAGTCGGCCTTTTCTCACATGCGTCTCAGCCTTAAGTGAGAGTGCCTTAAATTAAAAGGCAATAGAAATCAATACAAGTGGCATCCATGAGAGAGCACATATCTTCGACAGTCTGTCTCCTAATGCATCACTCACCACATGCTCCGCTCTTGTGTCTGAAAGCACTTAATGTGCAGTAAGAAGCCGCCCACCTCAGATGTTGCCAAATACTGAAGATGGCCTGTCTGAGGAAGCTTAAAAGTTTGGTCTAATGCTACATTAATGGATTATCTAGCCCCGCCTCTTTGTGAGAGTGAAACTTATCATGCTGAGCAGTGCTGTCAAAAGATATTTAATGGATGCTGGCACGCAACAAATTCAAATCTAAGATCCTGCTTTTATATAATGCAACAAAAATGTTCATGGAAAATCAGTAGGAGTTGTTATTTTGCTAATATATACTCAACAAAAATATAGACACAACACAATTTTGTTTTTGCTCCCACTTTTTATGAGTTAAAGGAGAAACACTAAACTTCTTCTGTGCACACAATAAATTTATATCTCTCAAAAACTGTTCACAAATATGTTAAAATCTGTGTTAGTAAGCACATTTCCTTTGATCACAATAAAAGGCTACTCTAAAATGTGCAGTTTGATCTTGAAAAAAAGGCATTTATTTGACACTGAGCTATGGCTATTTCACATAGGGCTGCAGATGCCAATTTTTTTTGCCCAGTGCAGCCTCATACCTACATGACAGAATAGGTTGATTGCCAATTACTCCCAGAATGACATATATGACTGGAGGAGAGTACCAGCAGCGGCAGACTCCCTGCACCTTAACTAAGGTAACTCACGCTGCATAACTCATGTGACATTACACACATGGTTTACAACTGTCACAGTTTGGTTCAGTATAGCCATAAAACCTGCTCGGGTAGGTTTAGACAGAGATTGTATTGTTGGGGTTAAAATAAGTATGTTACATATGTCACATGATGGAAGTGACGTCACTCGCTTGATGACGTGACGGAACTTTTGTTTCAGAAAGCAGTCAAACCCCAGTCTCCAGGGTGAAAGTCTATGTTTGATTGGGCCATTCATCCGCCCCACCTACTCACTGTCTCACTCTTAATACTTCTCCTGTCATACTTACTACGCCCACTAGAGGCTGCCGCCAAACCCCTTGTCTGGACTGCAGACATCATGTATTGATCATGTTGGTGTGACGACAGCGGTCACGCCACACTGAAGCCACTGTCCATATAGGCTCCAGATTGTCTGCGCATTTCAAGCATCCCACAGCAAATGAGCAGCCAAACTTTCTGAGCTGCGTGCAGTTTTCCTTTAATATGCGCATTCCAGATCTATTGTCCATCAACATGTTCCATAAGCATTGCAGTGTGTGTGTGTGTGTGTGTGTGTGTGTGTGTGTGTGTGTGTGTGTGCGCGCACAGTGGATGTGGACAAGAAAAAGAGAGGAGGGAGAAAAGAGTGCCGGTGGTTGCGCTCAGAGCAGACAGGCATCAGAGCAGAGGGATTAAAGTTTAGCAGTAAAATTGTCTCAAGGCAGTAAATGTACCGTTTACCCATGAGTGAGGACAAGCGTTTTTTTTTCCCAGAGCAAAGTCATGACCTGCCCCACTCTGCTTCTGATTGGCTTACCCTGATATTCTTACCCTATTTTTAACCAGTCACTGGTTCCAGGCAATCAGGGCCATAGTAGTGCGGTTCATAACTTTGTCCTCCTAAAACAGTGTGTTATGTGAAATAGCCATAGTTCAGGACCTAACAAATGTATTTTTTCAAGATGAAACAGCACATTTTAGTGGCCTTTTATTGTGATCTTTCCAAAACACACCTGTGTTATAATCATGCTGTTTAGTCAGCGTCTCTATGTGCCACACCTGTCAGGTGGATAGATTATCTTGGCAAAGAGGAGCGGTGCTCACTAACCAATTTTTTATTTATTTTTTTTTACAATATTTGTGAATAAAATTTGAGAGAAATAAACCTTTTCTGTGCACACAACAGTTCTTGAATCTTTCACTTCAACTAATGAAAAATGGGGGAAGGATGGATGTATTGTTGGATGTATATGTATATTAGCTCACATTAATTCAGTTGATTCAACATACTATCTGGATGCATGTAAGTGCTGCAGTGATTTTAATAGTGTATTTCTAAACCACATCAAATAAAATTCATTTCAGAGAGAGCACAGGGGATGATTGGGAGACTCAGAATCTAAGCTGTCTGACA
Organism: Lutjanus erythropterus; assembly: GCF_056507025.1. Lineage (NCBI taxonomy): Eukaryota > Metazoa > Chordata > Actinopteri > Lutjaniformes > Lutjanidae > Lutjanus > Lutjanus erythropterus. Next base: position 21,894,697 of record NC_139317.1, read on the forward strand.
CGGACACAGATGGAGGTCTGAGCTGCCCACTCCAGGTCATTTCCACAAAACAATTTGATACAGGTTTCTTACTGGCAGGAGACTGTCTGTTTTCTTCCTCTTAAAGGTGCACTTCCTCTCTCAGAATGTGTATTGCTCATCTTCCTTCTATTGGAGGCTTTATCCTACACATATACTCCAACACACAGATTTGTAAGAGCAAAATAGTGAATCTGCAGCGCCGGCGAGCGAGGCTGCGGAGGACTGCATGAAAAGAACTCATTAAAACTGTGACTCACACACGCAGAGATGCTCCAACTTGCACTGAGTCGAGATGATTTTGTGAGTAAATCCAAGACTGTTGTCCAACAACATACTTCTAATTGCCCCTGAACATGCACACACGCTCAGTGTAGTCTTTGCAGACACCTGTGTGCACACATACACAGTTTTAGAGAGTAACAGGATTACATAATTGGGATACTAAAAAGAGGTAACTATATTTAAAAAAAAAAAAGAAAAAAGAGACATAAATCAAGTTTACACTTACATTTAGTAAAAACTATGTTTATTAGCAGGATTACAGTGTTAAAATCCATTTTAAAGAAAGAACAATATCATACCGTGTGCAGTACACACACTACAACACTTCACAGGTTTCACGACACGACTCACAGTGAAAACAGCTGAACTGAGAGTTGCCATTTCATTATCGCTTGAAAAAAAATGGAAATTTCACCATTATCTTGTCTCACCATCCAATTTAAATAAACATTAACAGATAAGACCATCTGCTAACATTAGCAACACAGACGAAACACTAAGATTAGCCATACAGAGCAACTGCTAACTTCAGCTACACAAACGTCTATGTGACTACTAATACAACTGAAAAATGTTTTGGGACTGTAGGTGGTGATGCGGGTGATTGTATCGTGTGTGGATAAATTTATGTCTGTTTACTTGAAGTCTGAGTGTGAACTGTGAATAGCATTATGTTACTTAACAAAGTACATTTAAATGTGCATAATCATCTCTAAACTTCCATAACAGAGGAAGGAATATCTGGTCAAACAATTAATAAACCTACAACAAACATTAAACATTCTGTTAACCTAAACAATTTCACCATATTTGGTATTGAGATAATCCACAAGTGACAGAAAGCAATCAAGTTACTTTACTTTAATATTATGATAACTTAATGAGGTGACTGACCACATTTTTAAACAGGTAATTAGTTACTGTATCGGAATTCATTTTTTAAGTAACTCTCCCAACCCTGCACATATACACACACTCTATGGCACATAAGATCCTCCCTCATACAGTGAGAGTCAAAACTGAAAAATAGATGAGATCTTTGTCACTCAAATGGCTGTAGGTTTCTTAAGTGCTGTCAGAGTAGGGATGAGGCCAACATGCATTATGGAAGACAGAGCCTCGCTAAGCGCCTCGGCTCTCTGCCTGGTCCTCGGCACAAAACTGTCTAATGGAGTTGAAGACATGGTAATTTCTGTAGCAACCTAAGATTCTATAATAATATCTAAAGTTGGAAGCTAATTAATCTCGGAGGTATATCACAGGCTTAAGGCCTTTCTGCACTGTCTGGGGCTGCTAATTCCTCCCATCTGGGGTGCTGAGGAGCATTTATGGGGCGTTTACCAGATTAGCCCCAGACACAGGATCTTTAAAGGGAACTGCTTGTTCTCTTCAGATTGGAGATCTGTCCTCCTTGCAGAGAGCAGTGTGGGGGAGAGGCTAATAAAGCCCTATTGTATGCTTATGTGACTGGTGTGACTGGAGGGCTAAAAATGGTCCCGGTTGCACAAGAGAAAGCCTTTTTTTAACTGATGTGTAAAGCAGGACATGTGTGGTATTCATTTAAATCCATGTAAGAGTGCATGCCTTTCCAATTACACTTGTAGTGGACTTCTTTCTTCCAGAACATGCACTTACAGAAGGAGCTTATAGTCCGTCGTGGGAGATACACATCTGTGTAGATTAACCAAAAGCTTCTGTATCACACATTTTGAAATTAGACTTATCAGAAGCTATTGTTGCAGCTGTTTAGATGGCAGAGATCACTGACTCCTCGTTACCGTCAACACGCAGTGTGGTTTAGGGAGGCTAAATTTGAACACAATGACAGATGAACAATGAGATTTCCAACACATATATTTAATAGTAATATTATGTCTTGCCGGTTTTGGCGAGATCTAGACCTGTCCTGATAAGACCAAGGTCATCTGTTAGGAGTGTCTGCATAGGAAATGAGTGCGAGCTCCCAGCAGACTCAGCAGGAAGGCTGCAGAGATGAGTTAATAGTCACCACTCTGGTTTTAAAGTCATGTCTGCAGTCCTAGTTGAGTTCCTCATTCTCCATCAATGGAGGGCTCGGGGAGTAACGGATCACATGTAACAGGCCAACAAAGATAACTATTCCTCTACAGTTACAGTAAAAAAGAAGACATCATCAGATTGCAGTTAGATTTAGTAAATGTTATATAAAATATTAGACATGTTACAACACTTAAGGAGTCTCACAACAGCACTCTGGTCTTGATGAAACAGTAGCTAATCTTACAGTTGCTGCTTTATTATCATAACCTTTAGTGAAAAAATGTTTTCACTGGATGGAAATTTCAACATTATTTTGCCTTTAAATCAGAAAAGTGGAACAACATCACAGCACAATGCAAGTTCTGCCTTCAGCTGAGAAAATGCTGTCATCGTCCAAAGACAACATCCAATTTAAATTAACATTTACAGTAAAGACCAACCACTAATATTAGCTACACAGACCAACCGCTAATATTAGCTACACGGACCAACCGCTAATATTAGCTACACGGACCAACCACTAATATTAGCTACACGGACCAACCGCTAATATTAGCTACAAAGCTACCTCTAAAGATAGCTACAAAGACTACTGCTAATGTTAGCAAGAAAGCTTCATAGACCAACAACCAGTGTTAGCTACAAACACCAACCACTAACTTTAGCTACACAGATCAACCACTAATATTAGCTTCACGAACCAACTGCTAATGTTAGTGACAAAGAAATCCAGTTGGCTTGATAACCTGTCAGAACTACTGCTGAAAAATATTTTGGGACTGTAGATGGTGAAGTTTATTGCAGTTTACGAAACATTTGAGTTTGAAGGGTGAATAGCTTATTTAACAAAGTACATTTAAATGGGTATAATTAATCTAAACATGCATTCACACATCCCAAAGGAAGGGTTAACCTACAACGAACATAAGACATTTTAATAGACTCAACAATTTCACCATATTTAGTATTGAGATAATCCAAAAGTAATGGGTTGGGTCACTGGCTACATTATTTAAAAAAACCTGATGCAGATAGTTTTTATTTAGGTTTTATTTTTTGCTGCATTTTATGCAGAATTTTATGTATATTTTATCCTTTTTCTTAAATCAGTTTGTTCTATTTGTGTGTTTTATGTATAGTTTTAAAATAGCAGTGAAAGCTTCCATTTTTAAATTAGTTTTGTGTCAATTTTTTATTTTTTTTTAAATAAGTAACCATGCCGTGCTTTGTGTCGGGATCCTGCAATGCCCTGTCCAGGTTTATTTCACAATAATGACTCGCTCAGTGTACATTATCCCTTACGTAAAGAATATCGACAGATAAATTGCTGTCAGAATTTTTTTTACTCATTACTCACTAATATTGATATCAGCATCAGCCCCAAATACCCAGTATTGGTCCGTACCTACTTTGGAATAACCTTCCTACCACCGGGTACAGAGAGTGAGACTGTTGGAGAGAAAGACACAGGAGCAGGATGATGGAAAGAAAGAGACAGAATTGATAGTGAAAGAGAGACATAACAACAAGAGAATAATGGAGAGTTCACGTGGCACTGTCATCCATCCCTTCCCCCTAATCATTTTCAAAATCATGTCCCCTCTGTAAACGCACAAGTTTCACTCTTTATTCACACACCAGAAATTCAGATTAGCCACAGTGCTGCTGCAGACTAGATCCAGAGTCGACTACGTTATTTAAGTGAATTTCCCCATGTGCCATTTTGGGTGGGCACGAGGAGCTGTCTCACCTGCAGTTTGTGTCAGTCACAGCTGGCAATGACGAATTATTAAGGTGGATTTGACATGAAATGTTGGACGTAGTCACCCTCTACCTTTTCTCCACCCATTAGTCTCGGAGAGGGGGTACTTGACAGGGAGTGCCATCAGCTAGCATCAGCTCAGGCAGCACGGCTCTCTCTCCTCCCCCGCAGATGCACCTTGGGCCTGCAGTGGTCTCCTCCTCTTCTTTGTTCGGTGCATCTGTTCAGCGTCAGATGACAGCACTGATTAGCCTCACTCAGAGTCTTAATAAGACAACCGGAGTACAGAAAGGCAGCACAAGGCGAGTGTAGACACACAAACACACACAGCGGATCACCCAGCTGTAATCACTACATGCCCAGCCTGTGTGCTTACCCTACTCCCCTTACCCTTAACCTAACTCTGGCTCTGTCCTTAACCCTAATGAGGTCTGGAAGATGTCCCTCACTGCTGGTGATTTGTCCAGCTTTCCCAGTCGTAGCATCTCTGCTGTTCACACTGCATGAACTGAGAGCTACCAATTTTAATCTTAAACTTAAAGCTGCAGTAGTTATAGCTGTAGCTGTTCGTAGTTATTATTGATTATTCATTATTACAGTGTCATTACCCTGTCATAACCATGCCCAGACACCTATCTTTTTAAAAATAATTTTATTGCAATGATTAAAAGTTCATTACAAACAACTTTTTCTTTCAAGTACGTTGCAAAGTTTTCAATGTTTTTTGTATAGATTCAATTTATAGATAAAAAGACAGAAATTAAATACACAGACTCAACCCAATAACAACAAAAGAACAATAATAATAATGATAAAGTAGGGTTAAGTTAATTTTAGTTTTATTTCTGCATCTATAGTTCTATTGTTGTTAACCATAGTTTTAGTTTAGGTGGACTTTACTGTTCCCATATTCTTGTCACCTGCTTTGCAGCTGTCACGTGCAGTATGTTGAAGAAACACACCTAAGAAAAAAAAACACCACCTATCATCAACATGAAGGTCCTTATGAATGTTTATGAATGTTGTCATTAAGTGTCATTTGGTCAGTTATGTTAAGTGGACGTAGTTTTAGATGTCTGTCATGCCAACTTGACATTATCAAACTTAAAGAAACTGCTTAACTTTATGTTTTAACATGGCATTAAACTGTCAAATGTGGTTGGTTTTGACACTGGCCATCATGAGACCGTTATAAGAGTGTCATTAATGTTTTCATTGACTTCAGTGAAAGTGATACATTTTGGACTTGTCATAAAGATGTCTTAAGTCCAGTTTGATGTTAGAGCACAGTACCATTTAGTTTACAGAGCTGATAGACACACAGATGTTAGCTAGTTTACTTGCTAAAGTAGGCTAACCACTGTCTGCTGTTATCTGAAGCTTGCGTTAGCTAATTAGCTCTGTTAGCCCTAGAGCTAGCCACCTAATTAGCTGACTCAGCCCCCGGTGTGCCAGGAGCCAAACCCAACAAAAATAAAACAAGAAACACAACAGTACTGTATTTCCTGCTGACAAACTGGCCACCATCGTTCTCGGCTTTGTTTGCATCTGGTCTGGACGGGATTTCCAGCCCAGTCAGGCTTAGCTAGACACTGATGAAACCTAGCATGATGCTCTCACAAACCGATCTTAGCGACTCTGTACAAACAAGGGTCATCCCGAGTGTTTTGATGTCTTGATGTCTTTGTTACTTCTGTGTCAGACATAACTAGCTGAGTAGAAGAGAGAGTAGGTTGCTACCTGGTTACAACAGTTAACCAATTAATCGTTGCAGCTCCGGGGTGTATGTTTAGAGTGTCATTTAGTGGGTGGGGCTTAGCGGAGTAATACAAGACAGCAGAGAGAGAGGTGGAAGCTTTTGCATTGTATATGGGCAAATCATTGACATATATAAAAATGGACAACATGACAGCTCCCCAAAAGTGAAGCCAAAACATCTCGATCGCCCCCTGGTGGCTGGCTGCAGTATAGGTCATAAATCCTGCCTTCTACATGTTAACAGAGAGGACATTCCCAAAGATGGGCTCTCTCTTATCATACTGATATATGCTGCAGTGTTCAATTTTCTGTTGAATTTAGTTTTAATTTGTCATTTGATGTTATAGAAAAGGGTTTCACATCATATCCATGATATTTTGGCTTAATTTCTGTACAATGGGAGGAGGTGGAGATGCAGCGTCCATCTTTATTTTACAGTCAATGGTGCAAAATGCCTACTTCAGCTTTTTCTTTAAGCGTCAACCTCTGGATTACACGCAAATGTACTTCAAGGAGAATTTAGTCCTTTAATTCTCACTCGTTCAAATCTTTCTCCATCATCTGTTTGCAACTGTGTTTTCAAAGTGTTCACCTGAACAGCAGACAATTTAAAAGTATGTCATTAAGCTTAAAAAATGCCAACCGGGTAGTTTTGCTGTATCTTTTTTAACATGAAAGTAGTGTTTTCTGTAAATAACAAAAGTGGAACAGTGGTGTTTTCCTGTCAAATTAAAGGGTAAAACAAGCACTGCTCCAGATATTCATAGACTGGTTTATAACAGGAGCTGTTGGCTTGAAAATTACAGTATACCTCTCACAGTATTCACATTCTGTTTCATTCACAGAGTTTGTTTTCAATTATACGAATGTTTGGTAACACCAAAAAGTGCCACAAAAATGCAGCCACTTAATAAATTTCTGTGCCGTTGGCCAGTTTAACATGTGTTTTCCACAAGTGTAACATGCACACTTTCGATCAGCACAGGAGGAATGAACATTTAGCAGTTGTTTTTTTGTTGTTGTTTCCAGTGTATGTAGGTACGAGTGGGTGTGCAGCCTCAGCTCTCTGTAGGGCTGCGTTCCTGCAGGGTGAACTTCTCCCACTCGTCTTCACCGTCTCCCCCACTGCCTCCTGGCGGATGCTCCTCACTCTGATATGTGTGTCCCAGCCCACCTGTTCAGGCCTCATTACTGTCAGGCCTGTGTTAATAAATATCCAGGTGTAGAGCGCTCCTCGGTGCCTGTACTTCATCACCGAGGAGCTCAGTCTGCTGGGCGCCCCCTCCTCTCCTGCAGCAGGGCTGACAGGAACCATGATTACACTGTAAGCACTGTAGTTATTCACCTTCTGCCCAAACTCCGACACTGCACTCCATCTTACACACCGGCACGGAGGCACGCACACATGCACATGTGTACACATACATACAGGAACACACACACATGCTGACAAACAAATACTTACAGATATTTGCTCTTTCATTCCCATTAGTTTTCCCCTCTGTGCGACCACGGGTGTGCAGGCAACATGGACGATACTTTGCCATTTGCACTGTAGGAACATCCCTACAGCAGTGTGTGCTGACGGCTCCCTCGCTAAATCATTATTGTAGTGTAGCAATCAATTATGCATTATATTAAAGACGTGTTGTTTATAAGTACAAAAGCTTTTCTTTAACTCACGTATTCTAAAAGATAACAGCTTCATGTATTTTATGAACATCTTTTTGCCGCAAAAGTTTGACACGTGTGAAGACTCAGAGCTCAGAATCAGACTTCCGTTCTTTCTCTGACAATCCGAGCCAATATTCATGGTGTCATGAAGTCTCAACTCTTTTGAATGTTTCATATATTAACTTTTCTTTATATATTTCATCTTTTCTCTCTGCTGATAGTGGCTTCAACCTTTTACGTTTGCACTCAATTGCTTTGCATGAAGCCCTTGATCATTTGTTCGTCTGCGGTTCAGCTTTTCTAAGTAATAGGTTATCCAGAACCTCCTTCACTGCATGTTAACAAGTAATTTTATATGATTATCTAGGATTGAGTCTTAAAAGTAATTTTTAACCAAGTGAAAAACTCTACCAGTGCAATGGGAATCCAGGTCTCCAGTAAACTTATTTAAGAATATTCTGAAAATTGGAATCAGATTGCAGCACTAGAATCAAGAAAAGTGTCATTTAATTCAAGAAAGTTTTTTGAAACAAGTTCATTTTAACTGGAAAGAAGTTAACATTATTTTACTGCACTGACAAATTGATTTTATAAATACTATTATGCAGCAACAATGAACAAAAAAATCATTCATTTTCATTCAATACACACTAATGCTAATTTTAGAGCATAATAACCTGCTGTTTGTTGTTTTTTGTTGCTTGCTTTTCATGTATCATGAGTGTCAAAAATATATTTTCTCATTTTTGACAGGCCTGCTGATGTCATAGCTGTGTTTAAAGAGTTCAATTACAACAATCCAACACCAATTTGACTGATATTCCCCTGGGTGCACAATAAAAACATGATTTGTTAAAATTGAAAAAGAAATTAAATAAAATTAGGTATCTTATCAACTCCTGTTTGATTGATATTCCTTGGAGAGCACCAAAAACAGAATTAAGGAAAATAAATTGATAATTCATTATGGGAGCTACTCACATCACAATATTTTATCCTAATCTCTTGATGTGCGCTCTAGACTACTATGAAATCTGGAAAAACTAATTAGAGAAGATATTAAAATGTTGAACAAAAATGAAGATAGTCGAGATTGAATTTTAAGTTCTTAATCCACATATTCTTAATCAAAATCGTTAAACATGATCACACGTGCTTTTCTGTAGCTTTTTAAATTGTGAACAAATTTTGAATCATCATTATCATCATGTTTGTGAAAGTAAGTCATATATCACCACAACATCAATATGACTGGGTTTCACAAACAAAGCTTTATTTAATCTTTGATTAACATTACGTTTGCTAATTAGCTAAAAAGATAGCTAACAAAGTAGGGTTTTGCTGTTTAGCTAAAAAGGTTACAAATTGTTACATTGCTTGCTAGCTAGTAAAAACAAAACATTTCAGCGCTAAGTAGCCGGGTGCAAAATTAATAGATTTTTGTCAACCAGCCAAATGGCTAATGAATGTTCAAATTTTACCAGCCACTTATTAGATCAATGTTGTTTGTTTGACTGTGAGTGAAGCAAATCTACCAACCACATGCATATTTTTCCAGCATTTGGCTGTTGACAGGTGATCATTTTGGGTCCTGCTAGCTAGCTAAAAGTTAACAAAACATTACACCATTTGCTTGCTAGCTAAAAAGCTAGTTTGCCCCAATAGCGAACTCGTGATGGTTCAGCAGAGAAGCTCAAATTTCTCTTTGTTTGAGAAAAACTTGGCCAAATTAATGAAGGAATATGAGCAAATAATGGAGGAAGCAGACAACAGCACATTAAAAAAAAAGAGCAGCAACTGGCATGTTGTTTTTAACAGGTCAGCTGAAGTAAAATAAGGAAGAGATGCATCATAAAATTCAGATGTGTTCAGTTTGTTACGTAACTTTCTACAAGGACCTTCTCAAAAAGGCAGCCATTTGAAAAGTTAAATTTAAAGTTGATACTGAGTTTAAAGTTTTACTGCAACAGAATTAAATTGAATCTGGGTTGAGACTGAGGTTTAAAGAGAGGTTTAGGTTTAATCTTAATTTTAAGATCGTTTTAAAGTTTGGTGCAAATTAATTTAAAGTTAAAGCATGATTTAATTATGTGTAGAAATGAGTCCTCGTTGGTGCAACGCTGCTTATAATTTGAACTCTGACTACCATTCAAGAGCCTATTGTAAATCTACAGGGGATTCTTTTCATCATATAGGTAATTTTGACGTCACCAAAAAATCTCTCAAATTTAATTAATTTTGCCTAAAAACAGTCTTGGCAGCCTGCCACAGACTCAGCACTCCTGGATCTTTTTGTGCGGGCCCTTGCCTCGTTCTTTGTATGAGGTCAGTGTGAATTGGGTGAGTGGGTTAACCAGGCCTGCGTGAGGGCTCTCGTCTCAGCTGCTCCAGGCGGCCGGGGCGGCGATGGTGGTGGCCGGGGGAATGACAGGGAGGACACAACCACTTGACTCTGGAGAAGCAATCAGACACTAAGGGGTTTAATGCACTGCCTTGGGTCTGAGCCACAGCAATTGGGTTTGATAGCCGTGTCATTATGAGAGGAGGGCGTCTGGAGGTCTTCAGCGGCCGGGGATTAGAGGAGAAGAGGGGGGACGTAGAGACGGAAAAGAGAAGAGGAGGAGAATCTCTCTCAGCGGGAATCTCTGCGTCTGCCGCCGCTTTGGACGAAGGCCTTTCTCACCTCCTCAACTCTCTGTCATCATCACACTCCCACTGCTTGCACTGATTTCCCTTCACAAAAGTGACAAAGACAGCGAGCCTTGAAAGGACAATACTGGAGGTCACTCCCACATTGTGTTTCTGAGCTTGTTTTACACCAGACGTTTTAATTTGCTGCCATGCACACAATTATAGTTTATTTCTTCAACAACGGCTAATTAAGAGGAAACAATATCAGTGACAGCGTCTAAAGCATTTTCTCTCTTTGGTTTCATGCACCTCCTCCCCCCTTTACTCACTGTAACCAGTGTAAAAGGGAGACAATTAGCACAATTCTTAGAAATTCTATTAAAATAACAATTATCAAACAATACACACACTTGAAGGTAGAGTCAGTAGGCCTGGTCCAAGCTGTTTGAAAATGCATCAGGACATTAAATACCAACGTTATGTGTTGGTGAAACATCCCGAGCACGACAGTGACAAAAAATTAGTAAATACAGGTAGAGGGCAGACACAGGCACACACTCATAGTGGGTCATAAGTGATGACTGAAAGGGATTATGTCTATATGAGTCTATACATTGTATTTTAAGGAAAATGTTGCAGATTCTACCTTTCACTATAATTTTTCTTAATGATGTTTTTTGCCAAACTCATTTAGTGCCTTTGGGCCATATTCAGACGATCTATAGCACATGGTCTAAAGTGCCTGCTGCAAGTGCATTTAAGGCACGTCCAACTCCACTTTTACCATTCAAATGGCCAAAATCTATGTGCAAAGTAAGTTTCCAGGCACAAATTGTATTTAGTCTCTAACATAGTCATAGGTGTGTTTTGGGTGTGCCCACCTCTGGCACATTAAATGGAAAGTTATAGAAGTGAGCAGATGATGAAATTACCTACTTGTAGTGATGTAGGTGCTCCAGTTAATCTGAGTCGGACGGGTTGGGTCATAAAAATTAACATCATGATTAATAGTGGATGGGCTGCAGGTGGGTGAAATAGGGTGAATCATCTCCCCATTAAAGGGATGCTGCGCACATTTACGCACAAGGCACAGCAGCATCACTGCTATGACATTACATGTTAATTACTGAAAGCAGCCTGCCTAATCATTAAAGTAAATCGTCAAAGAAAACATATGTCAATGCAACAAATAAAGAAATCAGCTGGAAAGGTCTGTGTGGCTCACTATCATTTAAAAGATGATGTAATGATCAAAGAGGCTTTTTAGGCATTTTAAATGTTTCCATGTGCACCATAATGTCACTTTTCCAAATACCGTTAATAGTGAAGCAGAGAAACAGCTGTTGTTATTAACAGACAGGACAGAGCAAACTCTCCAGGGGAAATAATGTTTTTAGACAGCTCTGATGGAAGTCAGGATTTGCACAGCTATTTTATGCCAAACAATTTCACTTCATGAATTTTGACTGTGTGTGACCTTTTGAATGCAGAAGAACACAGGACACTAACATCAGATCCTGTCTGGATCTGTCTGATATAAATGATCAAATCGATCAAGTTACAGCTGCTGTGTCATGTGCGTAAATGCGCAGATAGTCTCTCTCTCAATGGGGGAAATGTGTCACCTTATTTCTCCCACCTGCAACTCATCTACTATTAATCAGAATGTTAATCTGTTTGACTTAGATGCCCAAGAAACAGAGTGTGGGCGCGTTGTGAGTTTGTCTATGCAGACACATCGCTTTCTGCTGCCTCAAAATAGAAATGCACCAACAATGCCCCAGACCACACCTCATATTGAGACCAACGGCTGCACAGAATGGTGCAAGTACATTTTCTACCTACACAATGTGCCACTAGCAATGTAAGGTGCACTGTGCTGTGCACCACTTCACACCCAACAGGAGACAGAGGCCTTAAAGTCCACATAAGAGTATCTAGCCTCTGTATCGTGATGTAATGAGTGTAACAGGATAAGCAGGTGGGACTTAATGTTGGAAGGAATTTGTAAGGATTTGAGTGTTGAAAAGTGTCATAACTCGAGTATCATGCTGTTTCTAGCTAACTAATGAATCTTAGCTTTGTGTCACTAAGATTGGAAGATTGGTGGCTGGTTGTCATCATATTTTTGGTTGATATTGGTTGAATCAAGCTTACATAACAACACGTCATGTTTTGCTTTACAGGAAGAAAACATGATTGGATTTTGATATGAGAATACAAAGAATTGTATTTTTTAATATTATAAAGGTGCGCAGTATGGATGCTAACTAAAGGTGCTGAAAAGGATTTTTTCATTTCATCTCTTTAACCACATGATGTAACTTATTCCTCTCTGTTGACTCAACTTGTAAAAAGTTGAAGTCCATGCTGTTAAGTGAGAGCTCATGGTGCAGTCTGTGCTCACGTGTCTCTGAGAGAGTGAGAGAGATGTGGAGAGTGAGTGTGAAGGAAGTCAACCTGTGATGGATGTGATGGCAGATGCTAGGGTAAGAGTTGTCATCAGCGTTCCCGGAGCCTTATGGAAGAGAGCCAGGTACACGGCTTTGATTGGGCCTACTGTGGCTGTGCTGTTTGCCACAGCACAGCTTTGATTAGTGCCTCCATGAAAATGTATGCCCTATGCTCAAAGAAAACTGGGGGAGTAACTACCTGTCAGGAAATTCACAAACAAGGCTACTTAGAGCACAGGGAACTGTATATTTTAAAGTCTAATATTCCCCGCCATTTCGTTTCATTTCATTGTGGGGGGCTTGCCAAATCCCTGCTGGTGCCCCACCCCACCGCACCCTTGCAAAAGGTCCCCAGATAAGGAGGAGGTGCACCACTACCCCCCCCCCCCCAAAAGACAGGTGTGGGAGACGGCGCTCTCTCAACAAACACACAACAAAGGCTCTCTGCCAGATGCTGTGAATACCAAAAATCCCCGCAACACAAACACAAAATATATAAATTAATCAGAGTGCAGGTAAATAAATAAATAATGTATATGAGGAGCTAATTAAATGTGTTTATTCCTGTTATCATATGCTGCCCTCATTTCCACCACTTGAAGTCATGAATCATTAAGTGGCTGCTAAATTGGTCTCTGGGGCCGTCCTAGTGGCAGGGGGCGGTCAGATCCTGTCTGGCAGAAGGCAGGTGTGCAGCGGACGGACGGATGGCCTGTGCTCCCATAGTCCTCGGACAGCGGCGCCTGACAGAGGGGAAGCAGGCATCATGCTGGGAGGTGAGTGGCCGGAGGAGAGCCTGTAGCAGAGCGGCTGACAGGACCGCCCGTCACCGGGCCGGCTCCGCTTTGATTAATGAGGGCATTTGAAAGACAATTAGTGGGAGCAGATTTGCCTTCAACTACCTTATCAATCAGAACTCTTTTAATTCAATGTGTTGCACCCTCTGCACCAAAATGAGTGTGAAAGCATTGTGCATCGGGGCAGGAACAGCCTGCCTGTCTACAGGAGGCAGGAGAGGAGGGTCTATAAAATACAAACGCCATTTGTCCTTTCTACTTATAGACTTCAGACAGATAGTGGTTGTTGAACTTGAAGCAGCCAACTCCTTATAAAAATATGACTACTACACTATATTAAAATGAGATATATAATTAATTTGTTTGGCTTAATCCATGCAGTGATGCTTTGCTCTTCTTTTTTAAAAATATTCAATTTATATACATTTTTCTGTGCCATAAAAACAGATTTGGCTTGCGTGTACTGTATGTCAGTGCATCCCTATTGCCAGACAGATCATTGATGTTGGATGATTCTGCAAAGGTCTGTTCATATTCAATTATATTTTTCACGTTGTACGCTAGCATTTTTTAAAGTTAAAAAAAAAAAAAACTCTGGTTATGGTTAGGAAGTTAAAACATTTGGCTTAGGTTTAGGCCAGGTCATAGTTACAGTTTAAAAAAAGAAATCAATCATAAACTGTTGGCACGAGACAAACTCCCTCATGAAAGCTGGATGTGTTTCATGACTGTCCACTGCTCTTCTGAACCCTGTCGTAACTTTCTTGGTTACTCCATGATGGGCAAACTACTTCTCGCATTGGCACTGAGATACAAAATCATTCAAAATGGATCAAATCTTGTTAGCATGTATATATGATGATAAGCAAACATTTCCCCAACGACAAAACTCCTAAAAACAATAAATTGACTGTAAAACTGTTTTCTGATTTTATACATCATGGTTTGGGTTGAAATTTGTTTATGCAACATTATTTAACTATTGTACTTTAAAATAAAAGCTTCAAAATCATTTTGATGCTACACTGAATTGTAATAGGGTGAATGGTGCTTCTGCCATCCCCTCTCTGCGTCCTGTACACCTGCTCTCACACTATGTAACTTTGATGTCAATGGCCACGACAAGTGCATAATGATGCACCAAGTCACACCACCAACTATGTCACTGATTTTGGTGAAACTGGATTTATGGAGAAAATATTTTCTGATTTCCCCTCTGGTGTCCTCCACGTGCTCCACCTCAACTCTCAGTGTGTTTTACAGAGTTTCCGGATGAACAGTAAAGTAATCGCTAACTGTAACTTAGCTGCCTTTGGCTAGTTAGCTCAGTTAGCAGGACTGGGAGCTCATCCGAGCACTGGGGGGGTGTTGATGCTTACACCTTTACTACAGGAACTTTGGTCTGTGGGGAGGAAGAAGTTTTGTGAGGGCAAGAATGCTTGCAGGGAGCGTGGACAACAGTATGGGAGCCGGGCAAGTACACAACCTTACAGTTATAGCAATAACCACTTGGTTAAGATCCTACATTTTTTGACCCATACATCCACCCTGACCTACCTCTGCTGACTTTGTGGCTCTAAAACTTTGTCACACTACGTCCTCTTTTGTCATAATTTCCACGGCCACTGGAGGGCTTTGTCACATGTATGTAAACATGCCATTTTAGAGCATTTGTTGAACAGACCGATGTCATATTTCTCAGGAGGACTGTCTCTTTATAAACTCTGCTACCACCAATAGTCATGGAATTAGAAAGCATGGAGTGAAGATGGGGGTAAGACAACCCACGCCCACTTTGAGCGGTAAACTGCCTAATGTCCCTGCTTTTTAGTTAAAATGATAATTGCTGAGGATTTTCTGTAACACTTTGACCTGTCACATAAACAGACAGACGCTCTTATAGAAAATCTTAAAAAACCTGACCCTCAGTGTAACTTATAAAAGTCTTCACAGCACATTTTACTGGTTTCTCTGAAGAACTGACGGCTGCAAAGGTCGATATTCAAGACATATTTTTCCAACTTCATGACAGCTCAGAAGAGCGCTCAACAAATATACATATTAGGTGTTCACTTTAGTGCTGCAGCATTTCATCTCGGTCTATACAGCCACCTTCTTGCACAATTACACTTGTCAATCATTTGAAGTCAAATTATTTGAACCACTGGAGAAATGATGTAGATCTGCCAGTGTGCTTAAGAGGCTGAAAGATGTGTTTTCATAAAGCTGGAAACAAGCAAGTGAGGAAGTGTCTCTATTGATCCCACTGCCTGTAAATAAAACAGGGGCAATGAGCAAAAAGAAACAAACAACTCTGGCAGAGAGAACATGGGGAGAGAAAAAATCAATAGGTTGCCTCACTGGTGGGTCTTCTCTGGTCAGACTATTCTCTCTGGGTTAGGTTGTCTGCAGACAGTAAGGAGGGGGAGCACACAGTCAACATCCTCTTGATTTCCAAATTTCTGCTATAATGGGGCTCTGCTGAAGATGCAGCTCATGTGTGTTTGACCCACTCAGCTGAAGATGAAGGCTGGTTATAACACACACTTAAATGATTCATGGTTCATGTCTTAAAGGGTGCCGATTGTACAAGTCAAAGTCACTTTATGAGGAGTGCAGCCAGTGAAAACAGTTGTTTACTGTCTTCTGGAGATGGAGCCATACTCTGGATTTAAAGTCAAGATTTCTCATGACTTTTTCTGCACAAAATTCTCTTTTTCTAAGTGTGTTTTCTTTGTGTTCAAACAGCCTTACGTTTCCCAACTGTTCAATGCTAAATTGTTGGAATACCCCTTTATAGAATAGGGGGAATATGGCAAAAATTGAATCTGATTATCATAAGCAGTGTTGGGGTAGTTATATAGTAATATAATGCATTCTCAGTCTACTTAACTTTAGAAGAAGGAGGCTCATATAGTGAAGAACATTTCAGAAAAAACACAAACACAAAGCAACATTTGCATTTTGGAACTTAAAACAAACAAACTTGTCGTTACGATATTTTAACCGACAGTGCAAACGGGAGTAGAAAGCCAGAGAGCAGCAGACTCTGCTCCATCAAAGTTGCAAATGTAGATATATATGTTTATCCAGTGTTTTTTTTATTGGGCCTCAAATTTGCGCTTATGCTCATATTGTCGAAAAACAGACATGAATCATAAACAAACTCTTGCTGCAGGCTCCTGGTGACAGGAGGAATGACTGGAATGTATTTTTACCATAAGTGGGATACCACTATGAAACAGCATTACAATCTTCCATTTCATTATGCCTAGTCATATTTCTGCTGCGAAAATTATGCAAACGTAGCCTAACACATTACTCTTTACAGGCTGCAATACATATGGAGTTACATATTACTTTCAAATGACAGTAACTAGTAATACTCAATGTATTACATTTCGAAACTAACCTGCCCAACACTTTTCTTAAGTATATTTTCATTACTGCATAATCACAAGAAAATAAGAATCGCTGTTTTTTCATTTCCTTAGAATGATCATTTATATCTGCAGAGGAATACGCCCCCCCCCCCAAACAGATAAACCAAACACTGGCACTAGAGTGGGTCTTAAACATTTTTTGCAATTTACACAGTCATGGTTTTCTTCTACACAACTGGAAGGGGAGGGTGAGGTTAGTGGTATTTCATTGGTTGGTATGACCTTATCACAAGATCCTATTAAATCCTACAAACAGGCCCATCTTTTTTCATCTTTTTTTTTTACACGTCATATTAAAGGATCCTTCCCTTTATATTAAAAAAAATAATGCTTTAAGGTAAAAGTTTTTTTGTTGAGTGGGTTCGCTGTTGGTTTGTAGATAAAATAACAGTGATTATCATGGCCACTGCTGCTCAGTTTGTGTGTGCCATAATCACAACATCATGGATCTGAGTCTGGCCCAAGACCTTTGGTCATTTGCCATCTCTCTGTCTGTGTCACATGTGTGCACTCTCTCTCAATATCAGTGGGGAAACAGAGCAAAAATACCAATACATTCTTTTAAACCATTTGAATATATGTATAAAACATACTGTATTACATCATGAAGCCTTTTACAGTTCAGCAGTGTAGATCACTAGCATGTGGACATACAGTATATGTGTGAAAGTGACATCATCTTTAGCACAAACATATTCAACTGCTCCATTTCCGATGACCTGTGTGATGTGTTTGGCTCCAGTGTGGTTAAAACCAGGCCAGTTGTGGACATTTGACTCTGCCTGCCTCTTTTTCTTGCTCCAGCTTAGCGGGCAATAAGGAATGCTGCCTGCCGCCCTCCATTTCCCATTAGCTGTTTTATTTCACGGGAAATTTGCTTCCTGCTTGCTGTAATTGGTATCTAGGCACCTCCTGATGTGGGCATTAGGATTTTTAATACAATCTTTTACGCAGGTGAGAATGCGCATATATTACCCTTTCAGTAGCACATTATTTGATTGTCATTCACAATTATTTACCCATGCATTGTGTGAAACAAAGTTAAAGATTGTGGCTAATGTTATTAGCTAAATACAAGTGGGTGTAACTTTGTTTCCACACTCTTACTGCACAACGGTGATAATAACATCTTCTGAAGACCTGAAAACTTTGGTGTCATTTTTTCCAGTAACGGCTCTGAAATGGAACCAAATCCACAAAAGCAGGATGGTCTGCACGTTTCACCAAAAGACAGAGTTGTTTAAATATTGGCATGAGCAGACCTGTAATGAAAAGGCAAAACATTGAAGGGATAGTGTGGATTTCTAAAAATGGGGTTGTATGAGGTATTTATCCATAATAAGTGTATTACATGCAGTAGATGGCGGTCGGCACACCGCAAGTTTTACCAGTGTAGGGGAGCTAAGCAATGAACTGTAGACAGAATCAGCAATAAAATGTACTTTACCCTCCTAAAAGACAGCCTTTTCTGACAGGAAACTGTCGTTAGATAAGCCAAATATTACTCCCCCTAAAGTCTCCCTCCTTTGATGAAATCGGTAATTTCACCTCACAGAACACAAGAGTTGCTGGTTTACCGCTGCCTCCCTCCAGTTTGTTTGTGTTACTGTGTGACTCTTTATTTTAAATGATCTGTGCTTAGGATTTAGTGGTATAGTGGTGTTTTTGGGCCAGCGTCCCCCCTCTTTGATCCAGGTCCTTTACTGCCCCCCATTAAATAAAATGTAGGCTGTCTACCCTGAATATTAATGTTGATTATTATTGTGTTATATCATTACAAACGTGTCACTGAATGCAATATCAGCTTTGATTTAACTGTATGGTTGGGATATTATTCTCATTAGTTTCTCAGGGACCAAAAAAGCCATGTGAATAGAGATTATATTAAATAGTGTTAAACAAATGCAGCAGAAATTTCTAATTCAAACTGTAGGTCTCTGCTGATCACAGAGCAGCCAATCAGAAATGCAAGACAAAAAGCATTCTTATCAATTGTTCAAATAGAAAAAGAAAAAGAACAGACTCCCAAGGAAAAAGTCTGAGGCTACTTGGAAAAAGCAGACGATAATGTCCTAAATTACAGACCTATTTTTGAAGGAAATAAGCCAAATTGCTTTGAAAGTGATTTCTGCCAGTTTCTGTACTGCAGGTTGCAGAGAAATTAGTTTCAGCCATAGTGCATCTGATTTTATATAATAAAGATTACTGTATATATACCAGAATCAGCCAAAATGCTAGTTTTCATCCACAGTCTCTGACTAGGTGTGAAATTAGCAGTTGGGACTGCATGTGGAGGGCCTGGCTGATGTATTTGCAAGTTTCAACACCGCCCCTTTCAAAGATATTGCTTCCAGCACCCCCAGCAGTCTCTAAACACCCCCTGGTTGTGGTACCATCCTCAGTGACAAATGCTAATGTAGACCAATGGTGGCCGTGCAACTCGTGCAAAATGTGAAAGGTCATATCTAGAGCCTTTATTTGGTTTGCACATTCTGGGCTACTGTAGAAACATGGCAGTGCAACGTGATGGGCTCCCTGGATGAGAACCCGCACCTTCTGCAGATATAAACAGCTCATTTTAAGGTCTAAAAACACAGTGATTCTTATTTCCAGGTGATTATACACCAACAAAAACATACTTATGAATATTATATTTGATTTCTGCCATTTTCTGACAATAGGATCTTATACAGTAGACCTTAACAGAGTTCAGATCCACCTAAACCCCAGTGCAACCCCACTTCAAAAAACCTGAACTATCCCTTTAAGTCAGGAAAGCAGTAGGGAATGATTTTTGTCCATGTGGTGAAACCGGCCTGAATTCACAACACAATTCACAACAACTTGTTCTTAAGAATATTTGTCCATGTAGCAAGAAAAAAAAAAGAGTTTATCTTACCTCTTGGTAATTAACTCCTCCTCTGCCCTTTTAATTCACAGCATTTCTAAGGGTTTGGTCACCGCAAATTGGTAGTCAATTGTGTCTTTGGAATTCAAGACACATGCGGCATTAAATGGCGAGATTGCAGCAAGTCTTTCTCCAGCAAAAGGCCAGAACTGGGTGCCATAATGATATTCATTTTCAAACAGGAGAACATTCTAATGGGCAATTAAGATGATCAAGCCTGCCAAGATACACGTGAAGAACGGAGTGCTGGTGCCAGTGATTACGTGTCCTCCGCCCCTGCCTCCTTCCTGCGCTGGCCCGGGCTTTGTCTTATGTGTGTGCATAAGTAGCAGGGAGGGAAAGAGGGAAAAGGCTCCAAAAGCACAATGTAATTGAACTTTCCACATTATTTCTCACTAATATGTGCTGCCACTTGGTCTCATTAGTGGAATGATGTGCTCTGCCATTCTGGAATGAACTCTTTGCCCGAGTAATTAAGGCTCCTAAAGTTTCTAGTCCTTTGTTTAAAGAATTCGTCCTTGTGCTCTCCATGCCCCATCAGCTGCCTAATTAGCAGGACCTTTGTGTGATTAAAAATTCTCACAGAGATTCCGTTGGATATTTTCCTCTGTTAATGAGTGTTTGTGGACAGCTGGGAACGGGCGCGAGCTCCCTCCTCGTAAGACCTCCTGTGCATTGGGCAGACCTCTGTCAGGGCCCGAGAGTGAGAGCTGTCATTTCCGTAATGGGGATGGAAATTGGTCAAAACCTACCGAGGTTCCCGCAGGAATGGAAATGCCTTGAAATATAAATGAGGATGAATATTCATATTTCTTCCACTTCGATAAAAAAAAAGTGCTGAGTATTAATATACATGTCTGTCAGTTAAAGCCGCACCAGGAACTCTGTGTGCTACGTCTGCCCATTAACGCAGCCCTTGGCTTCATTTGCTATTATCCTCAGGTTCTTTTTCTCCCTAAAGTTGGGGTCACCCTCTCCACTGAGAATTGCACATTGGAGGCTTTTCCTTTTGTTACAATTCTCCCACTTAGCGAGCGTCTCAGAGAAAGAGAGAAGGCCCGTGAAAGAGCCAGAAAGACATTTAATGAAGCCCACTCGGAAGTAAGGTAAGCAGGGGTCAAATCCAAATGAAACGAACAAGCCTGCTATGTGTGCAGCTGGAGGACAGCAGAAATCCAGGGGGAGAAGAAGAGGGAGCGACGCCGGGAGGAAAAGGCCCACAGAAGAAGAAGAAGAAGGAGAAGGAGCGGTGAACGTTGGTTTGACTGCCTGGGACAGATGCCCTTCAGCCTCACAGCTGATTCCTCACTTCCACTCTGCCTTCATTTGAGAAAAAAATGCTAATGCACTCGTTCATATAATATCTGTACACTCTTAGAAGTAAGGGCTGGGGTTCTACCCAGAACAGTTTGTCTCTGGAGAACCCATTTATGAAGAAAGAGTTTGTCAAGAATTCTTTGTAAGCACGAGTGTTAAAAGATGTTTTGTCAGTGCAAACAAGATAATGGAGAACCACAACATACAGTCTGTAGGATTCGTCTGTAGAACACAGCATGGTTCTTCATAGAACCCTCTCAGGACAAGAGGGTTATAGGTGGAACCCTTATGAAATATATTGTTATATCAGCCTGGTGGGTTCCAGATGAAAACCTTGAGATATATAATGGTTCTCGTTAGAACCCTCAGGTTGGGTTCTGGAGCAAACCATTGGAATATTAAAAGGGTTTTCAGTAGAACCCCCAGGTTGGGTTCTAGATTAAACCATTGCTATATATAACGGCTCTGAGTAGAACCCCCTGGGTCCGTCCTCGATAAAACCATTGGAACATGTAAAGGCTCTCGTTAGAACACACTGGGTGGATTCTAGATGAAATCATCGGGATACAAGTGGGTTCTATGTAGAACCATCAGGGCCGGTTCTTGATAAAATCTTTAGAATATATAAAGGTTCTCCACAAATCACACTGGGCAGGTTCTAGATGAAACCATTTGAAGCACGGTCGAATCCCCTTGGTGGGTTCTAGATGAAACCATTGGGATATATAAAGGTTCTCACTAGAACCTCCTAGGTTGATTCTAGATGAAACCATTGGAATATATAAAGGTTCTCACAAAGGGTGGGTTCTAGATGAAACCCTTAGAAGGTAGAAAGACTCTGGGTAGAATCCCCAGGGAGCATTCTGGGGGGAACCGTTTTATCAGTTAAGGGTTCTCTGTAGAACCTTTCTTAGAGCATTCTGGGTATAACTCTTTATGTTGGATCTACGTAGAACCCTCTGAAAGGCTTCCAAATGTATACTTTATAAAACGTTCTACCAAAAACCATTGAACAATCTGAAGAACCCTGCATGGTTCTAGTTAGCTGTTGTATTTCTGAGAGTGTATTTCAGTAATGAGCTGAGTCTTTCTCACATGTGAAGATGTGTTCAGTGTCCACCGTTAAAACAAACGCCACTACGAGGAGCGACGGCGCCCTTCAGGCCGGATGTGCGAGCGTCTCTTTGGTGCAGCTGGAGGCAGAGACAGAATCAAAGTGATGATACAACTTGACTTGCACGCGGAGAATCTGCTGAACCAAGTGATGAAGCAATGAATAGGTTTTTCTTTTTTCAAACATCATTAAAACACAGACAGGCATAATGGGCTGATTATATTTCTGTTTTAAAGACATGGATCTCCGGAGGAAAAAAGACGGCTATGATATGACATCGTCATCACAGAAGAATTTACACCTGAAAGGGCATATTTAGCTTTAAGATAAAATCCATTCAAATCCTGCAAGAACAAAGGAGACAGAAATTATTATTAACCTCTTTTCACTGTGATTTTCAGAATTATTGTGGATGTACTGAAGATAAGTGTCCACGCTGAAGGTTAACGAGATTAGATTGATTATCAAATAATAAATCAGCCAGTGATGATTTCCTATTTCACAGGGTGTATTTGTTGATGTTTGGACCCAGTCCCCTTGCCGTCTTATCATCTCCCATTTGCATATTTTTTAATCTGTAAAAGTCTTTTGATGTATTAACTCTCCTCTCAGCATTAATAGATATTCAGGTGCTTTTTAAGAGTCTACCTTTACACTTCCTCCATCATTCTACAGTTAAAAGTTTGGTCCTATTTGGATTGAGTTAAATTTCCTGGATGCATGGAGCTCTGGGTAATTTGTTTGTTTTTAATTAAAATCTAATGTAGCCTTCTCAGGGCCTGGCAACTCTGCAGCTCTGCCCAGTGACTGGGGGATATTTAATAAGCCGCAGTGCTGAAAGTTGTTTCATTAGGTGTGAAAAGGGCTGATAACTCAATAGCCAACAGCCAAACATCCTCTCTGTGTCGGTTTCTTGCCTCTTTAATCTGTTTTTCATTCTGCCTGGCGTGCTATAGCAGTACAGGGGACTTCACAAAAAGGAAAAGACATTCATCACCATCGGGCCTCCAACAGACCAGGGTGATGGAGCGAGCCAGCCAGCTTGGCTGAGGACGGAAACGATCAGACTGCAGAGCACGACAGTCACAGCACCTCATGTGAACTGGAGATTGCATGTGCAGTTGTTTGCTTGTATTACTGCCTGCTCATCTGTACGTTTAGTCCCAGGAGGGTGATTGTTAATTGTTTTAATCATCAGTCACAGATCAACCATAGCTTTTGCTATAGTCTTTTTTTCCCCATACATTTATTTTTCATTGTTTATTTCAAACTCATCTTTGTGCACCGACATGACTGTCAACCATCAACATGTGCAAACAGGCTTTATTGATATGAGACACTCAGTGGGGGAGACTATAGTATACCCGTCATGATCAGCCATCTCTTCATGATCATTGTTTTAGCATTATTATTGCATGGCCCTGGTGACATTTGTGGTTATTGCATGCTCATATTGTGGCTGTGACTTAGTAACATGTGGGAACAAAGTGCAGGACTTCAGTAGCTTATGAGATAGCAGCCGGAAAGGCTCATCTGTGAGGGCTGAGAAAACTCAGTGCAGTAAAAACAGACGCATATACATTAAATATCTTCATCACTTTAACAACACATACGTCGCATTTAGAAATAAACACTGCAAAAAGGTAAAACACGAGCAGATAATTGGACACATTCATGAATTTCACAATACATTCAGATCATAAAGACACCATAGCCGGATTTCCATTCTAATGTATCACAAATTTATTATATAATTTATTATTAATTATCATTTATTATATTGTCATTTATCATCAGTTGCTTTCCCAGTTATTATTAATTATTGATTGAATGATTGTCAGGTGGGGCATGAACTGTTTTCAGCTTCTTAAGGAGGGCATGCCAGAAAAGACTTTTAAGACCTTGGACACAGGGATGGAACAGACAGTGTTCACCTCCTGTTCTCGCCTCTCACTACACTCAAAATTACAATAATAGCAAAGTAACTAAATAATTACCACAAGTTTCAGGAAAGTATGAGAGACTGTGTTGTCTCCGCCTCATCAAAGCTTCGAAAATTCACGGGTAATTCTCACTGAAGCTTTGAAGCCCCAGAAATGGTATTTAAGACAGACCTATTGTGCACAGAAATGTGTTGATTCTGATCATTTTTTCGCATGGATCAAAGGTATTTTTAACCAAATGGGTCCAACATGGTGCAGTTTGAACCAAATTTCCCATGCCAAAATACAAAGTGACTGAAAGTATTTCCACCAACAATATAAAGACTTGCAGGTGTACATTTCTCTTTTTTTTAACTTCTGTCATTACTTTATTCCTTTGATTTTTTTTTTTTTCGATTTATCTTCTCTCTTTATCTTTAGCACGCGCACTGGGTCACTGCATGACCTGCATTATTACCACTTTGATCTCGCGATGCCTTTAGTTTTGTGACTGCTGAGTGTCGGCAAATGATAGAGACATGCAAAATAAACCCTGGAAACGTGTAACGAACAGTGCTGTCTGTTTCTAACATGCCAGTGTACACAGTCATATCACTCCTTGTCTGCACAGTTGCTTGGCTGTGTTGAGGCAGTAATGTTCTGGGCATATCATTAAAGTAAAAATCCACCACAGAGTTATTTTCCTCTACCTGAGAAATGTGACAGGCCAAGTATCTCGCAGCCTTTTTTTCCTCCATACTGAATAGATAGCACAGGCCCTAATTTGCTGCCAGAGATGTGTGGCATAGTTGAGTGTTCCCCCTCCCTCACACACACACACACACACACACACACACACACATGTTCGCTCCTTCAGGGAGGATTTCTGAAGCTCTTACAGTAATAAGGCGACAAGTATGCCTTCACATGTTGAACTACATCAAGCCCACTAATCCTTGTAGATTGAAGCCGCCCACTGATTTAGATTGTCATTATGTGTTTCATAAACGTTCCACTCAGAGGTTTTATATTCAAAAAATCTGGAGAGGTGGAGGTGGAATAGGTGGTGTAAATGGCCCTTTCATTACAGCTCATCCCTCCGTATGTGGAGTTTAAACAGGCCGACGTAGGTGTGCTCGCTCAATGGCTCTGTTCCACCTGAGATGAAAGGCTATTTACATCCGGCGATGATGATGATGGCTGTGGGAGCCGGCGTCGTTTCCAGGCGACCGGGTTTCCCCGCTCGCTGTCATTTGACAGGCTTTAAGGAGCACACTGTTAGAGCGCTGCAGACATTGTGACCATCACGCCTAATTGACCAGAGGGGCTGTGCCTTAAGTGAAACAGAAGTATAACAACTGAAGAAATGAACCTCTTCCTCCGCGTGGACGTGACAGTACAGACAAATCACAGGTCACCACTTTATGCGTGTGGCGCCGTATAATCGTCTAATTTAGATAATATGAGCATGATCTTCAACCCTCTATGGTACGCATTATGATACCAGTTGGTTTAATAAAAAGTAATGGTTTTGTTATTAAAAATAGACCAGATAAACATATTTGGAAGAAATTTTCAAAAATATTGTTTCAGGGTAAACTGTAGGGTGTGTTACCTTAAAGGAAAAGTTCACCCCAAAATCAAAAATACCACCCAACACTTTAAAAACATTATTAATACCAACACTTTAATTCAAATCTTTTGGTGTAAATGTATTCCTTAAAGATTTTTATAGGCCTATATGAAAAATATGTAATGTTTTGGTTTGCTATAATTTCTAAACTTGCTCCATACCAGAAAACACCCTTGTTCTAGACAAGAATTCACGACTTCCAACATTTTAAAAATGTCTTAAAAGCCTTCAAAATCTCAAACTAACAATACTTACTGAACATAAACATGTGCCTTTATAATCATCTTTGTTTTAAATTAGATTTTTTGAATGAAAATGTGTCCCAGATTTCAGCACCATCAGATTTTTACAAGAACGTGATTTAATCAGGCATAAAAAGAGAAAAAAGAAAAAAGAGAAAAAAGACATATGGTTATAAACGTGTATTTTGATTAGCACCAAGAGAACTCTTGGCAACTTTAACAAATTAAATGGCTGCTCACTACAACCATGCAGTGAAATGAAAAAAATGTAACATTTTGTAAGACGTCACATGGAAAATCTGACGTAGTCACCAGGAGGTTGGCTTTATAGAAAAGATACATTTACCAAAAGTAAAGGCTCTAAGACTGGGGACATTTATAAAATATGTTAATACTTTGTAATGAATCAGTTATTATTTTGGTGTGTGTGTGTGTGTGTGTGTGTGTGTGTGTGTGTGTGTGTGTGTGTGTGTGTGTGTGTGTGTGTGTGTGTGCAGGTTGGGGAGGGTGGCTCCAAGGAAAAAAAAGGTTGGGAACCAGCGCCATAGAGGGTTAAATGTGTAAACTATAGGAAACTGGACCATAAGAATGACTGTAAAGCCGCAAGGAACGTTTTTTTTTTTTTTCCTGCTCATTCTTATTTCATGCGGCGTTGATAAGTTGATCGCTGATAAGTGTTATTCATTTCAATGAGTAAGCCAATTAAAAATGGAGTTTTATCTAATTTGATAGTTAGACATAATTTGCAAGAGTTTAGACTGAAAACTCTCAGTTAATAGTGTGGTTTAATTTAATTTTCCACTTTTTTTTTCCACAGTATTGGATTAACAGGATTGAAACTTCCAATTGCACAACTCTATTGGGCTATTTAATTAGCTGCTTTTTTGCTGCTCAGACGTGTGCATAAAGCAAAATCCCATATCCCAGAAAATAAATGAATAATTAAAATAAATGTATGCTTAAAGGCAATTAAAGCAGTAAGTGCTTTAGCAGCTACATTAGTACCACTTGTCCTGGAAAGTGTCTGTGAGGAAATGTAAATGTGCACATGCTGTTACTGAGTCGAGGTCCTGCAGGTGGAGAAACGGCTCCACAGCAAACTTGAAGCGTAAGAAATTGGAGCAACTGAAACAGGCTCCTCTATTTTTCATGAATAAGGTCACTTATCAGTGAATGTAATGTCACCAAGTTCCCTTCATCAATTCAATAACAGTGTGAAAGTGAAAAAAAAAATAGTTGGGTCATTTCTTTGTAATACACCCCTGGGCTTTTTATTATGACTTCATTTCCCGTTGTAATATTGGAACGTCTCTATAATTGTAAAAGTGTAATAGACTCTAATATAATTTCATTTTGAACCCTGAATGGTCTATGCCATCTCTGCTCAATTTGAGTAGAATAATGATTTTTAATGTCCACACATGGCTTCCTGTGACCTTATTCAATCTCTGGGCTGATCAGGAAATATATTGATTCAATTACAGCGCTGATGACAAGCGAACAGAGGAGAGGAGGGAAAAAAGGTCAGCATATATTTGAAAATGTAAATCTTAACAATGTCTTTTGGGTTTGCTGAAAAAAGCCATTATCAAATGCCATTTGGCTCCAGTGGCATGTCGCCCTCTGCCTTTTTCTCCCACACCAATGGGAATAGTTAGAATATTTAGGATATCCATAGTGGATTTTTCCTTTGTCAGCGCATGAGTTATATTCAGAGCATGTGCCTCTATTTTGCTATTTGCTATGATTGCGTGGAATATAATGGCTCACATTATTTCTTTAGCATTACATGTCCACAACTGGCCTTTTGGAGACTTCCTAATGACCTTGAGGTAATGACTTCTCGATGCTTTTGTATGTACCACACAGTCCTTTTGCTGCATAAGCGGCTCTATAAGTAAATTAGCCTGTCTGTACTCAAACATTGAACAAAGCTCTCAAATTTATTCCTTCTCAAATTACATGCACACCACACCGGGCTCGACTAATTATTTGTTTGGTCATTAAAAACTCATTAAATTTAAATTGTTCATTTGCATACCACTGTGTGTTGCATCATAAATTATTAATTGAAGATAAATAAATGAATTCAATTAGAAAAATAAGTAATGTAACATATGCATCAACAGAGATCTGCTGCTTGTCTTTCTTTTGACATTGAGGTTTTGCTTCAGAGAAATAACTACAGCTCTTTTTCCGATTGTCTGAATAAAGAGCGTGCGCACAGAAAGGCATCCTTGTTAAAAAGAGGAATGGCTGTACAAAATGTGAATTCCAGAAAGCAGATTTGAAGTGGAGCTGATGAGTGCAGATCACAGCTGCACAGCCAAGATGAACGTACTGGTAAATTCTTTCTACAGACGAAAAGTGGAAAATATTTTCCTCTCTTCTGTTTTACATTTCACTGATTAACTCCCCCCTCCCCTGCTGTCACTGTTTGGCTTTGATGAATTTGAATAAATTGACTTTTTCTCTTGCTGACAAATATTTCAGCAATGCAGCCAAAGAAAGGCAATTTTCCTTAACCCAACTCATTACCTCACATCTGTATGTGCTTTGTGGTCGGATCATCTCGTCTCAGGGACAGAATAATATTCCATCTCATTGCAAACAATTACTCTGCAACCCAACTCTTGTGCTTTTACTTTATATACACTGGGTTACACCAGCAACGATTAGTTTAATCTAAGATGAGGTCTATTCAGAGTTTAGCAAAACTAGGTTTAAAATGAGTAAATCCAGATTAAAATTAAGCAGAGCTCTGCTGCACAATTAAAAACTAATCTCAGTTTAGCAAACCAAAGTTTGTTTGCATTGTTTGCTAGCTAGCTAAAATTTAAACAACAGGTTTGCTAGCTAACTAAAAATTTAACTAAACATGAACTAAACCCTCTTTTTTTGCAAACTAAAAAGTTAAAACATTACAATGTTTGATAGCTAACTAAATGGTTAACTAAATCCTGTATTGTTTATTAGCTAAAAAAGTAAGTCAGCCTTCCATGGCTTGGAAAAGGAGTTTGAATTTCTCCTCCTTTGAGAAAAATTTGCAGTTCAAATGATCAGCTGCAGTGAAAGGAAGAAGGGACACATAATAAAACTCAGTTAGGCTGACTTTGTCCCTTAACTTTCTTTGAGGAATTTTAGTATTTTCTTCACTCCCTTTCAAAAAGGCAGCTATTTTGAAAGTAAACTTCCTCAAGTGTAAGTTTAAAGTTAATACTGGATCACAACAGAATTGAACTTATTCTAGTTTTAGAATAAATTAATGTTTGAAGAGATGTTTAAATTTAATCTTTCTTAATTTGAAGCTAGTTTGAAAGTTTAGTGCAACACAGTTAAAGGTTAAACCATGATTTAAACAGGTTTTTTTTAAAAAAACAAAAAAAACAAACCTTGTTGGTGCCGCCTGGCTATTGAGTGTCTGTGGCTGTTGCTGTTCTTGTTGCTCTTGTTGTCTCACTTACTTTACATGCCCACTATTTTCCAGTTCCAGGGATTGGTAAATGTTCACCCTTTTTCAAATCACTTCATTAATTAAATGGGATTGGGAAAGGTTTTGAGCTAATGGATTAGACTGGGGCTGGCTGGTTCGGGCCTTTTACCAGAGGTCACATTTCATTTGCTGCCTATGTCAAGCGACCAGCAGCGGGGCCTCAGAGGCAATCTAATCAATGTCTGCGTGCCGTAGCCCTTGAATGAATCCATTAAAGTTATGTGGATGCATCCTGCACAGAGAGAAAAAAAGTCTCCTGATACCTCTGATAGAAATTAGCCTCTCTCCAATTAGGCGAGAGGCTGGGCTCATTCTGGACGCCAGCCAAAGCAGAATTAATAGGCCATCAGAGCCTCTTGTGTGTTAAATCCCATTTGTTCGCCCATGGTTTATGAAAGCTCCTCCTCTGTTTCTCCAGGCCTGGCGTGAGACCCCCGAACACCCACCACAAAACTTCACTCATTAAATAAAGTTCTGGGAGGAGACGAGGCAGGGAGGGCTGGAGATCGGGGACGGAGCGGCAATTTAGGCTAGTGTTGCTGGAGATGATGATTCTGAGGGGCCGGACTGAGCCGGGGTTGTGATTGCATTTGGGGTTTGGATGGGCTTAGTCTGCGGCCAGGAATGGAGCTAAGAGGACTTTAGCGGGACACTAGGGGGACTATAGTCATGTGGGCCTCTTCAGCACCAACTTTATCTCAGCAGTGTCCACTAATCCCACAAATTGATCCTCAGTGTTTCTGTGTTTAAGTGGAGGAAAAGCTCTGACCAAATCTCTTTGGAAAAGGATGTCTGAAATGCCTAAACCTATCAGAGGGAGAGGTTTCACCCCTGCAATTTTTCAAGCACTTTGCGGCACATGATCATTATTTTCTGCATGCCCGAAAACACGCAGTAGCATCACAGGAGATAATTACTGGACATATACTTTATTTAAAGAGTAACAGCTTTTGGCATGTCTGACTCACTAAGCCAAGAAGTCAGCACTTGGAGTTTTTTGCTTACAAAATATGTTCCACTGGAAGATTTCTGTCCACATTGTGCTTTATATTTTTCAACTTCAGCTGGAGCAATTAATCAACAATTTGGTGTGTGTTGATCTGCTGCAGATCTTTTCCTGGATCTTTTCTTTGGTTCTGTGAAGGTTGAATGTGCCTGATGTAAGTCGCTTTGGACAGATGCGCCTGCTAAATGAATGTAATGTAATTAATTGACTGTTCGCCAAAGCTAAACAGCTTTTTGTCCAATCGTAGCTTAGCAACTGTAACTAGGCAGCAGCTCGCCTGTCAAGCTTTTGAACTCTCAGCCTGCTGAAGCTGTGTGTGCATGTGAGAGCGATCCTCAGCATTCAAAGTCTTTGGAGGGTGGCATCTTTTTTTTTTTTTTAGCCTTTTGAAAAACAAAACACAATAGCAAGAGTGTACAGAACTGATTAAAGAGTGTCTTTGTCCGGTCTAAACTGTAATGATTACCATTTTTCGCTAACTAGCTCACTACCTGGTAGTAAGAGATCATTACAGAAACTAACAAGTCCAGCACATTTTTAACTAACTACATAAGTTTGTGAGGTTAAAGGTTGCATTTTTAAAAACTATCAAGTAGCTCAACTAGCTCATCCACTGTTTTCCAATGTGTAAGATTTTAGGTTATTTACTAATAGAATATGACAGAAATAAAATATAATAATCATAAGTATGGTGTCCTTCATGTATAATCACCTGAAAATAAGCCCAGAGCAGACAACCCAAACACTGACTTTAGAGAGGGCCTTCCATGTTTTCTTTCTTTCTTTCTTTCTTTCTTTTTTTGTGAGCTTCGAGGCCATCGTTCATCCTCCCACATGCTTGGAAGGGATGCAAGGTGTTTGCAATCTGCAAGTTCACCCCTCGATGCCACTACATCCCACACACTGATCCTTTAAAAGAAAAAATCACCTCTTTTTATGTAAGCAGTGTTGGTGGTAAATAGTGTCATCAAAATGTTCCTCATGCACCTATGATCTCACAGTGATGTAGTTGGTGTTAAGGAAGAACTACAGCATGGCAACATGGGCACAGGAGTCAGACGTTTGAATGCAATGCATCCTGGTACACGTAGGCGTTGCCAGCTCTGCAAGCAGGAGAATTCAGCTTTCTTGGTCAATATGCACACACTGAGGAACCTATTGCTTCAGTTAACTACATTTGCCATCAACACTGACTGGACAGCCCCCTGAAAAGTGCCCAAATTCTCCCTTTGAGCTGGTCCTGGATACTATCAGATTTTAAAGGAATTTTAGCAACTATGTCCTGCTCTTCTTGGAAGTTTCCACTGCAGCAGCCCCGATGGGCAAAAGTGACCCAAAGGTTCAATCCCTACTTGCAGATGGCACCAGCATTTATCACCACTGAGGTGCCCTTGAGCAAGGATATTAACTCCAGTGGCTCCAGAGGAGCTGCTGAGTGGCCGGCAGATCAGACTGTGGTTGTACCGAGCAGTGTCCATGTGTGAATGTGTAACTATGTCAATGTGATCAGGGTGTTTTGGCAAAACTGTCCCTAAATAAATAAAGGTTAAAAAAAAAACTAATGCTAACCAAAAAAAAAAGTGAAAACATGCTGTTTAAGAATGTGAACTGGTAAAAATTGCTACTCAGCTTAACAGGATTATGTTAGAACAAAATAACAGTCTTACATTTTTTGTTGTTGTTGTGCTACATATAATACTGGAGCTAACTAGCTGTACTCTGCAATAAAAGAAAAATGGCGTTTCTTAATTTAGCTTTGATCTAATCTACATCTTTTGTGTGGATCATCAGATGGGGTTCTTGAAGAAGAGTGGCAACAGAGGAGGGATCCAGATGCAGCGCTTTATTGAGGGATCAAGGCTTACAGGTAGGCATTAACAAGTGAACCACAGACACCATTTTAAACCAACTCTTCGAGCTAAAGTTAGCTTGATTAGCTTGTTAGCAGCAGATACAGTCAGCTAGTTGCCATTGTTGTTAGCAGATTCGATAGTTGCCATCTAGTAATCTGAAGTCTGCTTTTGTCCACATCTGTCTGAAATCAAGGACCCACGGTTTAAAAAAGCGCTAAGAGTTTTGAGCGGCTACGATGTCCATCATGACAGATTCTCATTTAGCTCAAACTACACACCCACTAAGCCAAAGAACATGGGAGAGGAATAACTCAATGAATGGACTGGTTGCACAGCAGACAGGAAAAACACAGGTGGACTTAATAACAGTAATTACGGCTCGGTTCCATTAATTGTCTGAGCATTAGTGACAGTGAACCAGCATGTACAATAGAAGGACCTCCCCTAAGTGGAATGCAGCAATCATTAATACACCTGCGGGTTCTCTGGTATGACACGTCCAAATGTCTGCTGTGCAGCCAGTCCATTAAGGATTTATTTCAACCAAACCAGAGCTGGTGATTGTTGGAACAGTGAAAAGTCTAACCAAGACAGATTTGTTGAGTTTTAACAATATTTGGTTCTTTCAGGTTTGAATGAAGTGTGTTTTATGATGCGTGAACGAGGCATCTAAGTTAGTCTTAGTTCAGAAAAATAGAGCAACATAAATGTAGAAGTTGTACGGTTGTATTTTTCTGTTTCATAAGGGAAACAGGTGTAGAAATATTCCCTTTCTTGATATTGTATGAGTTTATTTATCGGATATAGAATATGTAACGTAGTGAACTCATCTCACACACATATCTCCAAGCTAAAACTCAGAGACACACACACCTGCGTACACATTTTGGCAATCACAAGTTGTTGGGCTGAAGTTGGCTGGTTGGAAGATTTTAACATATTGCCCAAGCCTTTGACTGTTATCATTGTAAACTTCCCGTGTGAGAATGGAGAGTTTGACAGGCATAGCAACAGTAACTATGGGGGTAAAGATTCAGCAAACAGTCAGCTGAGCAGTCGGTTATTTTCAAGTATAAATCATTAGAAGCTCTGTAATGTAAAGCCACAGACAGCAGTGACAATTATCAGCAGGGGAAACGCAACTAATTAATCAGTGTAAAATTTATTTTGATTTTAACAAATTTATGAAAATCATACATTTTACAAAAATATCTAAAACATCTTTAAAAAGTTGCCACCTTCAAGGTTGAAAGGACTCTGAGGAGAGTTTATACCCAGAAACAAAGCAACAAAGATTAAGTTTTTCTTTGGAGATCTTGCCACCTCATTTGAGCCACTGTATGCAACGAAAGCACCGACTCACCTTGACAAACGCAGTCATAACCTCCAAATGAACCGGTCCCACCCAAATCAAGCAACCAACCAAAATAACACAGTGATGTGCAGCCCAGGGGGGGGACGCCTCAAACCGCTGCTGTGCAGAGAAGTTTGCATACTGAACCCA
Source organism: Lutjanus erythropterus (assembly GCF_056507025.1). Taxonomy (NCBI): domain Eukaryota; kingdom Metazoa; phylum Chordata; class Actinopteri; order Lutjaniformes; family Lutjanidae; genus Lutjanus; species Lutjanus erythropterus. Next base: position 21,928,529 of record NC_139317.1, read on the forward strand.
CTGGAGGGCCATTACAGCTCAACCGTTCTTTTCACTGCGCTGATAAACAACAATTCCCAGAGTCCCCGAGTCCTCCATTGTCCACATTTACATGAGGTTTGGGGGCTTCAGCGCATGTGAGAGATAGAGGTCAGAGCAAGCGTGTATTCACAAACACACGCAACACAAGGAGAATGATAAACATAACTTCACCTTAAAATACGGCTCTGTAGAAAATTCAAATTCAAGAACTCACTTTGAACAAGCTTCAGTGCACCTGAATGTTCACACAGTGTGTTCACGCCTCCCGAAACGTGCACGCTGCATGTTCATGTGCACGCGCACGCACGTACAGACGCGCTTATTTTCATCCCGTTATACACACTTAGAAATAAAAGTGCTAACTAGAACCAAAAAGGGTTTTCGGCTTGTCACCATAAGAGAACCCTGTTTGGTTCCAGGCAGAACATTTTATGAAGGTTCCACCTGGAACCCTTTCCAAGAGTTCTGCCTAGAACACACATAAAGGGCTACATCTAGAACCATCTGCCAAAGGTTTCATCCAAAATCCCCTGTGACAGGTTCTACAGAGAACCCTTCTATGGTGTAATGGTTCAACCGAGAACCGTCTCTGTTTTTTTTTTTTTTTTATCTATTGAGAACCTTTTTATATCCCAATGGTTTTATCTAGAACACACTCAGGGGGTTCTAGCAGGAATCTTTTTATATTCCACAGGTTTTATTCTACACACCTCCCTGGGTGTTCTAACATGAACCCTTTTACATTGCATTTATCTAGAACACACTCAGGGCTTTTTGTATTCTAAGGATTAATCTAAAAACCCACTTAGAGGGTTCTACCAAGAACCCTTTAATATTCCAAGGCTTTTATCTAGAACACACTCAGGGGGTTCTACCAATAACCCATTTATATTCCAGTGGTTTTATCTAGAACACACTCAGGGGTTTCTACCAAGAAATTTTAAGGGTTTTATCTAGAACCCATCCAGGGTGTTCTACCAAGAACATTTTTTAGATTCCAAGGCTTTTATCCAGAACACACTGAGTTGGTTTTACAGAGAACATTCTTATAAACCTAGGGTTTTATCTAGAACCCACCCAGGGCATTCTGCTGAGAACCCTTTTATGTTACGGTAAAAAGAACTCTTGACAAAAGAGTTTTTCAAAGATTGTCGAAACCCCTAAAGAACTCTTTCTTCCAAAAGGATTCTTAATGGAACCTTCCGTGTTACAAAGAACCCTTGACAAAAAGAAGAAGAAAAAAGAAGTGTTCCTCATAAGGAAGGTAGAACCTCAGCCTTTCAGAGGGAACCCGTTTGGAACCTTTATTTCTCAGAGTGCAGACACAGTATATGTAAATGAGATCTAAAATGGCTCTCATGCTTGCCCTCTTCCTCCGGTGCCAGAGTCACGCATCATTGTCAGCAGCCAGCAAAACAAGATGAAATAAAATTCTAAGCCGTCCTGGCAGTCAAGGACACCATTCCCTCACCGTAATAGCCTGTATCGCCTAGCCACTCCATGTGTAGCTTTTCTTCATTGCTCTGGGCTTTTATTCCTGGCAATAAGCTCTTTATCACTCCTCAACACAATTCATTTAAAACCACCGTCAAGAAGCAATCAAACCTTAAGTAAGAGGATTCAAAGTCAGTGTGTTATTGTTAAGCAAAGTAGCATTACTTCATTTCCATAATGCACCCGGACAGAGATGCTAAATAGGTAATAATAAAGAACAGTGCACCAGAAAATAAACAGTTAATATTCTTTCTCATTTTTGCATCCCTAAATTTAAATGCAATATCCTCCCCGGTGTTGTTTCCTCCTCTCCTCTCCGCTCCTCTTCTCTCTTGCCTCTCTTCTGCCTCCAGAATGACATTATGTTTGGGTTAGTTGTCTTGCTGCCTCACCCACCTATGATTTAGCAATTCTTGACATATCCATTACATCTCACAGATTGGCTGTTCTCCTTTTCCCTGTGTCTTGGAAACCTATAGAAATGACATGTACCCCTCCATTTTTTTTCCTCAGATGTCCTCGATTCACAGGTGGTGCGTTTAGAAAGAAGTGGATTCTAATTTCAGGAGTGTTCCCTTACTATTAACTATAGCTACAGGAGACACATCAATCTTGACAAGGTCTTTTTGAACCACGTCTAAAAATGCAATACCATTGTGTATTTTTCACCTGTTCTCCACAGCCTGACCGTAGACGGGCGTTCAGACTGCTGCTTTTATGATTTACTATCTGAATTATTTTTGTCTCCATAACAGTGTTTGGGAAATGGTTTGCACACCGTCATTATGTATCTTTTATATGTTGATTGCTCGGGTTAGAACAAACTGTCTCCTCTCCTCTGCACCACTGAGACACGATCAATTGTATAACAGGTGCAATAATAGATAGAATCAATGTCATCATCACCACAATCATCGTCATCCTCCCTGCGATGTTTACTTTACTGAGACGCCGGCTTTGGCTCACTCACTCGTCTTACATCGATGTTTACTCGGGGATTGATCTTCATCCTCATGTATTTGCAGTTCCATTGAATCTTGATTTTTACATTCTTGACCGTCGACATTAATTGATCCAGTGAAAGAGGAAGTTCATCATGCAGCAACTGCATCAACCTATGAATGAATTCTGTAAAACCGCGTAGCCAAAAGGTCACCATATGTCGCCATGGCAATGAGTCTGGTATCCATATTAATTACACTGTGATTGCCAGTACAAAGAAAAATTGTTTCCTTTAGATATCCCTGGTTCTTTTTGAAGTCTCATCTTTGAACAACATCAAATTAAACCAAGAGATATTTTGCCTTCCACTCACAAAAGTTGTGGCCAGGTAGCCTTAAAATTTTGAGTTAAGTGAATTTGAAAAGACAAGTTGAGGTAATTTGGTAATGATTCAAAACAAATCAACTTTTCTGGACAAATAAATTTTATACACTGTGATAACAAAAAAGTTGAGAAAATTCCAAATTACTTAAATAGATTTTTGAGTTCTGAAAAAGTTTTACCAATTATTAATGTTTTGTTTCGGCAAATTGAATCTTAAAATTTGAAACAAAATTTCTGTGTAAACTCATTGAAGTGAAAGTGAATAATGGTTAATAATTTAAAATTTTAATTGCAACATTCAATTTTCAAGTGCCAAAATAATAACAGATCAGGTTCACAGCTCACTGTGAATTTATTTTTTGAAACACAATGCTTTTGGCTTTCTAAAATTCAAAGATTTAACTTTACTTAAAGAAGAAAGTTGGCAAAACTTTCTTAATTTTCATTACTATTTGTAGTGTTTTCATTATTGTGGGGAAAAAAGTAAATATGACTTATGTTAAACTGTATTAGAGACACACAACAAGTACATATTTGTTTTCTTCAAATTATTAAAAAAGAAGGGTCACAGGAGAGGTTTAACTCCAAAACGATGCTAATTATGCTGATCATGTTTCTTTAATTAAATTATTTTGAACTCTGTAGAATAAGAGAGACTGGGGACGGTCCCAAGAGTTTGTTAGAAACTATTTCTTTACATATTAAATTTACATCTGTCAGCAAATTACCCATACCACTTAAAGATGATTACATATGACATATCGGTGATGATATTTGTTTGAAAGGAAGAAGTCAGATCAATCAGGGGACAGTTGCAACATGTTAAAATACATAAAAGTTTATTAATCAATGTTTGTTTTCTCTCAATAAGCATCGTATTCTGAAAATATGCATTGTTTACAATAACATAATACAAACTGCAGTGTGTCAACTATTCTTCTGTGGCTTTATGCACTTCACACTGACTTGTGTATGTTAAAAAGCAAAACATTTATATTTGATCGAGCTGATCCTTTTATGTACCCCACAATGCTCATGTTGAAAAATGCTGTTGTGTCGTCTGTTTTGATACGACTTGCTAGCTTGTTGCAACTGTCCCCACTTTATCAGCCATGACAGGACATCATGTGCCAGCTAGACTTCATACCTCCAAAACATTTTTTCAATAAATGCAACAGCAGATGTTGAACATGTCTTCTGTCTGTATGGTGGGGAGAGGGTCTAACTGAGCATGTGCAGCATGAGGATCGTCACTCTAGCATGTTTCTGATTGGAGGAATAAGACTTCTTGCATCTGTCCTGTTGCAGCCATCCCCAGTCTACCCTACATTCATTCAACACATCATTTCAAGTGAAAAGGATTAAAAGTCGTCTGCAAATAACTAACTTTAATTTTAGTTAAGAAAACATATTTATTTTTACATTAGTCATTAGTTGATGAGAAAAGATTAGTTGATTCCACTAAATTCCTGTATGACTTTTTTACAGTGTAGCATTACCAGTTCCTATTTTTTCATAAAATATCTCATTAGGCATCAAAGCCTCGAGCTGGAAACCCACTCACTCACTCTAGCACTATATTTGTTTTATTAAATTAGACGTAATGAGGTCTCACTTCACAAACGCATTTCACAGAAAGGTATTTAGATTTGAGTCATTATCAAACAGCCCAGTAAGTGGTGGTGTTTGTCAAACGTGGTTATAAGTATGATGGTTTAATTCCATGTCCACTCTCCCCTCCCTCCACTGCTTTCTGTTTAATACACCAACTTCATCACCAGGGAGATTAAGGCTAATGCCTAAAGGAGCACAGCCCAAAATTGAAAAGAATTAACTGTAATTAGCACGCTAACAAATGGCTAATACGACGGCAATTGTTATATTTTTATTATATAACCTGTAATATTCTCTTGAGAACCTCATTTTAAGTGATGGTGAAATGGGGTGTAGAGTTATTTTAACATCGGTCATTTCAGTTTGTTGAAATTACACCCATTCTTGAGAAATGGGACAAATTACTGTTTGTCCTACCAAAAAAAACTTTTTAAAATGATTAAAACCCAGTACTCTAATTCCAATTTTCCTGTATTCTTTAAGGACTTTTATATATTTTACTTATTTGTATATTTTTTTTATTTCTAAACTTGCTTTGTGCCAGAAAACACCCTTGTCCCAGACATGAATTCACAACTTCACACATTTTAAAGTGTGTTAAAGCCTTTAAAGTCAAAAACTAGCCAACATACCTGGTGATAACATAAGTATAAAAATGTGCTATTATCATCATCTTTGTTGTAAAATCTATTTTTTAATGAAAATGCTGGTGCTTTAAAGATGTGTCTCAAATTTTTACATAAACATGATTAAATCAGGCATGAAAATGTTTAGCTATACCCTAAGAACCCCATCTCACTTCCTGGTTTAAAAAAGATGGGAATACTGCTCAAGCACTAGTAAATTTTCTATTTTTTGACAAATTCATGAAAAAATATTGCTGCCAGATGTGTCTTAACCATAAAATGTCAACTCCATAGTCTTTCTTAATCAAAGCTGAATAAGAATTAAGGTTTAAAATGTGTATTTTGATTAGCATCACTACAATTATGCTGCGAAATGAAAAAAATTAACATTTAGTCAACTCAGTCAGATTTTCCATCTGACAGAGATGATGTCTACAGATATTTGATCACTAATAGGTTGGCCCCGTTACAAGGTTTAATAGCCTAAAAAGAGTTTGATCTTTTAAAATATTTTTTCCCAGCATGATTGAAAAGTAAAACTCAAACCCCCCTCAAAATACAGTTTTTTCCCAATTCTCAAGAGTGAGCAAAATGCAAGGAAAAAATAACAGCATCTTTCTGTCACAGCTCTCCTCTGTTCTCACCAGTTTGTTTGTTACCTTTTGTGCTGCATCCTACCAAATGTAACACAACACTGCTAAAGACAGGTAAGCCTACATCAAGCGCAGCATCATTACACCAACACCACAGCCACAGCAGGCAGTACAGCACATAAAAGACCCTGCTAACTGTTCCTTCACCCTGTAAACTCAGCTAATTAACAGTAGCTTCATGCTTTGTGCATGTTGCCAGCTCGGTGTGTTTCTTCAAGGCCACAGGATGTAAGCCCTGCAACAATCTGCAAGCCAATTGTCATACAAAAAAAAGTGAGACAGACAGTAGTGAGCGGGGATTTATTGGCTCTGATAGTTATTGGATGGAGTGTTTTTTTTCTCACCTTCTGCTCGCTGTTGCTGCTGCCATCACTAGTGTCTTTCCACACCAACAGTAATGAAAATAATAATAATGATAAGAATAGCATCACTTCAATCTCACTTTCAGTGATTACATTGTTCCGCCCGTTTCCGTTTCTGCTTAAATTATATTTAACTTCATCTGCTGTGGTCCGCAAACAGGATTACTGGTACTTATCTGAAATGAAAGTGCATTTTTAACGCAGTTTAATAACGAGAGTGGAAAATCCAGTCCATAGCAATAAAGCTGAAACTAATTCATTTCAATGGCTGTCGGCGCGGAGTGTTTCAATTCTTCCTCACATGCCCATTCCCACTGTTAAAAACTGTAAAAGAAAAGGAGGCAGAAGGCCATTTGTGTAATCTGCCGCAGCCTGACACGAGCGTGGTGATCACAGAAACACTGAAGAAGAATCTCCATCCAGCCTTTAACAGCCTCTTCAGAGAGCCGCTAAAAGGCCAACTTAAAAGCAAGCGAGATCATCAAACTAGTCTGCAACTTTTCTTAAAAGTCTCAAGCGGAGTTGAGGGTTGCAGGGGTGGACTGGTGTAAGATGGAGGAGAGGGAGAAACTGCCGCATGTCCTCGTGCATCTAAAGTGGTCAGCAGTTTGAACCTGTCCGTGCCTCCTGTTCCATTATGGAATAGTAACACGGGGCCCTGTTTGTTCGCCAAACACAATTAACAAGGTTTCTGCTGCACATCAATACTGCTATTTGCATAGGGTATTGATCTGAAGTCCTTATAATCACAAAATGTTAATTGCACCAATTAATTCTCAATCTGTTTGTGCCCTTGTCTGGCCGCCTTGAGCCCTGAAGGTCAGTGTGAAAATGAACTGCTCTTTGATTCTCCTCCAGGAAAAGATTTTTTCTCAAGACAACACAGTTTGCTACTCGCCAAATCAAAAGGCCCCACCATCCTTTATCATTATTATCATTCCCTGTGAGTAGCAGCTAATGGGGTTGAAATCTTGTGATCTGATTTGTCCTTTTAAACAAGGTTTTTCTTGTCTCGTTCATTAACCAGGACTGCCTCCTCTTCTCCGCAGAGCCGTGGCTATTTACACCTCAAAGACACAGTATCCCCCTTTATATTGACTAATAAGTCATTTTCTGAGACAATGCATTGCCCATTTGATTCATAGCCCGTACGCGGTGTTTCCCAGTGTCTCTGGTCCTGCTGCTACACCATGTTATTACATGCTGAAACATGACCTCCTGGTTTATTGTCTGTTTGAGATGATCAGAATAATAAGTCAGAGCTGTCGACTCTGCTGCTCCTCCGCCTGTGATATGTAGGTAGGTAGGCCTCCTCCCTTTGTCGTGTGCTACAGTACACGCATTTTATTTATCCCAACATGACACCACTTACATTACTGTAGTCATATATGAAATTATAAACATATTTTATATATGGGATGGATAAAAAAATATAGAAATAACACTCTATAAATACATCAAGACATAAAGGTTGCACTTTATTTTAGAGTGCACTAATAAGATGTAACAAGCTGTATGAAATTAGAAAAAGCTAATAATATCTTCTTTATTAGACGGTAGTTATAGCCTTGATTAGACCATTATTAGATTTACATTACAACAGAACTGTACTGGAAACTAAAGTGTATTATTTCCCACTGTGAGACCCTTATTGACTTTATAAGTGTGTAATTTTGGACACGTTACAACAGAACTGTAAACTTAAGTGTATAATTTCCCTTTATTAGACCCTTGGAGGGTATTTACAGACACATTACAGCAGAAATGTACTGTAAACTAAAGTGTATTATTTCCCACTGTTAGACGTTTATTAGACCGCCTTAGCTGGACAATTTAAAGTGCATTATTTCTCACTGTTTGACACTTAATAGACTTTATTAAGGAATAATTTGGGACACGTTATGACAGAACTGTACTGTAAACTAAAGTGTATTGTTTTCCACTGTTAGACCCTTATTAGACTGTATTTAGGGACATATTACGACAGAACTATGCTGTAAACTAACATAAAGAAATTAAGAATTAAAGACCATATTATTTCTATTTTTTTTTTGTCTAATTTAATACAAAGTACAGCTTGTTATGTCTGATTATTATTATTATACTATATGAAGTGTGACTGGTATAAGTATCAAAGTATACTGCTCCTTTTAGTGGGGAGAATAAATTATATTTTTGCTCTTGCTGTTTTTACCGGCATTGATCGGCGTCTGCGTTAATTGCTTTTCCCCTCTATCTTGATACGGTCAACAACACGAATACAATTAAAGGTTTTGCAACGTGTTTCACTCACCGATATCTGTACATAACAGTGCAGAAGGACCTCTCTTCCAGTCCCCGTCATCCATGCCTGAACACAGCCAAATGACAAATGAGCCACCCTGTGTGAAAGATGAATTTCAATCCACTACACCTGTGCCACCCCACCAAATGAAAGGACTGATTGCCTCCAATTGCATATTTAAAATGCTTAATTCCTCCATTAAGAAACCTATTTACATGAATTAGGGACAATTAGCATTTTCAGACCCATCAACTTTGTTCGCCCCCATCCATTAACATTTGAAAGTGTCGGCTGCCAGACACAAGAAAGCCCCTCCATCTGATTTGTGCTGACCCCCTATGACGGCTGCCTGGATGGACTTTTTTATCTGTAGCACCTCACTAAAGGCGGGGGCTGGCCCGGGGTCTATAGTAAGTCACCTCATTATGGTTAATCAACAAAAGCCAGACAATGAAAGACAACAGAGTGAAGGGCAAAAGGGATGTCACATTCAGAGAAGCAAAGGTGCAGGTCTTCAACCTTACACACCTTTTATCTCAGGGATATTACATTAATTTTTCTATAATGGGTTTTTCCTCTAACAGTATGTTGCACACTGGGGCTTGGGGAATGACAGATTACAATGCAGGATTATATGTAATTAGGATACAAAAAAGGTACAGTTACGAAAAAAGATGTAATCAGATTACAGATACATTTAGTAAATTGTTATTTTGTAATATGTTTTAAAATAAAGAACGATATACTACCATTACAACATGTCATGAGTCTAACACCTCTCTGGTCTCAATAAAACCAGCTAATCTACAGTGAATTAATCATCATGGTCTCTAGTGAAAAACATGCTTCAGCGGGTAGAAATCTGGCTATTATTTTGTCTTTAAATCAGAAAAGGGGAGCAGCATCACAGTGCAGTGCAAATTCTGCCTGCTGTGAAAATGTTGTTACCATCCAAAGACTTGACATCTAATTTAAATGAACACTTACAGGTAGGACCAAACGTTACAAAAAAACAAACATAAATGTCAGCTAAACAGGCCAACCACTAATGTTAGCTACACAGACCAATGGCTAACATTAGCTAAACAGACCAACCACTAATGTTAGCTACACTGACCAATGGCTAACATTAGCTAAACAGACCAACCACTAATGTTAGCTACACTGACCAATGGCTGATATTAGCGAAACAGACCAACCACAAACGTAAACAGACCAACTCCTAACTTTAGCAACACAGACCAACCGTTAGCATGAATAGATGAACCACTAATGTTAGCCACACAGACCAACTGCAACCACTAATGTTTACAATGCAGACCAACCGCAAACATTAGCCACATAAATCAACCGCTACTGCTAATGTTAGCTAATTAGACCAAGTGCTAACATTAGCTACACAGACCACTGCTAATGTTAGCTTCACAGAAATCCAGTTAACAATCCAAGTTTATGTCAGTTTACTTGAAGTTTGAGTGTGAAGTTTGTACTTAAAGTACATGTTAATGTGCAAAATTACACTTCACATCTATAAATGAGGAGGGAGTAGCTGGACAAAGAATTAATAGACCCGCAATGAACAGAAAATGTCACCATATTTTATTACTGAGGTAATTCAAAACTAACAGAAATGAATCAAGTTCTGTTAATTAATATTGTCATACTTGGATTAGGTTACTGACCACATTTTTAAAACAGGAAATTAGTAATTGTATTGGAATACATTTTTAAAATAACCCACCCAACCCTGTGCACACTGAACAGGCGAGGTGATAGAAGGAAAAATCTGTGGCCTTTAAAGTGTCAGTAGTTAAGTGGAAATAATGAAGAAAAAACTTGATAGAAGAGGAGAGGATGATTATCAGGCTATGCACCTGTCAGGTTTCTGAAGTTATTAGACCTTGTAGCTCAATCCAATCTACACAGTGGGAAACAAGGCCTCAGCGAAGACTGTTTGTGCACAGCCTTGAGTATTTTCATTGGTCAGCAATTACAGCGTGTGACTCAAAGCGCTTACACATCCTTAATATGAGCTTTTTGATGGAGAAAAGCTGTCATCTTCTAATGAAGATGACAGAGGCTGTCTCACTCTCTGGGGAATTTATTAGAAAAAGGAGCCTCACATCATGTGAGTCATATGTAATGCGTTTTATTGCTGGAGTCACAGGCGAGAGGCGGAGAGAGCTTGTTTTGATGATTATACTCACTGTTGAAAATATATTAATATCTGTTTGAGTTGCATAAATCCTCATGTGTATATTTGTGTGTGTGTGTGAGAGAGAGAGAGAGAGAGAGAGAGAGAGAGAGAGAAGCTTGGATCTGTGCCCATCTGTAATGGTGTACATGTCTACATGTACATTGTGTTCTTAGTATTTTGAATTTTATTTTTGAAATTTTTGAAAAATTGAGACAAAAACTCTACCTGCATCTTTAAGAGTTAACCTGATTAATCCTTACTGGTACTGACAAATTTGAGACCCGACAGTACACAGTATTTTATTTCATCCATTACTGTTTGTTAAACACACATTGTGTAACTTCTTCCACTAGGGGTCTCTCACATTAAAACAAATAACAAATGACATAGTTTGACGATGTTGTGAAGCAGCATGGGATCATGGGAGTTGCATTCTTAATTGTTAAACAACCGTCATCCGATGAAAATCTTCATGACATGACTCAGGCAGCAATCATGTTCACGGATGAAGTAATAAAGTTTCAGTCTGTCTCTTTCACCTTTCCCACCAGGCGTTTGCATATTGAATCGCATCTAATGTCGCAGATGTATGCAGACAACTGGCAAAGTTAGAGAGAAATTCATTTCTCAACAAATTACGTCTGAAAATAACCAAACCCGAATCTTAGCCTGCGGGTTTGTTCGTCTTTGTTGAGTTTGGGTCAGTTAGCAGAGCTCTATGTGCTAAATACAGGGCACTGCTATTGTACAAGGGTTAGTTGTAAATGAAACATAACAACTTGATGTAAGGCAGAGGTTAAGAATAGTGTACGGTTTAAAGGGTCAACCAAACCACAGCAACAAACCAGCAACTCCATGGTTTAACTTTAGTGACACACACTGCAGATGGAAATGGATGCTAAATAACTTCCAAGCTCTCTTGCCAAGAGTTTTGCTGGCTGGAGGGCCTCGCTCTCGAACTTCTTGAACTAAGTTTGTGGAGTGAAGGGCCTCATCTGGCTTGAAATGGCCTCCTCAGTAGTTCAAACACCACTTTGTGCAACAACAAGTAAACATTGAGAGTGTTGGCCCTCAAGTTTGAAACAGTCTGCTCTACAGCTCATCAGCAGAATTGTCTTTGCAAACAGTAGGAAACCATTACAGCAGCTGGTGGAGATGAAGTGGAAATATCTACTTATTCCACCATAAACACCATCATGTGGCAGAGAAATTATATCTGGAAGCTGTTATATCAGCTGGAGACACTGACATGTGCTTTTTCTTGCATTTTGTGTCATCATTAGTCATCAACCACTAAACAACCTCTGCAGGATGACCACTGACTTTCCAGGCTCACTGCAGCCCTTCCCAAGACAGAGTGAACTATCCACAGAAGCCATGAATGTTGCACTACAGCACCAGGTCTGCTCACATATCAGATTATACATTATGTTATATTAAATTTAAATGGGGCACTGTAATAGTAGGTAGTGACATAATAATTCAGAAGTACCAAAGGAGTTTTTAGTGAAACCAAACAGTTTCATTTCCTACCACTTTTGCAAATGCTTTTGTTTTGCTTGTTTTGATGTTTTTTATTCTTATTCTTATCTTGAATCATATTTGATCAGCGCTGTCTAGTTTGATGGTTTGATCTACATTTTGTGAGCCTGGTGAATTCCATTGGACAGATCCACTGAGAATGACTTGTCAATCACAAGGACGCCCTGCCCTAAAGCATACTGCGTTTTATCATCTCTTTTAGTCTAAGTGGGACCATCAGTTACAAAATGAACATCAAGCTTTATAAAAGAAAAACTGAAACTGGCAATTAAGACCAAAAAAACATTAGGAAATTGTTTACTGGAGCAATAAATCAAGTGTGAAGGAGGCTCATTTTGACATAACAGTACATACAATCAGACTTCTTTTTGAAACCAGTGGAGTCATCCCCAGTTCCCCCTAAGAAAGAATTCAAGTTTGAGGTACTTCCACATAAGCTTCACTTTTTAGACCCAGAGACTCTCTCCACTATTTAATACATGGTCTGTGGAAGCGTTATACAATGAACTATCAATAAGCTCTCGCCAAATAACCAAGAGTAGCTGTTAACTTATCAGTCTATCAGAATAAACATTACAAGTTCAGCATCAAACATCATCTCTTTACTTACTGAGAGTTGTCTCCAGCAGTGGACAGCAACACCAATGTTAACTTCTATCTTTACTACCAAATGTGGTTTCTTGCAGTTTGGGAAACGCTACTTCTTTATCCTCTAATGTCTGACTGAGGGCAGACTGGATGCTACAGTGACTCACTATAATCTTTTGAGGTACTGGTTAGCTAGTTAGCATGCATCAAAACTGTTGTTTCTTTTCTTTCATAATTGTAGGTATTTCCTTTGATTTATTTTAGAATTTTGAATGTTTTAAACTAAGATTCCTACATTCTTACATGTAACCCCTTTAAAAGGATAGTTCATCCAAAAATGAAAATTCAGTCATTATCTACTCACCCTCATGCCAACTGAGGGTCAGGTTTATTTTGTTAGTCCGCAAAACACTGCTGGAGTTTCACAGGAAAACAGCTCTGCAAAATCTCCCAGGCTAACAGGTCTACAGTGAAGATTCAGGCTAAAAATATGGTGTAAATGACACTTTTAGTCAACTTGGTACGTAGGGGCTTTAGGAGACTTGGATTACACCAGACGAGCAGTATGGAAGCATTTTATGTTTTTATTCTGTTATTTTTTTATGTTTGAAAACTGGTCACCATGCACTTCCATTGTTTGGGAGATTCTGCAATGCAGTTTTCCTCTGAAACTCCAGCAGATTTTTATGGACTAAAAAAACTAAACCTGACTTTCAGTCAGCATGAGGGTGAGTAGACAATGGCTGAATTTTCATTTTTGGGTGAACTATCCCTTGAATGCCACCACCTGTTAACATGGATTTCAATTCTTTCCACACAGTTAATGGGCCTATAGGAACCTGCTCTTAAACACACTGGTCCACAGTACATCACCACAAGTGGTCACAGTCTCATTCCCACATTAGACATATTTAATGGAAATATGTAATGGAAATGTATGGAAATCAAACTCAACTCAAACATTACAAGACCTGAAAAAACACAATGTAACATCAGGAACTATACCAACAGCAGACATTACTGAGATACTATAAATACAGTGTGACTTTTTTGTACCAGAAAGGTGAAAATGATCGACATACTTCAATCCACAACAAGGAAATAAAAAAGATCATATGTGGCAGGTTACAGTTTATATACAGGGTGTGTAAAAATGTGCTGATATTCACACTACAACACATCTACAGGAGGTCATACATATGTACGAAAGTTATTTGGCATGTGTGTAGATACCTGTCCACCTCCAAGATATATTCTCTTGATTTGTGGCTCTACAGTATGTCAGCTCACATTTTCCGATCCCTGGCTTCCCTCAGCCTCCCTCTCCTGTTTTCTGCTCAACAATAATTCCTCCATGAATCATTTAATATGACATATAGAGCAAATATGAAACATGGATTTATCTGTCTGAATAGGCAAATTTAATCTCTGTTTGTTTTTGCTCTTCCACACCTGATTGTGCCACCAATCGTAAAGTCCTTGTACCCGACAGGACATGTTGATATTTCTGAACCGAGCTGCCAATGTTGGATCATTCACCAATGTTAAATATACCTCTAGATAGACCTTTTCTAGCTGTATCCAACTGCAGTTTATTCTCTTTACCCCTTTGTCATCTGTGCTTTTTCTGTTCTGCTTGCCACCTTTTCCTCAGTCTTTTATTCAGGCTACCAAAAAGTTACTCTACTCTTTGCTCTTTTAAACTACTCTTCTAGTCCAAGAGTGTTGTTCTGTTCAGTGTAAGGATACTTGTGCCGAATCACTGTGCTATGTCTGTGTCTGGATGACATAGAAAATTGGTTCCATTTTGTCAGATATTGTCCTTTTTAACAGAGACTGCACAACTACTTTGTTTAGTGAGATAAAAACAGTGATTTTGTCAGACTGGGTCGGCTGTTCACATATTGCATTTTGAGAGTATCTACAAATGGGATATAATGTTGTGAGGAATTTAATTTGAACACTTGTTGGGTGGATGAAATTTCTGGTTGAAATTGGTTGCTTAAGACTGATGTAAGCACACGTCATTTGGTGTTGCAGGAAGAAACCATGACTGGATTTTAATATAAGAATACAAAGGAAAAAACTTTTTTTTTGTAATTTTCTTTGCCACATATTGTCACATAGTTGCATAATATGAATTTACCTTGTGAGGCAGCTGAATTCACAAGATCACGCAAGAATCCATCTTGCCAGGCTTCAAGTTATCCCTTTGTGTCCACACTAAAAGTGGTGCAGCATCGTAGGAGGGACAACAGGCAGCTACAGGCATGGTTTTGAGTTTGGCCACAGCGAGAAGTGTCCATGGATGCAACTCGTCTTGAGCAAACAATGGCAGCTCCTGCAGAGTTTAGCGTAGATACTGCGACAGCATCAGTTTTATCAGACCCAGAGGGTTCTGATGTAACTGAGAATGTCACTGAAAGCTTTTTCTCAATGGAAAAGATGCTTTTGCTCTTCTCCTAACCAGCTTCGGCAAGAGTTTGATCTGATTGGTTGAAGTTAGCCCATGGTAGATGTCATGGACAGATGGTTAATAAAATCACCTGCCACATGTCTTTTGAAAGTGCTTCCATTCAGCTTCCCAGATGGGATATAATCTAAAATGGTTAAAAAGGATTTTTTTTCATTTCATCTTGACTTTCAATTATCTAGTTATACAGTATAAACTGTGGGTTTGTTGCAGTTCTTTTCAGTGGTCATTCTGTGTTCATATGGATTTTTTTTACCACATAAATATGTTAATTGAAAGCTTATAGAGCAGCGGTGGGCCATTATTTTTCATAGGGGGCCACATGAGAAATTGATCAGGCTGTTGTGGGCCAGACACAAATGTGATATGAGGTCCTAATAATGGCTGAATTTCTGATAATGGAATACTCATTACTTTATATATAGAGCACAACAGCATGTAGATCTATGAGCTAACAGCTGGCTAATACAGTAATGCACTTATACTGCTGGTCACCCTTTCTCAATTGTTAATTATCATTATCAATGAACACGACACCGACCCCTTTCAGAATAAAGGCCCAATAACAGTTAAATGGTTAAAAAAAATTTAACTGCAATATTTTCAAGTGGTCATGCAGGCCTTGTGGGCCACGTGGAACCTTTTAGTGGGCAGGAACCATCCCCTGGGCCCACATCTGATATACAGGTACTTATAATGTTGTAACTGATGCTCTATTTGTAAAATCACCGTGTCCTGCTGTCCCATGTGGGATGGGCCAGATGTCTGGTGTGACACATAAATAACTAATAAACTCAATATCTCACTGAAGCAAATAATCTGACAAACATACGCACCCTTAATCATTTTGGTTACTTCTGCTGTTAGACCACCGACATCAGCTGAGGCTGCTGACTGTTGCTCCTCTGAAGCACCTTCCAATCCTGCCAATATTTCAGGGTAGACCAAAGGACAATCAGATGCCATCATCTCACTGGATTTAGCAGCATTATAGTACTCTCCTCCTGACAGAAAAAAAAACTGTTAACTTCCATAGTTTCCAACATAGAAAAACATAGCAGTGTTTTCCTTATCTTAAACACAGTATGCATCGAAGAGTCCTTGGTATGTTTATTAGGATTGTTGTGCTGTTATTGTATTAAATAGGCTGCCTGAGATAATGTGTGTCACCATAAATAACTGAAAGAGCACTAGTATGAATGCATGGACATGAACACACGTTCACACTATAATAAACACAATGCAGCCTGTTTGAATGCACTTATTGTCTGCAAGGACAAGTCCTACGTACTATCATAATTGTGCTATTGATTACACATAACTCACGTTGTCTGATTATGATTACAATTTAATATTGACTTTCTGCGTGCGATGAATTCACTCTCCTGGTGTCAGTCTTGTTGACTTGTATGATCTATGATTCATCAATACCATTGATTCTCCCAAAGTTCATCCATCCATATGTGACTGGCACATCAGTATTTTACATAAAAAAGATTGAGGGGAGGCAATCTGCATGTCAGCAAAATGTCACCATAATTGAGCCTGGCTGATGTTATTGTCCCTTAACGAAGTTCTGACTGTTTTATAAACAGGGCTGGGACAAGAGGCATCAGTCACAAGGGAGACTGTTAACATTACCAAGGACAAGTGGATTCTGCATTAAACAGCAGCGGCAGATGTGCCACACTCTGCTGTCTATCTATCTATGTAGTCACACCACAGGAAAAGGAAGAGAGACAAGGAAATGCACAGTCCCTTTCTTTCTTTCATTCAATAAACAGCTACCTTAGCAAACATATTAACACTGTTAGTTACATTATATTATCAGCTACCTTTACAAACTATCGCTATAAGTCAACATTTGCATTAACAGCTGTTGACTTACAATTCTATAGGAAACATTATGAGTTCAGCATAAAACTTCATCTGTTTACTTGCCTGTGAGCTGCGTCCAACAACATCAGTGTTAACTCTAGTTTTGATTCTAATTTTATTCCTTCTGTCTTTATCACCAAACGTGGTCTCTTGCCTTTGTGGCAGCGCTACTTCTTTATCCTCTCATGTTGGACTGAGAGCAAACTGGATGCTACAGTGACTCACTATCACCTCTTGAGGTACCAAGTGGTGTTGTAGGACTCTAGATAAGTATCAAGATCACTTTTTGAAAGTCTCAGAGGTGACTGTATTTTTACTAGGTCTCAGTCTCGAACAAAGAAGACTCTTGATTTTATTTCGACCTGCTCAAGACAGTCTTTAGGGATATCATTAAATTGCCTGTGCATTGTCTGATCTATTTGTTGATATCATTACTGTGATTAGATGTAAAGTGTCCTTCTTCAAATGCAACCAATAACTTGACTGATTTCTAATTTGAAATTTTTGTTATAATGGCTGCCTGGCAGGGATGTGAGCCAAATCTTCTGTGTAAAAATACATAAAACATGCAGCTAACATATTGCATTACATAAATGTTAGCTAATGTTAGCTCAGACATAAAGGCTATGCTGCGGTAGTGCTTGTTGGGAGATCTAGAGATGTGACAGCACTTGGTCTTAACTATTTCTTACTCTGCTGTGGTCTTGGTCTTGATGTCAAAACCTCAAAGCTGCTGTTTGAAATTCTGTTGAAAATTTTAGTTCATTTTTTAATGTTTCAAACAAAAATCCATATAGCTCCTTTAATGCCACCAACATAATTAATCAGTTCCTGTAAGAAGTTGCAATCACAACAATTCACGCAAATTCAAGCAATCTCAATGAACCGGTATGTTTTTTTATTTACTATTTTATGTATTTTGTCGTGGGTACTGAAAAGAACACAAGGTTCGTCATTGTTATTGACATTTATCAATGCTGTGTGCAAGGTTACTTTGAACACTCAGAACAGAGTGGGGTTTTGTTCTACCTGAAACAAGTCCTCAAATTCCTGAAGGGACTGATTAATTTCCACCCTTTTCATGCAGTTAATACAGGAACCCACACCTAAACACATTGTTCTACACAGGGTTTCTGCAGGTCTGTAAAAGGTAATCAAAAGTCTGAATTTTGGGCCTTAAAATGATCAAAATTAATGATAAAACGATTATTTTTCCCACAACAGGTCTTAAAAATTGACTGAATTATGAAGTTCATGTTAATTCTATAAAGTTCAATTAACTTAAGTCTCGCTTTTAAATTTGTTTTGGGAGAAAAATGTATTGATCAGACTATAACAGCTGCAAAACAAAACCAGCATTGAACCAATAACCACTAATGCAAACTGCTGTTGTTTTTTGCCGATATGTGAAAATAGGTCTTAATTGCATTCATAATGGTCTTTAAAATGGTCTGTCTGTCTGTCTGTCTGTCTGTCTGTCTGTCTGTCTGTCTGTCTGTCTGTCTATGCGTTCATGTTTTGACTCAGACACACTACAGGGATGGCAGGAGATGTGTTTACAGTTTACAGGACAAAAGGAGAACATGCAGTTCTACAATAGCACACAAGAATGACAGCACACTGAGGCTAATTGGAAAAGGCCTGTCACTGATTATAGACACACTCTGTGTGTGTGTGTGTTTGTGTGTGTTTGTGTGTGTCTGTGTGTGCCTGTGTGTTTGTGTGTGTGTACACGTGCCCCGTGTGTGCCTTGCGTGGGTGCAAGGCTATTCAGACCACACACACCGGTGTATCTCTGGCAATTGCTCTGCTGGTGGAGGCCGCTGTGACAGTGGGCTGCCCTCGGAGGTCTCTGGATATCCAGTGTAAATCCAGCCCAGTGGAGCTGTGAAAAAAGCTAATAATATGTTATTGCAGTCTGGGTCCCCCTGTCGCCTCTCCATCAGAGCACCACTGTCACCTTACACATGGACCGCAGTGTGATAATGGACAATAATGCGGAGTAGCTGAGAGTGAGAAGTCCAATCTGCCTCCTGAGTGGTAAAAGGGTTGGAGGAAAGCACAGCCCATATGCTGTGTGAGAGCTCCTGACTCCGAGGCCGTGTGTCATTCTATCATCAGAGGTGGGAAGTAACTAAGTACAAATACGTCATTACTACACTGTAGTTCTCAGGTATCTGTACTTGTGTCTTCTTTCTTTTTCTGACAACTTTTTACTTTTAGTCCCTACATTTTTACACAAATATCTGCACCTTATACTCCTTACATTTTCAAAACAGACTTGTTACTTTAGTAAAAATATTTGAAGGGAATCACTAGTTATTTTTATTTTGCATCATTGTGTGTCATGTTTTCAACATCAATATTGATTTCAACCTAAATGGATGAAGATTCCCTCGTGTATCCATCTGTGCATATCACATGACAGACATAACAAGATGAAAACAACGTAACAAGAAAAAACTACGTAACAAGATGAAACTAGACAAAAAAAGACCCAACAATCTGAAAAAATAGACAAAGAAGACAAGACAAAAAACTTTGTAAAAGACTATCAAATGAAGACATAACAAGGCGAGAAATAATGTAACAAAAAAATGTAGATTTAGATAGATAGATAGATAGATAGATAGATAGATAGATAGATAGATAGATAGATAGATAGATAGATAGATAGATAGATAGATAGACAAAAAACTATGTTAAAGACACATCAAGATGAAAAATGACATGTAAGGACAGAAAAGATGTAACAAGATTAAACACTACATGAAAGACATATCAGGACGAAAAAGACACAATAATATATCATATAATAATAAAGAGTAACAAGATGATAAACGAAAAGCAGGACAAAAAGGTACTTAAAAGATGTATCAAGATGAAAAAGATATAATAAGACAAAAAAGTTGTGACAAGATGAAAAGGATGCAAGATAAAAAAGACAAAATATGTATAAAGATGAAGAGAAGAAGACGAGGAAGAAAACAATGTAACAGGATATAACAAGACAGGACTAAAAAAAAGTAGCTTAAAGACATCAAAATGAAAAAGATGTAACAAGACAAAAAAATTAAACAAGGTGAAACAGACAGAGGAGAAAAGCTGAGGTTCAGTTAGCTTTGCACAGAAGCAGACAGCAAAAATGTCCTTCAGAGGGTGACTAACTTTTATACCTCGAGTGCATTTCCAAGCCTGTACTTTTTACTTTTACTTGAGTAAAGAAGTTGAATCAGTACTTCCACTTTTCTGTCTGTAAGTGTCTGTACTTGTACTTGACTGTGTGTGTACTTTCGACACCTCCGCCTATCATGAACCTCTGGGCGTACGTTGCAATGCAGACAGCAAGGAAAACTTCTGATTGATTATTGTCTCATATCATAAATCCTGATGGTTTAGTCTTGACAAGAGAGAGAGAGGGCCTGTTTGGGTTTTTCTCACTGCAAAACTCACTAATTACGTTCTTTTCCACTGAGAAGTGATGGTAATTTGTGAATACAGCTTTGTTTTTTGTTATCACATTTTTTTTTAGGTATCCAGATACTTAAACCAGCTACACAGAAGACCATTGCCTAATTGTTTCATCATGATGTGTTTATTCATATTTAATGTAGAAACATTTTCTCCTGCAAAAACAGTCATTAGTGGGAGCTTCACAAAGAAATAAATACTCAGATTTGTTATGAGAATGTTTAAATCTCTCAAAGAGAATCTAAAATCATGTTATCTGTAGTGACTTCAGGCATGTTTGCGGTGCCGCACATGAGCTATTGTTGTGTTTTCTTTGTTTAGAACAAAGTTTTTACAAAATAACCTTGAGAACATAAGTAACAACTCCGTTTTCAAACCTAAACATATTAAATATGCTTCCTTTGATCAAGCAAATGTTTCTGGTTTTGCTTTCAGTGAAATGTTTCCCTGTAGAGAAATGTGAAAACACAACAAAACATAAGCAGCAGCAGCAGCAGGGCAGTGCATAGAAAAACAAAGTGGTGCAACTTTCAGCCAGACTGAGGCCTCTAGTGGCAACTGAAGGCAACATCCTCCCCACTAAAACTGAAACCATGTGAGACTACAGGAGGTTTTGTTTGCAAAAAATGATTGAGGATTGAAGATAACTGTAAGTCTGTTAAATAACTGAGGTTTCTTTCTGTCCTCAGAGGCAGTATATACATGAATTATGCTGTATTTTTCACCCCGATAAAAACAATCCAACTTTAAAAGCTACCTGGAATAATTAATAATTATAATAACATCTTGAGATTTAATTTTGTCTTTCTCCTGCCGTCACCATTACCGCTTTTTGTTTGAATGAAAGAGGGAGAGCTTGATTGTTCTTGTTACAGACAGCGCCTGGATGACGTATTTCCACTTTTATATCAGTCCCATTTGAGAGGAGCTACTGTGATTGGTTTCCTTTTGTGAGGAACACAGCATGTGATCAATTGCATTTTAGAAAAGAAAAAAACACCAACAGCTGACTTCAAAGCTTAGTCGAAAAGTAACAACAACCTTCCTAGAAATGTAGTGGAGTCAAAAGTACAATATTTGTCTTTGAAATGTAGTGGAGTGAAAGTCAGAAGTTTCCAAAAAAAACAAATACTCAAGTAAAGTACAGATAATCAAAAAATGTACTTAAGTACAGTACTCAAGTAAATGTACTTCACTACTGTCCACCACTGCATATAGTCGTAGGTACATCTAATTTATGTGCTTGAATGTAAGCACTGTGACTAAAATAACAGAAAAATTTCCAGTTGTCACACAGGCATCATTCACCCGGTTGGACAGTAAAGTCTTCTATTTGTAATTATTGTGATGTTGAGAGGGTGCAGGGGGCATTTTATTTTCTGTCTGATGATTGAATTCCTGCCTCTCTCCCGCGCCGAGTTGTATTTTGGTGCGTGACCACGGGCTTTGTGGTTTTCCAAGCCTCATGGGACCAATTCCCATTATTTACTTGACTGTGACCCCGTATCGTGACCCCTCAAGTCTCTCATTCTCCAGAAGCCTACTTTTAAATTGCCCACCTAATGGCAACCTGCATTTTTACTGAACTGTAATGAATGCTCCAATTACGCTGAAGGTGATGGAGGCGATTTTCCTATGATAGAAGGGGTGATTGGATCTCCCACACTCCATTTCACTATCTCTCCCTCTCTGCTCTTCAGGCATTCCCACAGACGTGTGGTCAGCACTAGCTGTTGGGAGGAAACTAAGCCTCCACTTGTGGTAATGCACCCTCTCAGTGCACTGCCAAGCCGCGCACCAATGAGGTGACTCAAAAATTAAGTGCTTGAAATAAATGAATTCATTCTGGCAGAAATGTGTCAAATGACCTTTCCGCTGCTCATTACACATGGCGCACATTACACCAGAGAAATGCTCCTGTTGTCTGGGCTCCTTTGTCCCCCCCCCCCCCCCCCCCCCTCCTCTGTGCCTTGTCAAAGGGGGAATGGTAATTAATTGAAATCATTTCCATGTGTAAGGTTGTGTAGATCCCTCCTCAAGGTGTGTCAGTGGGTCGATAGATATTTGGAGTGTATAGCAGAGTCAGGTGATAAGAACTCCAGTCATACTGTGCTAAATGACTGCCAAAGCTCCATAAAACCAATCCAAGGGCAGAGAGGAGTTGGAGGGCAGAAAGTAACAGAAAGGGGGGCATTGTCCCCAGCGGACGATATTCTGATAGCAGCGAACGTGGTCAGTCACTATCCACATAAAGTAATTGAAATGTTGTCGATCACTCAAGGCTGGGCACATTTTTCTTCTTCTGACTTTTTTTTTTGTAACCTCTGATTAAAAGGTTGTTTGTGAGGACTCCTTTTCCAGAGTTGGGAGCTTTACTTTAAAAATGTATGTCTATTGGATTGCCTCAGTACTAAATATGGTGAAACTGTTTATAAAATGTTTTACATCCGTTGTCGGTTTATTAGTTGTTTGACCAGATACTCCTTTGTCAGGTGCAAATGCGCTTTTAGATTAAGCACATTTAAATGTCCTTTGTTAAGTAACATTATGCTGTTCACACTTTAAGTAAACTGACATAAGTTTATTCACACATGCACACAATCCCAGTCACCAGCATCACCACCTATTCCCAAAATATTTGTACATTTTATATAGTAGTTGTCAGGTTAGCTAGCAAATTAAATTTCTGTGTAGCTGATGTTAGCGATCAGTCTGCATTGCTAACGTTAGCAGTTGTTGTGTGTAGGTAATGTTTGTTGTTGGTCTGTTTGGCTATGTAGTGTATATAGATTGTGTGTACAGTTTTTTTATTCATATTTTTATCCTTTTTTTTCCTTGTCTTACCTGACGCGATCTTTTCTTATCTTATTTTACCTTATGTTAGCTCTTGTTCGGTATAGGTTACATTTGCAATTGGTCTAAAGTTAGGGTTTTGTCTGTGTTGCTAACTTTAGCAGCTGTTCTGTGTAGCTTTGTAACTAACAGTGGTGGTTGGTCAGTGTGGCTAACATTAGTGATTGACCTGTGTCGCTAACATTAGCGGTTTACCTTAATTTATTAAGATTTTGCAAATGCTCCGGTTCAGGTAAGGTCACAGAACAATTACTAGACAGGTTAATCAAATCAAGGTTTACGTATCTCAACATCAATTCATAGAAACTTGTTAAAATTATAATTTAAAAACACTTAAAATTGCATTGTTGTGTATGTGATTCTTCTGTCCCCCAAACGGGCGCGCAGCCTGACATTTTGGTGAAGTACCCGTATGTGCCGACCTTGTTTTACTGAGACCAGAGTGGTGTTGTGAGACTCATCAAGTGTTGTATCATGCACACTACATGTTAGTATATCATTCTTTATAGAAAATTTATTTTAAAATCGTAATGGATTACAGTTACTTCTTTGTATCCTAATTACATAATCCCTTTAGTTCCCAAGCCTGTTTCTTTCGAGGTGGCATCTGTCTGCCTGACTGAAAGCAGGGCATTTCACCCAGCGCCGTGCACAAGAGAGAGGAGAGCTTATCCTAATGCAGAGCCTGCCTGCCTGTCTCCCTGCCAAGGAGAGATGTGGCTTTAAGAGGCCCATACATGGTGTTGATTAGTTTTACTGAGCGGGTATGCAGAGACCAATAAATTAAATATGAATAAATTAAAAATGTACTCTAGCAGAAAATTGCTTGGAAAACAACCACCTCCCCATTAAAATATGTATAGTAATGCCTTTTATGTGAAGTAAC